>NW_027478767.1:0-300000 GCF_051014685.1 Ptiloglossa arizonensis | reverse complement strand
TGATCAATCCGTTCGCGAGATATGGCAGTTTGGAGGTAAGAAACGCTTGAGAAACTCAAAATTTTCGCAGTTCTGATGCTCGACACGAATAACTAGAACGGCCTAGGGGAAAAGTACGCATACCGTTGTAATCGGGCGAGTTTCTATTTTCAGATGCAACAGAAATTTTGCGGATTGGTCAATGCGTTCGCGAGATATGGCAGTTTGGATGTAAGAAACGCTTGAGAAACTCAAAATTTTCGCAGTTCTGATGCTCGAAACGAATAACTAGATCGGCCTAGGGGAAAAGTGCCCATACCGTTGTAATCGGGCGAGTTTCTACTTTCAGATGCAACAAAAACCTTGCGTATTGATCAATCCGTTCGCGAGATATGGCAGTTTGGAGATAAGAAACGCTTGAGGAACTCAAAATTTTCGCAGTTCTGATGCTCGAAACGAGTAACCAGAACGGCCTAGGGGAAAAGTACGCATACCGTTGTAATCGGGCGAGTTTCTATTTTCAGATGCAACAGTAATTTTGCGGATTGGTCAATCCGTTCGCGAGATATGGCAGTTTGGAGGTAAGAAACGCTTGAGAAACTCAAAATTTTCGCAGTTCTGATGCTCGAAACGAATAACTAGAACGGCCTAGGGGAAAACTACAACTACCGTTGTAATCGGGCGCGTTTCCACTTTCAGATGCAACAGAAATTTTGCGGATCGGTCAATCCGTTCGCGAGATATGGCAGTTTGGATGTAAGAAACGCTTGAGAAACTCAAAATTTTCGCAGTTCTGATGCTCGAAACGAATAACTGGAACGGCCTAGTGGGAAACTACCCATACCGCTGTAATCGGGCGAGTCTCTACTTTCAGATGCAACAGAAACTTTGCGGATTGGTCAATCCGTTCGCGAGATATGGCAGTTTGGAGGTAAGAAACGCTTGAGAAACTCAAAATTTTCGCAGTTCTGATGCTCGACACGAATAATTAGAACGGCCTACGGGAAAAGTACGCATACCGTTGTAAACGGGCGAGTTTCTATTTTCAGATGCAACAGAAATTTTGCGGATTGGTGTATCCGTTCGCAAAATATGGCAGTTTGGATGTAAGAAACGCTTGAGAAACTCAAAGTTTTCGCAGTTCTGATTCTCGAAACGAATAACTAGAACGGCCTAGGGGAAAACAACACCCACCGTTGTAATCGGGCGAGTTTCTACTTTCAAATGCAACAGAAATTTTGCGGATTGGTCAATGCGTTCGCGAGATATGGCAGTTTGGAGGTAAGAAACGCTTGAGAAACTCAAAATTTTCGCAGTTCTGATGCTCGACACGAATAACTAGAACGGCCTAGGGGAAAAGTGCCCATACCGTGAGTAATCGGACGAGTTTCTACTTTCAGATGCAACAAAAACCTTGCGGATTGATCAATCCGTTCGCGAGATATGGCAGTTTGGAGATAAGAAACGCTTGAGAAACTCAAAATTTTCGCAGTTCTGATGCTCGAAACGAGTTACTAGAACGGCCTAGGGGAAAAGTACGCATACCGTTGTAATCGGGCGAGTTTCTATTTTCAGATGCAACAGGAATTTTGCGGATTGGTCAATCCGTTCGCGAGATATGGCAGTTTGGATGTAAGAAACGCTTGAGAAACTCAAAATTTTCGCAGTTCTGATGCTCGAAACGAATAACTAGAACGGCCTAGGGGAAAACTACAACTACCGTTGTAATCGGGCGAGTTTCCACTTTCAGATGCAACAGAAATTTTGCGGATTGATCAATCCGTTCGCGAAATATGGCAGTTTGGAGGTAAGAAATGCTTGAGAAACTCAAAATTTTCGCAGTTCTGATGCTCGAAACGAATAACTAGAACGGCCTAGGGGAAAAGTGCCCATACCGTTGTAATCGGGCGAGTTTCTACTTTCAGATGCAAAAAAACCTTGCGGATTGATCAATCCGTTCGCGAGATATGGCAGTTTGGAGATAAGAAACGCTTGAGAAACTCAAAATTTTCGCAGTTCTGATGCTCGAAACGAATGACTAGGACGGCCTAGGGGAGAAGTACGCATACCGTTGTAATCGGGCGAGTTTCTACTATCAGATGCAACAGAAATTTTGCGGATTGGTCAATCCGTTCGCGAGATATGGCCGTTTGGATGTAAGAAACGCTTTAGAAACTCAAAATTTTCGCAGTTCTGATGCTCGAAACGAGTAACTAGAACGGCCTAGGGGAAAAGTACGCATACCGTTGTAATCGGGCGAGTTTCTACTTTCAGATGCAACAGAAATTTTGCGGATTGGTCAATCCGTTCGCGAGATATGGCAGTTTGGAGGTAAGAAACGCTTGAGAAACTCAAAATTTTCGCAGTTCTGATGCTCGAAACGAATAACTAGAACGGCCTAGGGGAAAAGTGCGCATACCGTTGTAATCGGGCGAGTTTCTACTTTCAGATGCAACAGAAATTTTGCGGATTGATCAATCCGTTCGCGAAATATGGCAGTTTGGAGGTAAGAAACGCTTGAGAAACTCAAAATTTTCGCAGTTCTGATGCTCGAAACGAATAACTAGAACGGCCTAGGGGAAAAGTGCCCATACCGTTGTAATCGGGCGAGTTTCTACTTTCAGATGCAACAAAAACCTTGCGGATTGATTAATCCGTTCGCGAGATATGGCAGTTTGGAGATAAGAAACGCTTGAGAAACTCAAAATTTTCGCAGTTCTGATGCTCGAAACGAGTAACCAGAACGGCCTAGGGGAAAAGTACGCATACCGTTGTAATCGGGCGAGTTTCTATTTTCAGATGCAACAGAAATTATGCGGATTGGTCAATCCGTTCGCGAGATATGGCAGTTTGGATGTAAGAAACGCTTGAGAAACTCAAAATTTTCGCGGTTCTGATGCTCGAAACGAATAACTAGAACGGCCTAGGGGAAAAGTACGCATACCGTTGTAATCGGGCGAGTTTCTATTTTCAGATGCAACAGAAATTTTGCGGATTGGTCAATGCGTTCGCTAGATATGGCAGTTTGGATGTAAGAAACGCTTGAGAAACTAAAAATTTTCGCAGTTCTGATGCTCGAAACGAATAACTAGAACGGCCTAGGGGAAAAGTGCCCATACCGTTGTAATCGGGCGAGTTTCTACTTTCAGATGCAACAAAAACCTTGCGTATTGATCAATCCGTTCGCGAGATATGGCAGTTTGGAGATAAGAAACGCTTGAGGAACTCAAAATTTTCGCAGTTCTGATGCTCGAAACGAGTAACCAGAACGGCCTAGGGGAAAAGTACGCATACCGTTGTAATCGGGCGAGTTTCTATTTTCAGATGCAACAGGAATTTTGCGGATTGGTCAATCCGTTCGCGAGATATGGCAGTTTGGAGATAAGAAACGCTTGAGAAACTCAAAATTTTCGCAGTTCTGATGCTCGAAACGAATAACTAGAACGGCCTAGGGGAAAACTACAACTACCGTTGTAATCGGGCGCGTTTCCACTTTCAGATGCAACAGAAATTTTGCGGATCGGTCAATCCGTTCGCGAGATATGGCAGTTTGGATGTAAGAAACGCTTGAGAAACTCAAAATTTTCGCAGTTCTGATGCTCGAAACGAATAACTGGAACGGCCTAGTGGAAAACTACCCATACCGCTGTAATCGGGCGTGTCTCTACTTTCAGATGCAACAGAAACTTTGCGGATTGGTCAATCCGTTCGCGAGATATGGCAGTTTGGAGGTAAGAAACGCTTGAGAAACTCAAAATTTTCGCAGTTCTGATGCTCGACACGAATAATTAGAACGGCCTAGGGGAAAAGTACGCATACCGTTGTAAACGGGCGAGTTTCTATTTTCAGATGCAACAGAAATTTTGCGGATTGGTGTATCCGTTCGCAAAATATGGCAGTTTGGATGTAAGAAACGCTTGAGAAACTCAAAGTTTTCGCAGTTCTGATTCTCGAAACGAATAACTAGAACGGCCTAGGGGAAAACAACACCCACCGTTGTAATCGGGCGAGTTTCTACTTTCAAATGCAACAGAAATTTTGCGGATTGGTCAATCCGTTCGCGAGATATGGCCGTTTGGATGTAAGAAACGCTTTAGAAACTCAAAATTTTCGCAGTTCTGATGCTCGAAACGAGTAACTAGAACGGCCTAGGGGAAAAGTACGCATACCGTTGTAATCGGGCGAGTTTCTACTTTCAGATGCAACAGAAATTTTGCGGATTGGTCAATCCGTTCGCGAGATATGGCCGTTTGGATGTAAGAAACGCTTTAGAAACTCAAAATTTTCGCAGTTCTGATGCTCGAAACGAGTAACTAGAACGGCCTAGGGGAAAAGTACGCATACCGTTGTAATCGGGCGAGTTTCTACTTTCAGATGCAACAGAAATTTTGCGGATTGGTCAATCCGTTCGCGAGATATGGCAGTTTGGAGGTAAGAAACGCTTGAGAAACTCAAAATTTTCGCAGTTCTGATGCTCGAAACGAATAACTAGAACGGCCTAGGGGAAAAGTGCGCATACCGTTGTAATCGGGCGAGTTTCTACTTTCAGATGCAACAAAAATTTTGCGGATTGATCAATCCGTTCGCGAAATATGGCAGTTTGGAGGTAAGAAACGCTTGAGAAACTCAAAATTTTCGCAGTTCTGATGCTCGACACGAATAACTAGAACGGCCTAGGGGAAAAGTACGCATACCGTTGTAATCGGGCGAGTTTCTATTTTCAGATGCAACAGAAATTTTGCGGATTGGTCAATGCGTTCGCGAGATATGGCAGTTTGGATGTAAGAAACGCTTGAGAAACTCAAAATTTTCGCAGTTCTGATGCTCGAAACGAATAACTAGAACGGCCTAGGGGAAAAGTGCCCATACCGTTGTAATCGGGCGAGTTTCTACTTTCAGATGCAACAAAAACCTTGCGTATTGATCAATCCGTTCGCGAGATATGGCAGTTTGGAGATAAGAAACGCTTGAGGAACTCAAAATTTTCGCAGTTCTGATGCTCGAAACGAGTAACCAGAACGGCCTAGGGGAAAAGTACGCATACCGTTGTAATCGGGCGAGTTTCTATTTTCAGATGCAACAGAAATTTTGCGGATTGGTCAATCCGTTCGCGAGATATGGCAGTTTGGATGTAAGAAACGCTTGAGAAACTCAAAATTTTCGCGGTTCTGATGCCCGAAACGAATAACTAGAACGGCCTAGGGGAAAACTACAACTACCGTTGTAATCGGGCGAGTTTCCACTTTCAGATGCAACAGAAATTTTGCGGATTGATCAATCCGTTCGCGAGATATGGCAGTTTGGAGATAAGAAACGCTTGAGAAACTCAAAATTTTCGCAGTTCTGATGCTCGAAACGAATAACTAGAACGGCCTAGGGGAAAACTACAACTACAGTTGTAATCGGGCGCGTTTCCACTTTCAGATGCAACAGAAATTTTGCGGATCGGTCAATCCGTTCGCGAGATATGGCAGTTTGGATGTAAGAAACGCTTGAGAAACTCAAAATTTTTGCAGTTCTGATGCTCGAAACGAATAACTGGAACGGCCTAGTGGAAAACTACCCATACCGCTGTAATCGGGCGAGTCTCTACTTTCAGATGCAACAGAAACTTTGCGGATTGGTCAATCCGTTCGCGAGATATGGCAGTTTGGAGGTAAGAAACGCTTGAGAAACTCAAAATTTTCGCAGTTCTGATGCTCGACACGAATAACTAGAACGGCCTAGGGGAAAAGTACGCATACCGTTGTAAACGGGCGAGTTTCTATTTTCAGATGCAACAGAAATATTGCGGATTGGTGAATCCGTTCGCAAAATATGGCTGTTTGGATGTAAGAAACGCTTGAGAAACTGAAAGTTTTGGCAGTTCTGATTCTCGAAACGAATAACTAGAACGGCCTAGGGGAAAACAACACCCACCGTTGTAATCGGGCGAGTTTCTACTTTCAAATGCAACAGAAATTTTGCGGATTGGTCAATGCGTTCGCGAGATATGGCAGTTTGGAGGTAAGAAACGCTTGAGAAACTCAAAATTTTCGCAGTTCTGATGCTCGACACGAATAATTAGAACGGCCTATGGGAAAAGTACGCATACCGTTGTAATCGGGCGAGTTTCTACTTTCAGATGCAACAGAAATTTTGCGGATTGGTCAATCCGTTCGCGAGATATGGCAGTTTGGAGGTAAGATACGCTTGAGAAACTCAAAATTTTCGCAGTTCTGATGCTCGACACGAATAACTAGAACGGCCTAGGGGAAAAGTGCCCATACCGTTGTAATCGGACGAGTTTCTACTTTCAGATGCAACAAAAACCTTGCGGATTGATCAATCCGTTCGCGAGATATGGCAGTTTGGAGATAAGAAACGCTTGAGAAACTCAAAATTTTCGCAGTTCTGATGCTCGAAACGAGTAACCAGAACGGCCTAGGGGAAAAGTACGCATACCGTTGTAATCGGGCGAGTTTCTATTTTCAGATGCAACAGGAATTTTGCGGATTGGTCAATCCGTTCGCGAGATATGGCAGTTTGGATGTAAGAAACGCTTGAGAAACTCAAAATTTTCGCAGTTCTGATGCTCGAAACGAATAACTAGAACGGCCTAGGGGAAAACTACAACTACCGTTGTAATCGGGCGAGTTTCCACTTTCAGATGCAACAGAAATTTTGCGGATTGATCAATCCGTTCGCGAAATATGGCAGTTTGGAGGTAAGAAATGCTTGAGAAACTCAAAATTTTCGCAGTTCTGATGCTCGAAACGAATAACTAGAACGGCCTAGGGGAAAAGTGCCCATACCGTTGTAATCGGGCGAGTTTCTACTTTCAGATGCAAAAAAACCTTGCGGATTGATCAATCCGTTCGCGAGATATGGCAGTTTGGAGATAAGAAACGCTTGAGAAACTCAAAATTTTCGCAGTTCTGATGCTAGAAACGAGTAACCAGAACGGCCTAGGGGAAAAGTACGCATACCGTTGTAATCGCGCGAGTTTCTATTTTCAGATGCAACAGAAATTTTGCGGATTGGTCAATCCGTTCGCGAGATATGGCAGTTTGGATGTAAGAAACGCTTGAGAAACTCATAATTTTCGCAGTTCTGATGCTCGAAACGAATAACTAGAACGGCCTAGGGGAAAACTACAACTACCGTTGTAATCTGGCGAGTTTCCACTTTCAGATGCAACAGAAATTTTGCGGATCGGTCAATCCGTTCGCGAGATATGGCAGTTTGGATGTAAGAAACGCTTGAGAAACTCAAAATTTTCGCAGTTCTGATGCTCGAAACGAATAACTGGAACGGCCTAGTGGAAAACTACCCATACCGCTGTAATCGGGCGAGTCTCAACTTTCAGATGCAACAGAAATTTTGCGGATTGGTCAATCCGTTCGCGAGATATGGCAGTTTGGAGATAAGAAACGCTTGAGAAACTCAAAATTTTCGCAGTTCTGATGCTCGAAACGAATGACTAGGACGGCCTAGGGGAGAAGTACGCATACCGTTGTAATCGGGCGAGTTTCTATTTTCAGATGCAACAGAAATTATGCGGATTGGTCAATCCGTTCGCGAGATATGGCAGTTTGGATGTAAGAAACGCTTGAGAAACTCAAAATTTTCGCGGTTCTGATGCTCGAAACGAATAACTAGAACGGCCTAGGGGAAAACTACAACTACAGTTGTAATCGGGCGCGTTTCCACTTTCAGATGCAACAGAAATTTTGCGGATCGGTCAATCCGTTCGCGAGATATGGCAGTTTGGATGTAAGAAACGCTTGAGAAACTCAAAATTTTCGCAGTTCTGATGCTCGAAACGAATAACTGGAACGGCCTAGTGGAAAACTACCCATACCGCTGTAATCGGGCGAGTCTCTACTTTCAGATGCAACAGAAACTTTGCGGATTGGTCAATCCGTTCGCGAGATATGGCAGTTTGGAGGTAAGAAACGCTTGAGAAACTCAAAATTTTCGCAGTTCTGATGCTCGACACGAATAACTAGAACGGCCTAGGGGAAAAGTACGCATACCGTTGTAAAGGGGCGAGTTTCTATTTTCAGATGCAACAGAAATATTGCGGATTGGTGAATCCGTTCGCAAAATATGGCAGTTTGGATGTAAGAAACGCTTGAGAAACTGAAAGTTTTGGCAGTTCTGATTCTCGAAACGAATAACTAGAACGGCCTAGGGGAAAACAACACCCACCGTTGTAATCGGGCGAGTTTCTACTTTCAAATGCAACAGAAATTTTGCGGATTGGTCAATGCGTTCGCGAGATATGGCAGTTTGGAGGTAAGAAACGCTTGAGAAACTCAAAATTTTCGCAGTTCTGATGCTCGAAACGAGTAACTAGAACGGCCTAGGGGAAAAGTACGCATACCGTTGTAATCGGGCGAGTTTCTACTTTCAGATGCAACAGAAATTTTGCGGATTGGTCAATCCGTTCGCGAGATATGGCAGTTTGGAGGTAAGATACGCTTGAGAAACTCAAAATTTTCGCAGTTCTGATGCTCGACACGAATAACTAGAACGGCCTAGGGGAAAAGTGCCCATACCGTTGTAATCGGACGAGTTTCTACTTTCAGATGCAACAAAAACCTTGCGGATTGATCAATCCGTTCGCGAGATATGGCAGTTTGGAGATAAGAAACGCTTGAGAAACTCAAAATTTTCGCAGTTCTGATGCTCGAAACGAGTAACCAGAACGGCCTAGGGGAAAAGTACGCATACCGTTGTAATCGGGCGAGTTTCTATTTTCAGATGCAACAGGAATTTTGCGGATTGGTCAATCCGTTCGCGAGATATGGCAGTTTGGATGTAAGAAACGCTTGAGAAACTCAAAATTTTCGCAGTTCTGATGCTCGAAACGAATAACTAGAACGGCCTAGGGGAAAACTACAACTACCGTTGTAATCGGGCGAGTTTCCACTTTCAGATGCAACAGAAATTTTGCGGATTGATCAATCCGTTCGCGAAATATGGCAGTTTGGAGGTAAGAAATGCTTGAGAAACTCAAAATTTTCGCAGTTCTGATGCTCGAAACGAATAACTAGAACGGCCTAGGGGAAAAGTGCCCATACCGTTGTAATCGGGCGAGTTTCTACTTTCAGATGCAAAAAAACCTTGCGGATTGATCAATCCGTTCGCGAGATATGGCTGTTTGGAGATAAGAAACGCTTGAGAAACTCAAAATTTTCGCAGTTCTGATGCTAGAAACGAGTAACCAGAACGGCCTAGGGGAAAAGTACGCATACCGTTGTAATCGGGCGAGTTTCTATTTTCAGATGCAACAGAAATTTTGCGGATTGGTCAATCCGTTCGCGAGATATGGCAGTTTGGATGTAAGAAACGCTTGAGAAACTCATAATTTTCGCAGTTCTGATGCTCGAAACGAATAACTGGAACCGCCTAGTGGAAAACTACCCATACCGCTGTAATCGGGCGAGTCTCAACTTTCAGATGCAACAGAAATTTTGCGGATTGGTCAATGCGTTCGTGAGATATGGCAGTTTGGAGGTAAGAAACGCTTGAGAAACTCAAAATTTTCGCAGTTCTGATGTTCGAAACGAATAACTAGAACGGCCTAGGGGAAAAGTACGCATACCGTTGTAATCGGGCGAGTTTCTATTTTCAGATGCAACAGAAATCTTGCGGATTGGTCAATCCGTTCGCGAGATATGGCAGTTTGGATGTAAGAAACGCTAGAGAAACTCAAAATTTTCGCGGTTCTGATGCTCGAAACGAATAACGAGAACGGCCTAGGGGAAAACTACAACTACCGTTGTAATCGGGCGAGTTTCCACTTTCAGATGCAACAGAAATTTTGCGGATTGATCAATCCGTTCGCGAGATATGGCAGTTAGGAGATAAGAAACGCTTGAGAAACTCAAAATTTTCGCAGTTCTGATGCTCGAAACGAGTAACTAGAACCGCCTAGGGGAAAAGTACGCATACCGTTGTAATCGGGCGAGTTTCTACTTTCAGATGCAACAGAAATTTTGCGGATTGGTCAATCCGTTCGCGAGATATGGCAGTTTGGAGATAAGAAACGCTTGAGAAACTCAAAATTTTCGCAGTTTTGATGCTCGAAACGAGTAACCAGAACGGCCTAGGGGAAAAGTACAAATACCGTTGTAATCGGGCGAGTTTCCACTTTCAGAGGCAACAGAAATTTTGCGGATTGATCAATCCGTTCGCGAGATATGGCAGTTTGGAGATAAGAAACGCTTGAGAAACTCAAAATTTTCGCAGTTCTGAAGCTCGAAACGAGTAACTAGAACGGCCTAGGGGAAAAGTACGCATACCGTTGTAATCGGGCGAGTTTCTACTTTCAGATGTAACAGAAATTTTGCGGATTGGTCAATCCGTTCGCGAGATATGGCAGTTTGGAGGTAAGAAACGCTTGAGAAACTCAAAATTTTCGCAGTTCTGATGCTCGACACGAATAACTAGAACGGCCTAGGGGAAAAGTACGCATACCGTTGTAATCGGGCGAGTTTCTGTTTTCAGATGCAACAGAAATTTTGCGGATTGGTCAATCCGTTCGCGAGATATGGCAGTTTGGATGTAAGAAACGCTTGAGAAACTGAAAGTTTTGGCAGTTCTGATTCTCGAAACGAATAACTAGAACGGCCTAGGGGAAAACAACACCCACCGTTGTAATCGGGCGAGTTTCTACTTTCAAATGCAACAGAAATTTTGCGGATTGGTCAATGCGTTCGCGAGATATGGCAGTTTGGAGGTAAGAAACGCTTGAGAAACTCAAAATTTTCGCAGTTCTGATGCTCGAAACGAGTAACTAGAACGGCCTAGGGGAAAAGTACGCATACCGTTGTAATCGGGCGAGTTTCTACTTTCAGATGCAACAGAAATTTTGCGGATTGGTCAATCCGTTCGCGAGATATGGCAGTTTGGAGGTAAGATACGCTTGAGAAACTCAAAATTTTCGCAGTTCTGATGCTCGACACGAATAACTAGAACGGCCTAGGGGAAAAGTGCCCATACCGTTGTAATCGGACGAGTTTCTACTTTCAGATGCAACAAAAACCTTGCGGATTGATCAATCCGTTCGCGAGATATGGCAGTTTGGAGATAAGAAACGCTTGAGAAACTCAAAATTTTCGCAGTTCTGATGCTCGAAACGAGTAACCAGAACGGTCTAGGGGAAAAGTACGCATACCGTTGTAATCGGGCGAGTTTCTATTTTCAGATGCAACAGGAATTTTGCGGATTGGTCAATCCGTTCGCGAGATATGGCAGTTTGGATGTAAGAAACGCTTGAGAAACTCAAAATTTTCGCAGTTCTGATGCTCGAAACGAATAACTAGAACGGCCTAGGGGAAAACTACAACTACCGTTGTAATCGGGCGAGTTTCCACTTTCAGATGCAACAGAAATTTTGCGGATTGATCAATCCGTTCGCGAAATATGGCAGTTTGGAGGTAAGAAATGCTTGAGAAACTCAAAATTTTCGCAGTTCTGATGCTCGAAACGAATAACTAGAACGGCCTAGGGGAAAAGTGCCCATACCGTTGTAATCGGGCGAGTTTCTACTTTCAGATGCAAAAAAACCTTGCGGATTGATCAATCCGTTCGCGAGATATGGCTGTTTGGAGATAAGAAACGCTTGAGAAACTCAAAATTTTCGCAGTTCTGATGCTAGAAACGAGTAACCAGAACGGCCTAGGGGAAAAGTACGCATACCGTTGTAATCGGGCGAGTTTCTATTTTCAGATGCAACAGAAATTTTGCGGATTGGTCAATCCGTTCGCGAGATATGGCAGTTTGGATGTAAGAAACGCTTGAGAAACTCATAATTTTCGCAGTTCTGATGCTCGAAACGAATAACTGGAACCGCCTAGTGGAAAACTACCCATACCGCTGTAATCGGGCGAGTCTCAACTTTCAGATGCAACAGAAATTTTGCGGATTGGTCAATGCGTTCGCGAGATATGGCAGTTTGGAGGTAAGAAACGCTTGAGAAACTCAAAATTTTCGCAGTTCTGATGTTCGAAACGAATAACTAGAACGGCCTAGGGGAAAAGTACGCATACCGTTGTAATCGGGCGAGTTTCTATTTTCAGATGCAACAGAAATCTTGCGGATTGGTCAATCCGTTCGCGAGATATGGCAGTTTGGATGTAAGAAACGCTAGAGAAACTCAAAATTTTCGCGGTTCTGATGCTCGAAACGAATAACGAGAACGGCCTAGGGGAAAACTACAACTACCGTTGTAATCGGGCGAGTTTCCACTTTCAGATGCAACAGAAATTTTGCGGATTGATCAATCCGTTCGCGAGATATGGCAGTTAGGAGATAAGAAACGCTTGAGAAACTCAAAATTTTCGCAGTTCTGATGCTCGAAACGAGTAACTAGAACCGCCTAGGGGAAAAGTACGCATACCGTTGTAATCGGGCGAGTTTCTACTTTCAGATGCAACAGAAATTTTGCGGATTGGTCAATCCGTTCGCGAGATATGGCAGTTTGGAGATAAGAAACGCTTGAGAAACTCAAAATTTTCGCAGTTTTGATGCTCGAAACGAGTAACCAGAACGGCCTAGGGGAAAAGTACAAATACCGTTGTAATCGGGCGAGTTTCCACTTTCAGAGGCAACAGAAATTTTGCGGATTGATCAATCCGTTCGCGAGATATGGCAGTTTGGAGATAAGAAACGCTTGAGAAACTCAAAATTTTCGCAGTTCTGAAGCTCGAAACGAGTAACTAGAACGGCCTAGGGGAAAAGTACGCATACCGTTGTAATCGGGCGAGTTTCTACTTTCAGATGTAACAGAAATTTTGCGGATTGGTCAATCCGTTCGCGAGATATGGCAGTTTGGAGGTAAGAAACGCTTGAGAAACTCAAAATTTTCGCAGTTCTGATGCTCGACACGAATAACTAGAACGGCCTAGGGGAAAAGTACGCATACCGTTGTAATCGGGCGAGTTTCTGTTTTCAGATGCAACAGAAATTTTGCGGATTGGTCAATCCGTTCGCGAGATATGGCAGTTTGGATGTAAGAAACGCTTGAGAAACTCAAAATTTTCGCGGTTCTGATGCTCGAAACGAATAACGAGAACGGCCTAGGGGAAAACTACAACTACCGTTGTAATCGGGCGGGTTTCCACTTTCAGATGCAACATAAATTTTGCGGATTGATCAATCCGTTCGCGAGATATGGCAGTTTGGATGTAAGAAACGCTTTAGAAACTCAAAATTTTCGCAGTTCTGATGCTCGAAACGAGTAACTAGAACGGCCTAGGGGAAAAGTACGCATACCGTTGTAATCGGGCGAGTTTCTACTTTCAGATGCAACAGAAATTTTGCGGATTGGTCAATCCGTTCGCGAGATATGGCAGTTTGAAGGTAAGATACGCTTGAGAAACTCAAAATTTTCGCAGTTCTGATGCTCGACACGAATAACTAGAACGGCCTAGGGGAAAAGTGCCCATACCGTTGTAATCGGGCGAGTTTCTACTTTCAGATGCAACAAAAACCTTGCGGATTGATCAATCCGTTCGCGAGATATGGCAGTTTGGAGATAAGAAACGCTTGAGAAACTCAAAATTTTCGCAGTTCTGATGCTCGAAACGAGTAACTAGAACGGCCTAGGGGAAAAGTACGCATACCGTTGTAATCGGGCGAGTTTCTATTTTCAGATGCAACAGAAATTTTGCGGATTGGTCAATCCGTTCGCGAGATATGGCAGTTTGGATGTAAGAAACGCTTGAGAAACTCAAAATTTTCGCAGTTCTGATGCTCGAAACGAATAACTAGAACGGCCTAGGGGAAAACTACAAATACCGTTGTAATCGGGCGAGTTTCCACTTTCAGATGCAACAGAAATTTTGCGGATTGATCAATCCGTTCGCGAGATATGGCAGTTTGGAGATAAGAAATGCTTGAGAAACTCAAAATTTTCGCAGTTCTGATGCTCGAAACGAGTAACTAGAACGGCCTAGGGGAAAAGTACGCATACCGTTGTAATCGAGCGAGTTTCTACTTTCAGATGCAACAGAAATTTTGCGGATTGGTCAATCCGTTCGCGAGATATGGCAGTTTGGAGGTAAGAAACGCTTGAGAAACTCAAAATTTTCGCA
Organism: Ptiloglossa arizonensis; assembly: GCF_051014685.1. Classification (NCBI taxonomy): domain Eukaryota; kingdom Metazoa; phylum Arthropoda; class Insecta; order Hymenoptera; family Colletidae; genus Ptiloglossa; species Ptiloglossa arizonensis. The sequence goes on along the minus strand of NW_027478767.1, from coordinate 285,934 downwards.
GTTCTGATGCTCGAAACGAATAACTAGAACGGCCTAGGGGAAAAGTGTGCATACCGTTGTAATCGGGCGAGTTTCTACTTTCAGATGCAACAGAAATTTTGCGGATTGATCAATCCGTTCGCGAAATATGGCAGTTTGGAGGTAAGAAACGCTTGAGAAACTCAAAATTTTCGAAGTTCTGATGCTCGAAACGAATAACTAGAACGGCCTAGGGGAAAAGTGCGCATACCGTTGTAATCGGGCGAGTTTCTATTTTCAGATGCAACAGAAATTTTGCGGATTGGTCAATCCGTTCGCGAGATATGGCAGTTTGGAGATAAGAAACGCTTGAGAAACTCAAAATTTTCGCAGTTCTGATGCTCGAAACGAGTAACTAGAACGGCCTAGGGGAAAAGTACGCATAGCGTTGTAATCGGGCGAGTTTCTACTTTCAGATGCAACAGAAATTTTGCGGATTGGTCAATCCGTTCGCGAGATATGGCAGTTTGGAGGTAAGAAACGCTTGAGAAACTCAAAATTTTCGCAGTTCTGATGCTCGACACGAATAACAAGAACGGCCTAGGAGAAAAGTACGCATACCGTTGTAATCGGGCGAGTTTCTCTTTTCAGATGCAACAGAAATTTTGCGGATTGGTCAATCCGTTCGCGAGATATGGCAGTTTGGAGGTAAGAAACGCTTGAGAAACTCAAAATTTGCGCAGTTCTGATGCTCGAAACGAATAACTAGAACGGCCCAGGGGAAAAGTGTGCATACCGTTGTAATCGGGCGAGTTTCTACTTTCAAATGCAACAGAAATTTTGCGGATTGGTCAATGCGTTCGCGAGATATGGCAGTTTGGAGGTAAGAAACGCTTGAGAAACTCAAAATTTTCCCAGTTCTGATGCTCGAAACGAGTAACTAGAAGGGCCTAGGGGAAAAGTACGCATACTGTTGTAATCGGGCGAGTTTCTACCTTCAGATGCAACAGAAATTTTGCGGATTGGTCAATTCGTTCGCGAGATATGGCAGTTTGGAGGTAAGAAACGCTTGAGAAACTCGAAATTTTCGCAGTTCTGATGCTCGAAACGAATAACTAGAACGGCCTAGGGGAAAACTACAACTACCGTTGTAATCGGGCGAGTTTCCAATTTCAGATGCAACAGAAATTTTGCGGATTGATCAATCCGTTCGCGAGATATGGCAGTTTGGAGATAAGAAACGCTTGAGAAACTCAAAATTTTCGCAGTTCTGATGCTCGAAACGAGTAACTAGAACGGCCTACGGGAAAAGTACGCATACCGTTGTAATCGGGCGAGTTTCTACTTTCAGATGCAACAGAAATTTTGCGGATTGGTCAATCCGTTCGCGAGATATGGCAGTTTGGAGGTAAGAAACGCTTGAGAAACTCAAAATTTTCGCAGTTCTGATGCTCGACACGAATAACTAGAACGGCCTAGGGGAAAAGTACGCATACCGTTGTAATCGGGCGAGTTTCTATTTTCAGATTCAACAGAAATTTTGCGGATTGGTCAATCCGTTCGCGAGATATGGCAGTTTGGATGTAAGAAACGCTTGAGAAACTCAGAATTCTCGCAGTTCTGATGCTCGAAACGAATAACTAGGACGGCCTAGGGGAAAACTACAACTACCGTTGTAATCGGGCGAGTTTCCACTTTCAGATGCAACAGAAATTTTGCGGATTGGTCAATCCGTTCGCGAGATATGGCAGTTTGGATGTAAGAAGCGCTTGAGAAACTCAAAATTTTCGCAGTTCTGATGCTCGAAACGAATAACTAGAACGGCCTAGGGGAAAACTACAACTACCGTTGTAATCGGGAGAGTTTCCACTTTCAGATGCAACAGAAATTTTGCGGATCGGTCAATCCGTTCGCGAGATATGGCAGTTTGGATGTAAGAAACGCTTGAGAAACTCAAAATTTTCGCAGTTCTGATGCTCGAACCGAATGACTAGAACGGCCTAGGGGAGAAGAACGCATACCGTTGTAATCGGGCGAGTTTCTACTTTCAGATGCAACAGAAATTTTGCGGATTGGTCAATCCCTTCGCGAGATATGGCAGTTTGGATGTAAGAAACGCTTTAGAAACTCAAAATTTTCGCAGTTCTGAAGCTCGAAACGAATAACTAGAACGGCCCAGGGGAAAAGTGCGCATACCGTTGTAATCGGGCCAGTTTCTACTTTCAAATGCAACAGAAATTTTGCGGATTGGTCAATGCGTTCGCGAGATATGGCAGTTTGGAGGTAAGAAACGCTTGAGAAACTCAAAATTTTCGCAGTTCTGATGCTCGAAACGAATAACAAGAACGGCCTAGGGGAAAAGTACGCATACCGTTGTAATCGGGCGAGTTTCTACTTTCAGATGCAACAGAAATTTTGCGGATTGGTGAATCCGTTCGCAAAATATGGCAGTTTGGATGTAAGAAACGCTTGAGAAACTCAAAGTTTTCGCAGTTCTGATTCTCGAAACGAATAACTAGAACGGCCTAGGGGAAAACTACACCCACCGTTGTAATCGGGCGAGTTTCTATTTTCAGATGCAACAGAAATTTTGCGGATTGATCAATCCGTTCGCCAAATATGGCAGTTTGGAGGTAAGAAACGCTTGAGAAACTCAAAATTTTCGCAGTTCTGATGCTCGAAACGAATAACTAGAACGGCCTAGGGGAAAAGTGCGAATACCGTTGTAATCGGGCGAGTTTCTAGTTTCAGATGCAACAGAAATTTTGCGGATTGATCAACCCGTTCGCGAGATATGGCAGTTTGGATATAAGAAACGCTTTAGAAACTCAAAATTTTCGCAGTTCTGATGCTCGAAACGAATAACTAGAACGGCCTAGGGGAAAAGTGCGAATACCGTTGTAATCGGGCGAGTTTCTACTTTCAGATGCAACAGAAATTTTGCGGATTGATCAATCCGTTCGCCAAATATGGCAGTTTGGAGGTAAGAAACGCTTGAGAAACTCAAAATGTTCGCAGTTCTGATGCTCGAAACGAATAACTAGAACGGCCTAGGGGAAAAGTACGCATAACGTTGTAATCGGGCGAGTTTCTATTTTCAGATGCAACAGAAATTTTGCGGATTGGTCAATCCGTTCGCGAGATATGGCAGTTTGGATGTAAGAAACGCTTGAGAAACACAAAATTTTCGCAGTTCTGATGCTCGAAACGAATAACTAGAACGGCCTAGGGGAAAACTACAACTACCGTTGTAATCGGGCGAGTTTCCACTTTCAGATGCAACAGAAATTTTGCGGATTGATCAATCCGTTCGCGAGATATGGCTGTTTGGAGATAAGAAACGCTTGAGAAACTCAAAATTTTCGCAGTTCTGATGCTCGAAACGAGTAACTAGAACGGCCTAGGGGAAAAGTACGCAAACCGTTGTAATCGGGCAAGTTTCTACTTTCAGATGCAACAGAAATTTTGCGGATTGGTCAATCCGTTCGCGAGATATGTTAGTTTGGAGGTAAGAAACGCTTGAGAAACTCAAAATTTTCGCAGTTCTGATGCTCGACACGAATAACAAGAACGGCCTAGGGGAAAAGTACGCATACCGTTGTAATCGGGCGAGTTTCTACTTTCAGATGCAACAGAAATTTTGCGGATTGATCAATCCGTTCGCCAAATATGGCAGTTTGGAGGTAAGAAACGGTTGAGAAACTCAAAATTTTCACAGTTCTGATGCTCGAAACGAATAACTAGAACGGCCTAGGGGAAAAGTACGCATAACGTTGTAATCGGGCGAGTTTCTATTTTCAGATGCAACAGAAATTTTGCGGATTGGTCAATCCGTTCGCGAGATATGGCAGTTTGGATGTAAGAAACGCTTGAGAAACACAAAATTTTCGCAGTTCTGATGCTCGAAACGAATAACTAGAACGGCCTAGGGGAAAACTACAACTACCGTTGTAATCGGGCGAGTTTCCACTTTCAGATGCAACAGAAATTTTGCGGATTGATCAATCCGTTCGCGAGATATGGCTGTTTGGAGATAAGAAACGCTTGAGAAACTCAAAATTTTCGCAGTTCTGATGCTCGAAACGAGTAACTAGAACGGCCTAGGGGAAAAGTACGCAAACCGTTGTAATCGGGCAAGTTTCTACTTTCAGATGCAACAGAAATTTTGCGGATTGGTCAATCCGTTCGCGAGATATGGCAGTTTGGAGGTAAGAAACGCTTGAGAAACTCAAAATTTTCGCAGTTCTGATGCTCGACACGAATAACTAGAACGGCCTAGGGGAAAAGTACGCATACCGTTGTAATCGGGCGAGTTTCTATTTTCAGATGCAACAGAAATTTTGCGGATTGGTCAATCCGTTCGCGAGATATGGCAGTTTGGAGATAAGAAACGCTTGAGAAACTCAAAATTTTCGCAGTTCTGATGCTCGAAATGAATGACTAGGACGGCCTAGGGGAGAAGTACGCATACCGTTGTAATCGGGCGAGTTTCTACTTTCAGATGCAACAGAAATTTTGCGGATTGGTCAATCCGTTCGCGAGATATGGCCGTTTGGATGTAAGAAACGCTTTAGAAACTCAAAATTTTCACAGTTCTGAAGCTCGAAACGAATAACTAGAACGGCCCAGGGGAAAAGTGCGCATATCGTTGTAATCGGGCGAGTTTCTACTTTCAAATGCAACAGAAATTTTGCGGATTGGTCAATCCGTTCGCGAGATATGGCAGTTTGGAGGTAAGAAACGCTTGAGAAACTCAAAATTTTCGCAGTCCTGATGCTCGAAACGAATAACTAGAACGGCCTAGGGGAAAAGTGCGCATACCGTTGTAATCGGGCGAGTTTCTACTTTCAGATGCAACAGAAATTTTGCGGATCGGTCAATCCATTCGCGAGATATGGCAGTTTGGATGTAAGAAACGCTTGAGAAACTCAAAATTTTCGCAGTTCCGATGCTCGAAACGAATAACTAGAACGGCCTAGGGGAAAAGTACGCATGGCGTTGCAATCGGGCGAGTTTCTACTTTCAGATGCAACAGAAATTTTGCGGATTGGTCAATCCGTTCGCGAGATATGTTAGTTTGGAGGTAAGAAACGCTTGAGAAACTCAAAATTTTCGCAGTTCTGATGCTCGACACGAATAACAAGAACGGCCTAGGGGAAAAGTACGCATACCGTTGTAATCGGGCGAGTTTCTACTTTCAGATGCAACAGAAATTTTGCGGATTGATCAATCCGTTCGCCAAATATGGCAGTTTGGAGGTAAGAAACGCTTGAGAAACTCAAAATTTTCGCAGTTCTGATGCTCGAAACGAATAACTAGAACGGCCTAGGGGAAAAGTACGCATAACGTTGTAATCGGGCGAGTTTCTATTTTCAGATGCAACAGAAATTTTGCGGATTGGTCAATCCGTTCGCGAGATATGGCAGTTTGGATGTAAGAAACGCTTGAGAAACACAAAATTTTCGCAGTTCTGATGCTCGAAACGAATAACTAGAACGGCCTAGGGGAAAACTACAACTACCGTTGTAATCGGGCGAGTTTCCACTTTCAGATGCAACAGAAATTTTGCGGATTGATCAATCCGTTCGCGAGATATGGCTGTTTGGAGATAAGAAACGCTTGAGAAACTCAAAATTTTCGCAGTTCTGATGCTCGAAACAAGTAACTAGAACGGCCTAGGGGAAAAGTACGCAAACCGTTGTAATCGGGCAAGTTTCTACTTTCAGATGCAACAGAAATTTTGCGGATTGGTCAATCCGTTCGCGAGATATGGCAGTTTGGAGGTAAGAAACGCTTGAGAAACTCAAAATTTTCGCAGTTCTGATGCTCGACACGAATAACTAGAACGGCCTAGGGGAAAAGTACGCATACCGTTGCAATCGGGCGAGTTTCTATTTTCAGATGCAACAGAAATTTTGCGGATTGGTCAATCCGTTCGCGAGATATGGCAGTTTGGAGATAAGAAACGCTTGAGAAACTCAAAATTTTCGCAGTTCTGATGCTCGAAATGAATGACTAGGACGGCCTAGGGGAGAAGTACGCATACCGTTGTAATCGGGCGAGTTTCTACTTTCAGATGCAACAGAAATTTTGCGGATTGGTCAATCCGTTCGCGAGATATGGCCGTTTGGATGTAAGAAACGCTTTAGAAACTCAAAATTTTCACAGTTCTGAAGCTCGAAACGAATAACTAGAACGGCCCAGGGGAAAAGTGCGCATATCGTTGTAATCGGGCGAGTTTCTACTTTCAAATGCAACAGAAATTTTGCGGATTGGTCAATCCGTTCGCGAGATATGGCAGTTTGGAGGTAAGAAACGCTTGAGAAACTCAAAATTTTCGCAGTTCTGATGCTCGAAACGAATAACTAGAACGGCCTAGGGGAAAAGTGCGCATACCGTTGTAATCGGGCGAGTTTCTACTTTCAGATGCAACAGAAATTTTGCGGATCGGTCAATCCATTCGCGAGATATGGCTGTTTGGATGTAAGAAACGCTTGAGAAACTCAAAATTTTCGCAGTTCTGATGCTCGAAACGAATAACTAGAACGGCCTAGGGGAAAAGTACGCATGGCGTTGCAATCGGGCGAGTTTCTACTTTCAGATGCAACAGAAATTTTGCGGATTGGTCAATCCGTTCGCGAGATATGTTAGTTTGGAGGTAAGAAACGCTTGAGAAACTCAAAATTTTCGCAGTTCTGATGCTCGACACGAATAACAAGAACGGCCTAGGGGAAAAGTACGCATACCGTTGTAATCGGGCGAGTTTCTCTTTTCAGATGCAACAGAAATTTTGCTGATTGGTCAATCCGTTCGCGAGATATGGCAGTTTGGAGGTAAGAAACGCTTGAGAAACTAAAAATTTGCGCAGTTCTGATGCTCGAAACGAGTAACTAGAAGGGCCTAGGGGAAAAGTACGCATACTGTTGTAATCGGGCGAGTTTCTACCTTCAGATGCAACAGAAATTTTGCGGATTGGTCAATCCGTTCGCGAGATATGGCAGTTTGGAGGTAAGAAACGCTTGAGAAACTCAAAATTTTCGCAGTTCTGATGCTCGAAACGAATAACTAGAACGGCCTATGGGAAAAGTGCGCATACCGTTGTAATCGGGCGAGTTTCTACTTTCAGATGCAACAGAAATTTTGCGGATCGGTCAATCCATTCGCGAGATATGGCAGTTTGGATGTAAGGCACGCTTGAGAAACTCAAAATTTTCGCAGTTCTGATGCTCGAAACGAATAACTAGAACGGCCTAGGGGAAAATTACAACTACCGTTGTAATCGGGCGAGTTTCCACTTTCAGATGCAACAGAAATTTTGCGGATTGATCAATCCGTTCGCGAGATATGGCAGTTTGGAGATAAGAAACGCTTGAGAAACTCAAAATTTTCGCAGTTCTGATGCTCGACACGAATAACTAGAACGGCCTAGGGGAAAACTACAACTACCGTTGTAATCGGACGAGTTTCCACTTTCAGATGCAACAGAAATTTTGCGGATTGATCAATCCGTTCGCGAGATATGGCAGTTTGGAGATAAGAAACGCTTGAGAAACTCAAAATTTTCGCAGTTCTGATGCTCGAAACGAGTAACTAGAACGGCCTAGGGGAAAAGTACGCATACCGTTGTAATCGGGCGAGTTTCTCTTTTCAGATGCAACAGAAATTTTGCGGATTGGTCAATCCGTTCGCGAGATATGGCCGTTTGGAGGTAAGAAACGCTTGAGAAACTCAAAATTTGCGCAGTTCTGATGCTCGAAACGAGTAACTAGAAGGGCCTAGGGGAAAAGTACGCATACTGTTGTAATCGGGCGAGTTTCTACCTTCAGATGCAACAGAAATTTTGCGGATTGGTCAATCCGTTCGCGAGATATGGCAGTTTGGAGGTAAGAAACGCTTGAGAAACTCAAAATTTTCGCAGTTGTGATGCTCGAAACGAATAACTAGAACGGCCTATGGGAAAAGTGCGCATATCGTTGTAATCGGGCGAGTTTCTACTTTCAAATGCAACAGAAATTTTGCGGATTGGTCAATCCGTTCGCGAGATATGGCAGTTTGGAGGTAAGAAACGCTTGAGAAACTCAAAATTTTCGCAGTTCTGATGCTCGAAACGAATAACTAGAACGGCCTAGGGGAAAAGTGCGCATACCGTTGTAATCGGGCGAGTTTCTACTTTCAGATGCAACAGAAATTTTGCGGATCGGTCAATCCATTCGCGAGATATGGCAGTTTGGATGTAAGAAACGCTTGAGAAACTCAAAATTTTCGCAGTTCTGATGCTCGAAACGAATAACTAGAACGGCCTAGGGGAAAAGTACGCATGGCGTTGCAATCGGGCGAGTTTCTACTTTCAGATGCAACAGAAATTTTGCGGATTGGTCAATCCGTTCGCGAGATATGTTAGTTTGGAGGTAAGAAACGCTTGAGAAACTCAAAATTTTCGCAGTTCTGATGCTCGACACGAATAACAAGAACGGCCTAGGGGAAAAGTACGCATACCGTTGTAATCGGGCGAGTTTCTCTTTTCAGATGCAACAGAAATTTTGCTGATTGGTCAATCCGTTCGCGAGATATGGCAGTTTGGAGGTAAGAAACGCTTGAGAAACTAAAAATTTGCGCAGTTCTGATGCTCGAAACGAGTAACTAGAAGGGCCTAGGGGAAAAGTACGCATACTGTTGTAATCGGGCGAGTTTCTACCTTCAGATGCAACAGAAATTTTGCGGATTGGTCAATCCGTTCGCGAGATATGGCAGTTTGGAGGTAAGAAACGCTTGAGAAACTCAAAATTTTCGCAGTTCTGATGCTCGAAACGAATAACTAGAACGGCCTATGGGAAAAGTGCGCATACCGTTGTAATCGGGCGAGTTTCTACTTTCAGATGCAACAGAAATTTTGCGGATCGGTCAATCCATTCGCGAGATATGGCAGTTTGGATGTAAGGCACGCTTGAGAAACTCAAAATTTTCGCAGTTCTGATGCTCGAAACGAATAACTAGAACGGCCTAGGGGAAAAGTACGCATACCGTTGTAATCGGGCGAGTTTCTATTTTCAGATGCAACAGAAATTTTGCGGATTGGTCAATCCGTTCGCGAGATATGTTAGTTTGGAGGTAAGAAACGCTTGAGAAACTCAAAATTTTCGCAGTTCTGATGCTCGACACGAATAACAAGAACGGCCTAGGGGAAAAGTACGCATACCGTTGTAATCGGGCGAGTTTCTCTTTTCAGATGCAACAGAAATTTTGCGGATTGGTCAATCCGTTCGCGAGATATGGCAGTTTGGAGGTAAGAAACGCTTGAGAAACTCAAAATTTGCGCAGTTCTTATGCTCGAAACGAGTAACTAGAAGGGCCTAGGGGAAAAGTACGCATACTGTTGTAATCGGGCGAGTTTCTACCTTCAGATGCAACAGAAATTTTGCGGATTGGTCAATCCGTTCGCGAGATATGGCAGTTTGGAGGTAAGAAACGCTTGAGAAACTCAAAATTTTCGCAGTTCTGATGCTCGAAACGAATAACTAGAACGGCCTAGGGGAAAATTACAACTACCGTTGTAATCGGGCGAGTTTCCACTTTCAGATGCAACAGAAATTTTGCGGATTGATCAATCCGTTCGCGAGATATGGCAGTTTGGAGATAAGAAACGCTTGAGAAACTCAAAATTTTCGCAGTTCTTATGCTCGAAACGAGTAACTAGAACGGCCTAGGGGAAAAGTACGCATGGCGTTGCAATCGGGCGAGTTTCTACTTTCAGATGCAACAGAAATTTTGCGGATTGGTCAATCCGTTCGCGTGATATGTTAGTTTGGAGGTAAGAAACGCTTGAGAAACTCAAAATTTTCGCAGTTCTGATGCTCGACACGAATAACAAGAACGGCCTAGGGGAAAAGTACGCAACCGTTGTAATCGGGCGAGTTTCTCTTTTCAGATGCAACAGAAATTTTGCGGATTGGTCAATCCGTTCGCGAGATATGGCAGTTTGGAGGTAAGAAACGCTTGAGAAACTAAAAATTTGCGCCGTTCTGATGCTCGAAACGAGTAACTAGAAGGGCCTAGGGGACAAGTACGCATACTGTTGTAATCGGGCGAGTTTCTACTTTCAGATACAAGAGAAATTTTGCGGATTGGTCAATCCGTTCGCGAGATATGGCAGTTTGGAGGTAAGAAACGCTTGAGAAACTCAAAATTTTCGCAGTTCTGATGATCGACACGAATAACTAGAACGGCCTAGGGGAAAAGTACGCATACCGTTGTAATCGGGCGAGTTTCTATTTTCAGATGCAACAGAAATTTTGCGGATTGGTCAATCCGTTCGCGAGATATGGCAGTTTGGATGTAAGAAACGCTTGAGAAACTCAAAATTTTCGCAGTTCTGATGCTCGAAACGAATAACTAGAACGGCCTAGGGGAAAACTACAACTACCGTTGTAATCGGGCGAGTTTCCACTTTCAGATGCAACAGAAATTTTGCGGATTGATCAATCCGTTCGCGAGATATGGCAGTTTGGAGATAAGAAACGCTTGAGAAACTCAAAATTTTCGCAGTTCTGATGCTCGAAACGAGTAACTAGAACAGCCTAGGGGAAAAGTACGCATACCGTTGTAATCGGGCGAGTTTCTACTTTCAGATGCAACAGAAATTTTGCGGATTGGTCAATCCGTTCGCGAGATATGGCAGTTTGGATGTAAGAAACGCTTGAGAAACTCAAAATTTTCGCAGTTCTGATGCTCGACACGAATAACTAGAACGGCCTAGGGGAAAAGTACGCATACCGTTGTAATCGGGCGAGTTTCTACTTTCAGATGCAACAGAAATTTTGCGGATTGGTCAATCCGTTCGCGAGATATGGCAGTTTGGATGTACGAAACGCTTGAGAAACTCAAAATTCTCGCAGTTCTGATGCTCGAAACGAATAACTAGGACGGCCTAGGGGAAACTACAACTACCGTTGTAATCGGGCGAGTTTCCACTTTCAGATGCAACAGAAATTTTGCGGATTGATCAATCCGTTCGCGAGATATGGCAGTTTGGATATAAGAAACGCTTTAGAAACTCAAAATTTTCGCAGTTCTGATGCTCGAAACGAGTAACTAGAACGGCCTAGGGGAAAAGTACGCATACCGTTGTAATCGGGCGAGTTTCTACTTTCAGGTGCAACAGAAATTTTGCGGATTGGTCAATCCGTTCGCGAGATATGGCAGTTTGGAGGTAAGAAACGCTTGAGAAACTCAAAATTTTCGCAGTTCTGATGCTCGAAACGAATAACTAGAACGGCCTAGGGGCAAAGTGCGCATACCGTTGTAATCGGGCGAGTTTCTACTTTCAGATGCAACAGAAATTTTGCGGATTGATCAATCCGTTCGAGAAATATGGCAGTTTGGAGGTAAGAAACGCTTGAGAAACTCAAAATTTTCGCAGTTCTGATGCTCGAAACGAATGACTAGAACGGCCTAGGGGAGAAGAACGCATACCGTTGTAATCGGGCGAGTTTCTACTTTCAGATGCAACAGAAATTTTGCGGATTGGTCAATCCGTTCGCGAGATATGGCAGTTTGGATGTAAGAAACGCTTGAGAAACTCAAAATTTTCGCAGTTCTGATGCTCGAAACGAATAACAAGAACGACCTAGGGGAAAACTACACCTACCATTGTAATCGGGCGAGTTTCTACTTTCAGATGCAACAGAAATTTTGCGGATTGATCAATCCGTTCGCGAGATATGGCAGTTTGGATGTAAGAAACGCTTGAGAAACTCAAAATTTTCGCGGTTCTGATGCTCGAAACGAATAACGAGAACGGCCTAGGGGAAAACTACAACTACCGTTGTAATCGGGCGAGTTTCCACTTTCAGATGCAACAGTAATTTTGCGGATTGGTCAATCCGTTCGCGAGATATGGCAGTTTGGATGTAAGGAACGCTTGAGAAACTCAAAATTTTCGCGGTTCTGATGCTCGAAACGAATAACGAGAACGGCCTAGGGGAAAACTACAACTACCGTTGTAATCGGGCGAGTTTCCACTTTCAGATGCAACAGAAATTTTGCGGATTGATCAATCCGTTCGCGAGATATGGCAGTTTGGAGATAAGAAACGCTTGAGAAACTCAAAATTTTCGCAGTTCTGATGCTCGAAACGAATAACTAGAACGGCCCAGGGGAAAAGTGCGCATACCGTTGTAATCGGGCGAGTTTCTACTTTCAAATGCAACAGAAATTTTGCGGATTGGTCAAAGCGTTCGCGAGATATGGCAGTTTGGAGGTAAGAAACGCTTGAAAAACTCAAAATTTTCGCAGTTCTGATGCTCGAAACGAGTAACTAGAACGGCCTAGGGGAAAAGTACGAATACCGTTGTAATCGGGCGAGTTTCTACTTTCAGATGCAACAGAAATTTTGCGGATTGGTCAATCCGTTCGCGAGATATGGCAGTTTGGAGGTAAGATACGCTTGAGAAACTCAAAATTTTCGCAGTTCTGATGCTCGACACGAATAACTAGAACGGCCTAGGGGAAAAGTGCCCATACCGTTGTAATCGGGCGAGTTTCTACTTTCAGATGCAACAAAAACCTTGCGGATTGATCAATCCGTTCGCGAGATATGGCAGTTTGGACGTAAGAAACGCTTGAGAAACTCAAAATTTTCGCAGTTCTGATGCTCGAAACGAGTAACTAGAACGGCCTAGGGGAAAAGTGCCCATACCGTTGTAATCGGGCGAGTTTCTACTTTCAGATGCAACAAAAACCTTGCGGATTGATCAATCCGTTCGCGAGATATGGCAGTTTGGAGATAAGAAACGCTTGAGAAACTCAAAATTTTCGCAGTTCTGATGCTCGAAACGAATAACTAGAACGGCCTAGGGGAAAACTACAACTACCGTTGTAATCGGGCGATTTTCCACTTTCAGATGCAACAGAAATTTTGCGGATTGATCAATCCGTTCGCGAGATATGGCAGTTTGGATGTAAGAAACGCTTGAGAAACTCAAAATTTTCGCGGTTCTGATGCTCGAAACGAATAACGAGAACGGCCTAGGGGAAAACTACAACTACCGTTGTAATCGGGCGAGTTTCCACTTTCAGATGCAACAGAAATTTTGCGGATTGATCAATCCGTTCGCGAGATATGGCAGTTTGGAGATAAGAAACGCTTGAGAAACTCAAAATTTTCGCAGTTCTGATGCTCGAAACGAGTAACTAGAACGGCCTAGGGGAAAAGTACGCATACCGTTGTAATCGGGCGAGTTTCTATTTTCAGATGCAACAGAAATTTTGCGGATTGGTCAATCCGTTCGCGAGATATGGCAGTTTGGATGTAAGAAACGCTTGAGAAACTCAAAATTTTCGCAGTTCTGATGCTCGAAACGAATAACTAGAACAGCCTAGGGGAAAAGTGCGCATACTGTTGTAATCGGGCGAGTTTCTACTTTCAGATGCAACAGAAATTTTGCGGATTGATCAATCCGTTCGCGAGATATGGCAGTTTGGAGATAAGAAACGCTTGAGAAACTCAAAATTTTCGCAGTTCTGATGCTCGAAACGAATGACTAGGACGGCCTAGGGGAGAAGTACGCATACCGTTGTAATCGCGCGAGTTTCTACTTTCAGATGCAACAGAAATTTTGCGGATTGGTCAATCCGTTCGCGAGATATGGCAGTTTGGATGTAAGAAACGCTTGAGAAACTCAAAATTTTCGCGGTTCTGATGCTCGAAACGAATAACTAGAACGGCCTAGGGGAAAACTACAACTACCGTTGTAATCGGGCGAGTTTCCACTTTCAGATGCAACAGTAATTTTGCGGATTGGTCAATCCGTTCGCGAGATATGGCAGTTTGGATGTAAGAAACGCTTGAGAAACTCAAAATTTTCGCGGTTCTGATGCTCGAAACGAATAACAAGGACGGCCTAGGGGAAAACTACAACTACCGTTGTAATCGGGCGAGTTTCCACTTTCAGATGCAACAGAAATTTTGCGGATTGATCAATCCGTTCGCGAGATATGGCAGTTTGGAGATAAGAAACGCTTGAGAAACTCAAAATTTTCGCAGTTCTGATGCTCGAAACGAATAACTAGAACGGCCCAGGGGAAAAGTGCGCATACCGTTGTAATCGGGCGAGTTTCTACTTTCAAATGCAACAGAAATTTTGCGGATTGGTCAATGCGTTCGCGAGATATGGCAGTTTGGAGGTAAGAAACGCTTGAGAAACTCAAAATTTTCGCAGTTCTGATGCTCGAAACGAGTAACTAGAACGGCCTAGGGGAAAAGTACGCATACCGTTGTAATCGGGCGAGTTTCTACTTTCAGATGCAACAGAAATTTTGCGGATTGGTCAATCCGTTCGCGAGATATGGCAGTTTGGAGGTAAGATACGCTTGAGAAACTCAAAATTTTCGCAGTTCTGATGCTCGACACGAATAACTAGAACGGCCTAGGGGAAAACTACAACTACCGTTGTAATCGGGCGATTTTCCACTTTCAGATGCAACAGAAATTTTGCGGATTGATCAATCCGTTCGCGAGATATGGCAGTTTGGATGTAAGAAACGCTTGAGAAACTCAAAATTTTCGCGGTTCTGATGCTCGAAACGAATAACGAGAACGGCCTAGGGGAAAACTACAACTACCGTTGTAATCGGGCGAGTTTCCACTTTCAGATGCAACAGAAATTTTGCGGATTGATCAATCCGTTCGCGAGATATGGCAGTTTGGAGATAAGAAACGCTTGAGAAACTCAAAATTTTTTCTGATGCTCGAAACTGAGTAAACTAGAACGGCCTAGGGGAAAAGTACGCATACCGTTGTAATCGGGCGAGTTTCTATTTTCAGATGCAACAGAAATTTTGCGGATTGGTCAATCCGTTCGCGAGATATGGCAGTTTGGATGTAAGAAACGCTTGAGAAACTCAAAATTTTCGCGGTTCTGATGCTCGAAACGAATAACGAGAACGGCCTAGGGGAAAACTACAACTACCGTTGTAATCGGGCGAGTTTCCACTTTCAGATGCAACAGAAATTTTGCGGATTGATCAATCCGTTCGCGAGATATGGCAGTTTGGAGATAAGAAACGCTTTAGAAACTCAAAATTTTCGCAGTTCTGATGCTCGAAACGAGTAACCGAACGGCCTAGGGGAAAAGTACGCATACCGTGTAACCGGGCGAGTTTCTATTTTCAGATGCAACAGAAATTTTGCGGACTGGTCAATCCGTTCGCGAGATATGGCAGTTTGGATGTAAGAAACACTTGAGAAACTCAAAATTTTCGCAGTCTGATGCTCGAAACGAATAACTAGAACGGCCTAGGGGAACACTACAACTACCGTTGTAATCGGGCGAGTTTCCACTTTTCAGATGCAACAGAAATTTTGCGGATTGATCAATCCGTTCGCGAGATATGGCAGTTTGGAGATAAGAAACGCTTGAGAAACTCAAAATTTTCGCAGTTCTGATGCTCGAAACGAGTAACTAGAACGGCTAGGGGAAAACTACAACTACCGTTGTAATCGGGCGAGTTTCTATTGTCAGATGCAACAGAAATTTGCGGATTGGTCAATCCGTTCGCGAGATATGGCAGTTTGGAGGTAAGAAACGCTTGAGAAACTCAAAATTTTCGCAGTTCTGATGCTCGAAACGAATAACTAGAACGGCCTAGGGGAAAAGTGCGCATACCGTGTAATCGGGCGAGTTTCTACTTTCAGATGCAACAGAATTTTGCGGATTGATCAAACCGTTCGAGAAATATGGCAGTTTGGAGGTAAGAAACGCTTGAGAAACTCAAAATTTTCGCAGTTCTGATGCTCGAAACGAATAACTAGAACGGCCTAGGGGAAAAGTGCCCATACCGTTGTAATCGGGCGAGTTTCTACTTTCAGATGCAACAGAAATTTTGCGGATTGATCAATCCGATCGCCAAATATGGCAGTTTGGAGGTAAGAAACGCTTGAGAAACTCAAAATTTTCGCTGTTCTGATGCTTCGAAACGAATAACTAGAACGGCCTAGGGGAAAAGTGCGCATACCGTTGTAATCGGGCGAGTTTCTACTTTCAGATGCAACAGAAATTTTGCGGATCGGTCAATCCATTCGCGAGATATGGCAGTTTGGATGTAGACACGCTTGAGGAAACTCAAAATTTTCGCAGTTCTGATGCTCGAAACGAATAACTAGAAACGGCCCAGGGAAAAGTGCGCATACTGTTGTAATCGGGCGAGTTTCTACTTTCAAATGCAACAGAAATTTTGCGGATTGGTCAATCCGTTCGCGAGATATGGCAGTTTGGATGTAAGAAACGCTTGAGAAACTCAAAACTTCGCAGTTCTGATGCTCGAAACGAATAACTAGAACGCCCAGGGAAAACTACACCCACCGTTGTAATCGGGCGAGTTTCTACTTTCAGATGCAACAGAAATTTTGCGGATTGATCAATCCGTTCGCCAAATAATGGCAGTTTGGAGGTAAGAAACGCTTGAGAAACTCAAAATTTTCGCTGTCTGATGCTCGAAACGATAACTAGAACGGCCTAGGGGTAGAAGTGCGCATACCGTTGTAATCGGGCGAGTTTCTACTTTCAGATGCAACAGAAATTTTGTGGATTGATCAACCCGTTCGCGAGATATGGCAGTTTGGAGATAAGAAACGTTTTAGAAACTCAAAATTTTCGCAGTTCTGATGCTCGAAACGAATAACTAGAACGGCCCAGGGGAAAAGTGCGAATACCGTTGTAATCGGGCGAGTTTCTACTTTCAGATGCAACAGAAATTTGCGATTGGTTGAATCCGTTCGCAAAATATGGCAGTTTGGATGTAAGAAACGCTTGAGAAACTCAAAGTTTTCGCAGTTCTGATTCTCGAAACGAATAACTAGAACGGCCTAGGGGAAAAGTGCGAAGACCGTTGTAATCGGGCGAGTTTCTACTTTCAGATGCCAACAGAAATTTGCGGATTGATCAACCCGTTCGCGAGATATGGCAGTTTGGAGATAAGAAACGCTTTAGAAACTCAAAATTTTCGCAGTTCTGATGCTCGAAACGAATAACTAGAACGGCCCAGGGGAAAATTGCGCATACCGTTGTAATCGGGCGAGTTCTATTTTCAGATGCAACAGAAATTTTGCGGATTGGGTCAATCCGTTCGCGAGATATGGCCCGTTTGGATGTAAGACACGCTTGAGAAACTCAAAATTTTCGCAGTTCTGATGCTCGAAACGAATAACTAGAACGGCCTAGGGAAAAGTGCCATACCGTTGTAATCGGGGCGAGTTTTCTACTTTCAGATGCAACAGATATTTTGCGGATTGGTCAATCCGTTCGCGAGATATGGCAGTTTGGAGATAAGAAACGCTTGAGAAACTAAAATTTTCGCAGTTCTGATGCTCGAACGAGTAACCAGAACGGCCTAGGGGAAAAGTACGAATACCGTTGTAACCGGCGAGTTTCTATTGTCAGATGCAACAGAAATTTGCGGATTGGTCAATCCGTTCGCGAGATATGGCAGTTTGGAGGTAAGAAACGCTTGAGAAACTCAAAATTTCGCAGTTCTGATGCTCGAAACGAATAACTAGAACGGCCTAGGGGAAAAGTGCGCATACCGTTGTAATCCGGGCGAGTTTCTACTTTCAGATGCAACAGAAATTTTGCGGATTGATCAAACCGTTCGAGAAATATGGCAGTTTGGAGTAAGAAACGCTTGAGAAACTCAAAATTTCCGCAGTTCTGATGCTCGAAACGAATAACTAGAACGGCCTAGGGAAAAGTGCCCATACCGTTGTAATCGGGCGAGTTTCTACTTTCAGATGCAACAGAAATTTTGCGGATTGATCAATCCGATCGCCAAATATGGCAGTTTGGAGTAAGAAACGCTGAGAAACTCAAATTTTCGCTGTTCTGATGCTCGAAACGAATAACTAGAACGGCTAGGGGAAAAGTGCGCATACCGTTGTAATCGGGCGAGTTTCTACTTTCAAATGCAACAGAAATTTTGCGGATTATTTTGCGGATTGGTCAATGCGTTCGCGAGATATGGCAGTTTGGAGGTAAGAAACGCTTGAGAAACTCAAAATTTTCGCAGTTCTGATGCTCGAAACGAGTAACTAGAACGGCCTAGGGGAAAAGTACGCATACCGTTGTAATCGGGCGAGTTTCTACTTTCAGATGCAACAGAAATTTTGCGGATTGGTCAATCCGTTCGCGAGATATGGCAGTTTGGAGGTAAGATACGCTTGAGAAACTCAAAATTTTCGCAGTTCTGATGCTCGACACGAATAACTAGAACGGCCTAGGGGAAAAGTGCCCATACCGTTGTAATCGGGCGAGTTTCTACTTTAAGATGCAACAAAAACCTTGCGGATTGATCAATCCGTTCGCGAGATATGGCAGTTTGGACGTAAGAAACGCTTGAGAAACTCAAAATTTTCGCAGTTCTGATGCTCGAAACGAATAACTAGAACGGCCTAGGGGAAAAGTGCGCATACCGTTGTAATCGGGCGAGTTTCTACTTTCAGATGCAACAAAAACCTTGCGGATTGATCAATCCGTTCGCGAGATATGGCAGTTTGGAGATAAGAAACGCTTGAGAAACTCAAAATTTTCGCAGTTCTGATGCTCGAAACGAATAACTAGAACGGCCTAGGGGAAAACTACAACTACCGTTGTAATCGGGCGATTTTCCACTTTCAGATGCAACAGAAATTTTGCGGATTGATCAATCCGTTCGCGAGATATGGCAGTTTGGATGTAAGAAACGCTTGAGAAACTCAAAATTTTCGCAGTTCTGATGCTCGAAACGAATGACTAGGACGGCCTAGGGGAGAAGTACGCATACCGTTGTAATCGCGCGAGTTTCTACTTTCAGATGCAACAGAAATTTTGCGGATTGGTCAATCCGTTCGCGAGATATGGCAGTTTGGATGTAAGAAACGCTTGAGAAACTCAAAATTTTCGCGGTTCTGATGCTCGAAACGAATAACTAGAACGGCCTAGGGGAAAACTACAACTACCGTTGTAATCGGGCGAGTTTCCACTTTCAGATGCAACAGTAATTTTGCGGATTGGTCAATCCGTTCGCGAGATATGGCAGTTTGGATGTAAGAAACGCTTGAGAAACTCAAAATTTTCGCGGTTCTGATGCTCGAAACGAATAACAAGAACGGCCTAGGGGAAAACTACAACTACCGTTGTAATCGGGCGAGTTTCCACTTTCAGATGCAACAGAAATTTTGCGGATTGATCAATCCGTTCGCGAGATATGGCAGTTTGGAGATAAGAAACGCTTGAGAAACTCAAAATTTTCGCAGTTCTGATGCTCGAAACGAATAACTAGAACGGCCCAGGGGAAAAGTGCGCATACCGTTGTAATCGGGCGAGTTTCTACTTTCAAATGCAACAGAAATTTTGCGGATTGGTCAATGCGTTCGCGAGATATGGCAGTTTGGAAGTAAGAAACGCTTGAGAAACTCAAAATTTTCGCAGTTCTGATGCTCGAAACGAGTAACTAGAACGGCCTAGGGGAAAAGTACGCATACCGTTGTAATCGGGCGAGTTTCTACTTTCAGATGCAACAGAAATTTTGCGGATTGGTCAATCCGTTCGCGAGATATGGCAGTTTGGAGGTAAGATACGCTTGAGAAACTCAAAATTTTCGCAGTTCTGATGCTCGACACGAATAACTAGAACGGCCTAGGGGAAAACTACAACTACCGTTGTAATCGGGCGATTTTCCACTTTCAGATGCAACAGAAATTTTGCGGATTGATCAATCCGTTCGCGAGATATGGCAGTTTGGATGTAAGAAACGCTTGAGAAACTCAAAATTTTCGCGGTTCTGATGCTCGAAACGAATAACGAGAACGGCCTAGGGGAAAACTACAACTACCGTTGTAATCGGGCGAGTTTCCACTTTCAGATGCAACAGAAATTTTGCGGATTGATCAATCCGTTCGCGAGATATGGCAGTTTGGAGATAAGAAACGCTTGAGAAACTCAAAATTTTCGCAGTTCTGATGCTCGAAACGAGTAACTAGAACGGCCTAGGGGAAAAGTACGCATACCGTTGTAATCGGGCGAGTTTCTATTTTCAGATGCAACAGAAATTTTGCGGATTGGTCAATCCGTTCGCGAGATATGGCAGTTTGGATGTAAGAAACGCTTGAGAAACTCAAAATTTTCGCGGTTCTGATGCTCGAAACGAATAACGAGAACGGCCTAGGGGAAAACTACAACTACCGTTGTAATCGGGCGAGTTTCCACTTTCAGATGCAACAGAAATTTTGCGGATTGATCAATCCGTTCGCGAGATATGGCAGTTTGGAGATAAGAAACGCTTTAGAAACTCAAAATTTTCGCAGTTCTGATGCTCGAAACGAGTAACCAGAACGGCCTAGGGAAAAGTACGCATACCGTTGTAACCGGGCGAGTTTCTATTTTCAGATGCAACAGAAATTTTGCGGACTGGTCAATCCGTTCGCGAGATATGGCAGTTTGGATGTAAGAAACACTTGAGAAACTCAAAATTTTCGCAGTTCTTGATGCTCGAAACGAATAACTAGAACGGCCTAGGGGAACACTACAACTACCGTTGTAATCGGGCGAGTTTCCACTTTCAGATGCAACAGAAATTTTGCGGATTGATCAATCCGTTCGCGAGATATGGCAGTTTGGAGATAAGAAACGCTTGAGAAACTCAAAATTTTCGCAGTTCTGATGCTCGAAACGAGTAACTAGAACGGCCTAGGGGAAAACTACAACTACCGTTGTAATCGGGCGAGTTTCTATTGTCAGATGCAACAGAAATTTTGCGGATTGGTCAATCCGTTCGCGAGATATGGCAGTTTGGAGGTAAGAAACGCTTGAGAAACTCAAAATTTTCGCAGTTCTGATGCTCGAAACGAATAACTAGAACGGCCTAGGGGAAAAGTGCGCATACCGTTGTAATCGGGCGAGTTTCTACTTTCAGATGCAACAGAAATTTTGCGGATTGATCAAACCGTTCGAGAAATATGGCAGTTTGGAGGTAAGAAACGCTTGAGAAACTCAAAATTTTCGCAGTTCTGATGCTCGAAACGAATAACTAGAACGGCCTAGGGGAAAAGTGCCCATACCGTTGTAATCGGGCGAGTTTCTACTTTCAGATGCAACAGAAATTTTGCGGATTGATCAATCCGATCGCCAAATATGGCAGTTTGGAGGTAAGAAACGCTTGAGAAACTCAAAATTTTCGCTGTTCTGATGCTCGAAACGAATAACTAGAACGGCCTAGGGGAAAAGTGCGCATACCGTTGTAATCGGGCGAGTTTCTACTTTCAGATGCAACAGAAATTTTGCGGATCGGTCAATCCATTCGCGAGATATGGCAGTTTGGATGTAAGACACGCTTGAGAAACTCAAAATTTTCGCAGTTCTGATGCTCGAAACGAATAACTAGAACGGCCCAGGGGAAAAGTGCGCATACTGTTGTAATCGGGCGAGTTTCTACTTTCAAATGCAACAGAAATTTTGCGGATTGGTCAATCCGTTCGCGAGATATGGCAGTTTGGATGTAAGAAACGCTTGAGAAACTCAAAACTTTCGCAGTTCTGATGCTCGAAACGAATAACTAGAACGGCCCAGGGGAAAACTACACCCACCGTTGTAATCGGGCGAGTTTCTACTTTCAGATGCAACAGAAATTTTGCGGATTGATCAATCCGTTCGCCAAATATGGCAGTTTGGAGGTAAGAAACGCTTGAGAAACTCAAAATTTTCGCTGTTCTGATGCTCGAAACGAATAACTAGAACGGCCTAGGGGAAAAGTGCGCATACCGTTGTAATCGGGCGAGTTTCTACTTTCAGATGCAACAGAAATTTTGTGGATTGATCAACCCGTTCGCGAGATATGGCAGTTTGGAGATAAGAAACGTTTTAGAAACTCAAAATTTTCGCAGTTCTGATGCTCGAAACGAATAACTAGAACGGCCCAGGGGAAAAGTGCGAATACCGTTGTAATCGGGCGAGTTTCTACTTTCAGATGCAACAGAAATTTTGCGGATTGGTGAATCCGTTCGCAAAATATGGCAGTTTGGATGTAAGAAACGCTTGAGAAACTCAAAGTTTTCGCAGTTCTGATTCTCGAAACGAATAACTAGAACGGCCTAGGGGAAAAGTGCGAAGACCGTTGTAATCGGGCGAGTTTCTACTTTCAGATGCAACAGAAATTTTGCGGATTGATCAACCCGTTCGCGAGATATGGCAGTTTGGAGATAAGAAACGCTTTAGAAACTCAAAATTTTCGCAGTTCTGATGCTCGAAACGAATAACTAGAACGGCCCAGGGGAAAATTGCGCATACCGTTGTAATCGGGCGAGTTTCTATTTTCAGATGCAACAGAAATTTTGCGGATTGGTCAATCCGTTCGCGAGATATGGCCGTTTGGATGTAAGACACGCTTGAGAAACTCAAAATTTTCGCAGTTCTGATGCTCGAAACGAATAACTAGAACGGCCTAGGGGAAAAGTGCCCATACCGTTGTAATCGGGCGAGTTTCTACTTTCAGATGCAACAGATATTTTGCGGATTGGTCAATCCGTTCGCGAGATATGGCAGTTTGGAGATAAGAAACGCTTGAGAAACTCAAAATTTTCGCAGTTCTGATGCTCGAAACGAGTAACCAGAACGGCCTAGGGGAAAAGTACGAATACCGTTGTAACCGGGCGAGTTTCTATTTTCAGATGCAACAGAAATTTTGCGGACTGGTCAATCCGTTCGCGAGATATGGCAGTTTGGATGTAAGAAACACTTGAGAAACTCAAAATTTTCGCAGTTCTGATGCTCGAAACGAATAACTAGAACGGCCTAGGGGAACACTACAACTACCGTTGTAATCGGGCGAGTTTCCACTTTCAGATGCAACAGAAATTTTGCGGATTGATCAATCCGTTCGCGAGATATGGCAGTTTGGAGATAAGAAACGCTTGAGAAACTCAAAATTTTCGCAGTTCTGATGCTCGAAACGAGTAACTAGAACGGCCTAGGGGAAAACTACAACTACCGTTGTAATCGGGCGAGTTTCTATTGTCAGATGCAACAGAAATTTTGCGGATTGGTCAATCCGTTCGCGAGATATGGCAGTTTGGAGGTAAGAAACGCTTGAGAAACTCAAAATTTTCGCAGTTCTGATGCTCGAAACGAATAACTAGAACGGCCTAGGGGAAAAGTGCGCATACCGTTGTAATCGGGCGAGTTTCTACTTTCAGATGCAACAGAAATTTTGCGGATTGATCAAACCGTTCGAGAAATATGGCAGTTTGGAGGTAAGAAACGCTTGAGAAACTCAAAATTTTCGCAGTTCTGATGCTCGAAACGAATAACTAGAACGGCCTAGGGGAAAAGTGCCCATACCGTTGTAATCGGGCGAGTTTCTACTTTCAGATGCAACAGAAATTTTGCGGATTGATCAATCCGATCGCCAAATATGGCAGTTTGGAGGTAAGAAACGCTTGAGAAACTCAAAATTTTCGCTGTTCTGATGCTCGAAACGAATAACTAGAACGGCCTAGGGGAAAAGTGCGCATACCGTTGTAATCGGGCGAGTTTCTACTTTCAAATGCAACAGAAATTTTGCGGATTGGTCAATGCGTTCGCGAGATATGGCAGTTTGGAGGTAAGAAACGCTTGAGAAACTCAAAATTTTCGCAGTTCTGATGCTCGAAACGAGTAACTAGAACGGCCTAGGGGAAAAGTACGCATACCGTTGTAATCGGGCGAGTTTCTACTTTCAGATGCAACAGAAATTTTGCGGATTGGTCAATCCGTTCGCGAGATATGGCAGTTTGGAGGTAAGATACGCTTGAGAAACTCAAAATTTTCGCAGTTCTGATGCTCGACACGAATAACTAGAACGGCCTAGGGGAAAAGTGCCCATACCGTTGTAATCGGGCGAGTTTCTACTTTAAGATGCAACAAAAACCTTGCGGATTGATCAATCCGTTCGCGAGATATGGCAGTTTGGACGTAAGAAACGCTTGAGAAACTCAAAATTTTCGCAGTTCTGATGCTCGAAACGAATAACTAGAACGGCCTAGGGGAAAAGTGCGCATACCGTTGTAATCGGGCGAGTTTCTACTTTCAGATGCAACAAAAACCTTGCGGATTGATCAATCCGTTCGCGAGATATGGCAGTTTGGAGATAAGAAACGCTTGAGAAACTCAAAATTTTCGCAGTTCTGATGCTCGAAACGAATAACTAGAACGGCCTAGGGGAAAACTACAACTACCGTTGTAATCGGGCGATTTTCCACTTTCAGATGCAACAGAAATTTTGCGGATTGATCAATCCGTTCGCGAGATATGGCAGTTTGGATGTAAGAAACGCTTGAGAAACTCAAAATTTTCGCGGTTCTGATGCTCGAAACGAATAACGAGAACGGCCTAGGGGAAAACTACAACTACCGTTGTAATCGGGCGAGTTTCCACTTTCAGATGCAACAGAAATTTTGCGGATTGATCAATCCGTTCGCGAGATATGGCAGTTTGGAGATAAGAAACGCTTGAGAAACTCAAAATTTTCGCAGTTCTGATGCTCGAAACGAGTAACTAGAACGGCCTAGGGGAAAAGTACGCATACCGTTGTAATCGGGCGAGTTTCTATTTTCAGATGCAACAGAAATTTTGCGGATTGGTCAATCCGTTCGCGAGATATGGCAGTTTGGATGTAAGAAACGCTTGAGAAACTCAAAATTTTCGCGGTTCTGATGCTCGAAACGAATAACGAGAACGGCCTAGGGGAAAACTACAACTACCGTTGTAATCGGGCGAGTTTCCACTTTCAGATGCAACAGAAATTTTGCGGATTGATCAATCCGTTCGCGAGATATGGCAGTTTGGAGATAAGAAACGCTTTAGAAACTCAAAATTTTCGCAGTTCTGATGCTCGAAACGAATAACTAGAACGGCCCAGGGGAAAAGTGCGCATACCGTTGTAATCGGGCGAGTTTCTACTTTCAAATGCAACAGAAATTTTGCGGATTGGTCAATGCGTTCGCGAGATATGGCAGTTTGGAGGTAAGAAACGCTTGAGAAACTCAAAATTTTCGCAGTTCTGATGCTCGAAACGAGTAACTAGAACGGCCTAGGGGAAAAGTGCGCATACCGTTGTAATCGGGCGAGTTCCTACTTTCAGATGCAACAGAAATTTTGCGGATCGGTCAATCCGTTCGCGAGATATGGCAGTTTGGAGGTAAGATACGCTTGAGAAACTCAAAATTTTCGCAGTTCTGATGCTCGACACGAATAACTAGAACGGCCTAGGGGAAAAGTGCCCATACCGTTGTAATCGGGCGAGTTTCTACTTTCAGATGCAACAGATATTTTGCGGATTGGTCAATCTGTTCGCGAGATATGGCAGTTTGGAGATAAGAAACGCTTGAGAAACTCAAAATTTTCGCAGTTCTGATGCTCGAAACGAGTAACCAGAACGGCCTAGGGGAAAAGTACGCATACCGTTGTAACCGGGCGAGTTTCTATTTTCAGATGCAACAGAAATTTTGCGGACTGGTCAATCCGTTCGCGAGATATGGCAGTTTGGATGTAAGAAACACTTGAGAAACTCAAAATTTTCGCAGTTCTGATGCTCGAAACGAATAACTAGAACGGCCTAGGGGAACACTACAACTACCGTTGTAATCGGGCGAGTTTCCACTTTCAGATGCAACAGAAATTTTGCGGATTGATCAATCCGTTCGCGAGATATGGCAGTTTGGAGATAAGAAACGCTTGAGAAACTCAAAATTTTCGCAGTTCTGATGCTCGAAACGAGTAACTAGAACGGCCTAGGGGAAAACTACAACTACCGTTGTAATCGGGCGAGTTTCTATTGTCAGATGCAACAGGAATTTTGCGGATTGGTCAATCCGTTCGCGAGATATGGCAGTTTGGAGGTAAGAAACGCTTGAGAAACTCAAAATTTTCGCAGTTCTGATGCTCGAAACGAATAACTAGAACGGCCTAGGGGAAAAGTGCGCATACCGTTGTAATCGGGCGAGTTTCTACTTTCAGATGCAACAGAAATTTTGCGGATTGATCAAACCGTTCGAGAAATATGGCAGTTTGGAGGTAAGAAACGCTTGAGAAACTCAAAATTTTCGCAGTTCTGATGCTCGAAACGAATAACTAGAACGGCCTAGGGGAAAAGTGCCCATACCGTTGTAATCGGGCGAGTTTCTACTTTCAGATGCAACAGAAATTTTGCGGATTGATCAATCCGATCGCCAAATATGGCAGTTTGGAGGTAAGAAACGCTTGAGAAACTCAAAATTTTCGCTGTTCTGATGCTCGAAACGAATAACTAGAACGGCCTAGGGGAAAAGTGCGCATACCGTTGTAATCGGGCGAGTTTCTACTTTCAGATGCAACAGAAATTTTGCGGATTGGTCAATCCATTCGCGAGATATGGCAGTTTGGATGTAAGACACGCTTGAGAAACTCAAAATTTTCGCAGTTCTGATGCTCGAAACGAATAACTAGAACGGCCCAGGGGAAAAGTGCGCATACCGTTGTAATCGGGAGAGTTTCTACTTTCAAATGCAACAGAAATTTTGCGGATTGGTCAATCCGTTCGCGAGATATGCAGTTTGGATGTAAGAAACGCTTGAGAAACTCAAAACTTTCGCAGTTCTGATGCTCGAAACGAATAACTAGAACGGCCCAGGGGAAAACTACACCCACCGTTGTAATCGGGCGAGTTTCTACTTTCAGATGCAACAGAAATTTTGCGGATTGATCAATCCGTTCGCCAAATATGGCAGTTTGGAGGTAAGAAACGCTTGAGAAACTCAAAATTTTCGCTGTTCTGATGCTCGAAACGAATAACTAGAACGGCCTAGGGGAAAAGTGCGCATACCGTTGTAATCGGGCGAGATTCTACTTTTAGATGCAACAGAAATTTTGTGGATTGATCAACCCGTTCGCGAGATATGGCAGTTTGGAGATAAGAAACGTTTTAGAAACTCAAAATTTTCGCAGTTCTGATGCTCGAAACGAATAACTAGAACGGCCCAGGGGAAAAGTGCGCATACCGTTGTAATCGGGCGAGTTTCTACTTTCAAATGCAACAGAAATTTTGCGGATCGGTCAATCCATTCGCGAGATATGGCAGTTTGGATGTAAGACACGCTTGAGAAACTCAAAATTTTCGCAGTTCTGATGCTCTAAACGAATAACTTGAACGGCCTAGGGGAAAAGTACGCATACCGTTGTAATCATCGGGCGAGTTTCTATTTTCAGATGCAACAGAAATTTTGCGGATTGGTCAATCCGTTCGCGAGATATGGCAGTTTGAATGTAAGAAACGCTTGAGATACTCAAAATTTTCGCAGTTCTGAAGCTCGAAACGAATAACTAGAACGGCCCAGGGGAAAAGTGCGAATACCGTTGTAATCGGGCGAGTTTCTCTACTTTCAGATGCAACAGAAATTTTGCGGATTGGTGAATCCGTTTGCAAAATATGGCAGTTTGGATGTAAGAAACGCTTGAGAAACTCAAAGTTTTCGCAGTTCTGATTCTCGAAACGAATAACTAGAACGGCCTAGGGGAAAAGTGCGAAGACCGTTGTAATCGGGCGAGTTTCTACTTTCAGATGCAACAGAAATTTTGCGGATTGATCAACCTGTTCGCGAGATATGGCAGTTTGGAGATAAGAAACGCTTTAGAAACTCAAAATTTTCGCAGTTCTGATGCTCGAAACGAATAACTAGAACGGCCCAGGGGAAAATTGCGCATACCGTTGTAATCGGGCGAGTTTCTATTTTCAGATGCAACAGAAATTTTGCGGATCGGTCAATCCGTTCGCGAGATATGGCAGTTTGGATGTAAGAAACGCTTGAGAAACTCAAAATTTTCGCAGTTCTGATGCTCGAAACGAATAACTGGAACGGCCTAGTGGAAAACTACCCATACCGCTGTAATCGGGCGAGTCTCTACTTTCAGATGCAACAGAAACTTTGCGGATTGGTCAATCCGTTCGCGAGATATGGCAGTTTGGAGGTAAGAAACGCTTGAGAAACTCAAAATTTTCGCAGTTCTGATGCTCGAAACGAATAACTAGAACGGCCTAGGGGAAAACTACAACTACCGTTGTAATCGGGCGAGTTTCCACTTTCAGATGCAACAGAAATTTTGCGGATTGATCAGTCCGTTCGCGAGATATGGCAGTTTGGAGATAAGAAACGCTTGAGAAACTCAAAATTTTCGCAGTTCTGATGCTCGAAACGAGTAACTAGAACGGCCTAGGGGAAAAGTACCAAAACCGTTGTAATCGGGCGAGTTTCTACCTTCAGATGCAACAGAAATTTTGCGGATTGGTCAATCCGTTCGCGAGATATGGCAGTTTGGAGATAAGAAACGCTTGAGAAACTCAAAATTTTCGCAGTTCTGATGCTCGAAACGAATGACTAGGACGGCCTAGGGGAGAAGTACGCATACCGTTGTAATCGGGCGAGTTTCTATTTTCAGATGCAACAGAAATTTTGCGGATTGGTCAATCCGTTCGCGAGATATGGCAGTTTGAATGTAAGAAACGCTTGAGAAACTCAAAATTTTCGCAGTTCTGAAGCTCGAAACGAATAACTAGAACGGCCCAGGGGAAAAGTGCGAATACCGTTGTAATCGGGCGAGTTTCTACTTTCAGATGCTACAGAAATTTTGCGGATTGGTGAATCCGTTCGCAAAATATGGCAGTTTGGATGTAAGAAACGCTTGAGAAACTCAAAGTTTTCGCAGTTCTGATTCTCGAAACGAATAACTAGAACGGCCTAGGGGAAAAGTGCGAAGACCGTTGTAATCGGGCGAGTTTCTACTTTCAGATGCAACAGAAATTTTGCGGATTGATCAACCCGTTCGCGAGATATGGCAGTTTGGAGATAAGAAACGCTTTAGAAACTCAAAATTTTCGCAGTTCTGATGCTCGAAACGAATAACTAGAACGGCCCAGGGGAAAAGTGCGCATACCGTTGTAATCGGGCGAGTTTCTATTTTCAGATGCAACAGAAATTTTGCGGATTGGTCAATCCGTTCGCGAGATATGGCAGTTTGGATGTAAGAAACGCTTGAGAAACTCAAAATTTTCGCAGTTCTGATGCTCGAAACGAATGACTAGGAAGGCCTAGGGGAAAAGTACGCATACCGTTGTAATCGGGCGAGTTTCTACTTTCAGACGCAACAGAAATTTTGCGGATTGGTCAATCCGTTCGCGAGATATGGCCGTTTGGATGTAAGAAACGCTTTAGAAACTCAAAATTTTCGCAGTTCTGATGCTCGAAACGAATAACTAGAACGGCCTAGGGGAAAAGTGCGCATACCGTTGTAATCGGGCGAGTTTCTACTTTCATATGCAACAGAAATTTTGCGGATCGGTCAATCCATTCGCGAGATATGGCAGTTTGGATGTAAGACACGCTTGAGAAACTCAAAATTTTCGCAGTTCTGATGCTTGAAACGAATAACTAGAACGGCCTAGGGGAAAAGTACGCATACCGTTGTAATCGGGCGAGTTTCTATTTTCAGATGCAACAGAAATTTTGCGGATTGGTCAATCCGTTCGCGAGATATGGCAGTTTGGATGTAAGAAACGCTTGAGAAACTCAAAATTTTCGCAGTTCTGATGCTCGAAACGAATAACTAGAACGGCCTAGTGGAAAACTAAAACTACCGTTGTAATCGGGCGAGTTTCCACTTTCAGATGCAACAGAAATTTTGCGGATTGATCAATCCGTTCGCGAGATATGGCAGTTTGGAGATAAGAAACGCTTGAGAAACTCAAAATTTTCGCAGTTCTGATGCTCGAAACGAGTAACTAGAACGGCCTAGGGGAAAAGTACGCATAGCGTTGTAATCGGGCGAGTTTCTACTTTCAGATGCAACAGAAATTTTGCGGATTGGTCAATCCGTTCGCGAGATATGGCAGTTTGGAGTTAAGAAACGCTTGAGAAACTCAAAATTTTCGCAGTTCTGATGCTCGACACGAATAACAAGAACGGCCTAGGGGAAAAGTACGCATACCGTTGTAATCGGGCGAGTTTCTCTTTTCAGATGCAACAGAAATTTTGCGGATTGGTCAAACCGTTCGCGAGATATGCCAGTTTGGAGGTAAGAAACGCTTGAGAAACTCAAAATTTGCGCAGTTCTGATGCTCGACACGAGTAACTAGAAGGGCCTAGGGGAAAAGTACGCACACTGTTGTAATCGGGCGAGTTTCTACCTTCAGATGCAACAGAAATTTTGCGGATTGGTCAATCCGTTCGCGAGATATGGCAGTTTGGAGGTAAGAAACGCTTGAGAAACTCAAAATTTTCGCAGTTCTGATGCTCGAAACGAATGACTAGAACGGCCTAGGGGAAAACTACAACTACCGTTGTAATCGGGCGAGTTTCCACTTTCAGATGCAACAGAAGTTTTGCGGATTGATCAATCCGTTCGCGAGATATGGCAGTTTGGAGATAAGAAACGCTTGAGAAACTCAAAATTTTCGCAGTTCTGATGCTCGAAACGAGTAACTAGAACGGCCTACGGGAAAAGTACGCATACCGTTGTAATCGGGCGAGTTTCTACTTTCAGATGCAGCAGAAATTTTGCGGATTAGTCAATCCGTTCGCGAGATATGGCAGTTTGGAGGTAAGAAACGCTTGAGAAACTCAAAATTTTCGCAGTTCTGATGCTCGAAACGAATAACTAGAACGGCCCAGGGGAAAAGTGCGCATACCGTTGTAATCGGGCGAGTTTCTACTTTCAAATGCAACAGAAATTTTGCGGATTGGTCAATCCGTTCGCGAGATATGGCAGTTTGGAGGTAAGAAACGCTTGAGAAACTGAAAATTTTCGCAGTTCTGATGCTCGAAACGAATAACTAGAACGGCCTAGGGGAAAACTACAACTACCGTTGTAATTGGGCGAGTTTCCACTTTCAGATGCAACAGAAATTTTGCGGATTGATCAATCCGTTCGCGAGATATGGCAGTTTGGAGATAAGAAACGCTTGAGAAACTCAAAATTTTCGCAGTTCTGATGCTCGAAACGAATGACTAGGACGGCCTAGGGGAAAAGTACGCATACCTTTGTAATCGGGCGAGTTTCTACTTTCAGACGCAACAGAAATTTTGCGGATTGGTCAATCCGTTCGCGAGATATGGCCGTTTGGATGTAAGAAACGCTTTAGAAACTCAAAATTTTCGCAGTTCTGATGCTCGAAACGAATAACTAGAACGGCCTAGGGGAAAAGTGCGCATACCGTTGTAATCGGGCGAGTTTCTACTTTCAGATGCAACAGAAATTTTGCGGATCGGTCAATCCATTCGCGAGATATGGCAGTTTGGATGTAAGACACGCTTGAGAAACTCAAAATTTTCGCAGTTCTGATGCTTGAAACGAATAACTAGAACGGCCTAGGGGAAAAGTACGCATACCGTTGTAATCGGGCGAGTTTCTATTTTCAGATGCAACAGAAATTTTGCGGATTGGTCAATCCGTTCGCGAGATATGGCAGTTTGGATGTAAGAAACGCTTGAGAAACTCAAAATTTTCGCAGTTCTGATGCTCGAAACGAATAACTAGAACGGCCTAGTGGAAAACTAAAACTACCGTTGTAATCGGGCGAGTTTCCACTTTCAGATGCAACAGAAATTTTGCGGATTGATCAATCCGTTCGCGAGATATGGCAGTTTGGAGATAAGAAACGCTTGAGAAACTCAAAATTTTCGCAGTTCTGATGCTCGAAACGAGTAACTAGAACGGCCTAGGGGAAAAGTACGCATAGCCTTGTAATCGGGCGAGTTTCTACTTTCAGATGCAACAGAAATTTTGCGGATTGGTCAATCCGTTCGCGAGATATGGCAGTTTGGAGGTAAGAAACGCTTGAGAAACTCAAAATTTTCGCAGTTCTGATGCTCGACACGAATAACAAGAACGGCCTAGGGGAAAAGTACGCACACTGTTGTAATCGGGCGAGTTTCTACCTTCAGATGCAACAGAAATTTTGCGGATTGGTCAATCCGTTCGCGAGATATGGCAGTTTGGAGGTAAGAAACGCTTGAGAAACTCAAAATTTTCGCAGTTCTGATGCTCGAAACGAATAACTAGAACGGCCTAGGGGAAAACTACAACTACCGTTGTAATCGGGCGAGTTTCCACTTTCAGATGCAACAGAAGTTTTGCGGATTGATCAATCCGTTCGCGAGATATGGCAGTTTGGAGATAAGAAACGCTTGAGAAACTCAAAATTTTCGCAGTTCTGATGCTCGAAACGAGTAACTAGAACGGCCTACGGGAAAAGTACGCATACCGTTGTAATCGGGCGAGTTTCTACTTTCAGATGCAACAGAAATTTTGCGGATTGGTCAATCCGTTCGCGAGATATGGCCGTTTGGATGTAAGAAACGCTTTAGAAACTCAAAATTTTCGCAGTTCTGATGCTCGAAACGAATAACTAGAACGGCCTAGGGGAAAAGTGCGCATACCGTTGTAATCGGGCGAGTTTCTACTTTCAGATGCAACAGAAATTTTGCGGATCGGTCAATCCATTCGCGAGATATGGCAGTTTGGATGTAAGACACGCTTGAGAAACTCAAAATTTTCGCAGTTCTGATGCTTGAAACGAATAACTAGAACGGCCTAGGGGAAAAGTACGCATACCGTTGTAATCGGGCGAGTTTCTATTTTCAGATGCAACAGAAATTTTGCGGATTGGTCAATCCGTTCGCGAGATATGGCAGTTTGGATGTAAGAAACGCTTGAGAAACTCAAAATTTTCGCAGTTCTGATGCTCGACACGAATAACAAGAACGGCCTAGGGGAAAAGTACGCATACCGTTGTAATCGGGCGAGTTTCTCTTTTCAGATGCAACAGAAATTTTGCGGATTGGTCAATCCGTTCGCGAGATATGCCAGTTTGGAGGTAAGAAACGCTTGAGAAACTCAAAATTTGCGCAGTTCTGATGCTCGAAACGAGTAACTAGAACGGCCTAGGGGAAAAGTACGCATACCGTTGTAATCGGGCGAGTTTCTATTTTCAGATGCAACAGAAATTTTGCGGATTGGTCAATCCGTTCGCGAGATATGGCAGTTTGGATGTAAGAAACGCTTGAGAAACTCAAAATTCTCGCAGTTCTGATGTTCGAAACGAATAACTAGAACGGCCTAGTGGAAAACTAAAACTACCGTTGTAATCGGGCGAGTTTCCACTTTCAGATGCAACAGAAATTTTGCGGATTGATCAATCCGTTCGCGAGATATGGCAGTTTGGAGATAAGAAACGCTTGAGAAACTCAAAATTTTCGCAGTTCTGATGCTCGAAACGAGTAACTAGAACGGCCTAGGGGAAAAGTACGCATAGCCTTGTAATCGGGCGAGTTTCTACTTTCAGATGCAACAGAAATTTTGCGGATTGGTCAATCCGTTCGCGAGATATGGCAGTTTGGAGGTAAGAAACGCTTGAGAAACTCAAAATTTTCGCAGTTCTGATGCTCGACACGAATAACAAGAACGGCCTAGGGGAAAAGTACGCATACCGTTGTAATCGGGCGAGTTTCTCTTTTCAGATGCAACAGAAATTTTGCGGATTGGTCAATCCGTTCGCGAGATATGCCAGTTTGGAGGTAAGAAACGCTTGAGAAACTCAAAATTTGCGCAGTTCTGATGCTCGAAACGAGTAACTAGAAGGGCCTAGGGGAAAAGTACGCACACTGTTGTAATCGGGCGAGTTTCTACCTTCAGATGCAACAGAAATTTTGCGGATTGGACAATCCGTTCGCGAGATATGGCAGTTTGGAGGTAAGAAACGCTTGAGAAACTCAAAATTTTCGCAGTTCTGATGCTCGAAACGAATAACTAGAACGGCCTAGGGGAAAACTACAACTACCGTTGTAATCGGGCGAGTTTCCACTTTCAGATGCAACAGAACTTTTGCGGATTGATCAATCCGTTCGCGAGATATGGCAGTTTGGAGATAAGAAACGCTTGAGAAACTCAAAATTTTCGCAGTTCTGATGCTCGAAACGAGTAACTAGAACGGCCTACGGGAAAAGTACGCATACCGTTGTAATCGGGCGAGTTTCTACTTTCACATGCAACAGAAATTTTGCGGATTGGTCAATCCGTTCGCGAGATATGGCCGTTTGGATGTAAGAAACGCTTTAGAAACTCAAAATTTTCGCAGTTCTGATGCTCGAAACGAATAACTAGAACGGCCTAGGGGAAAAGTGCGCATACCGTTGTAATCGGGCGAGTTTCTACTTTCAGATGCAACAGAAATTTTGCGGATCGGTCAATCCATTCGCGAGATATGGCAGTTTGGATGTAAGACACGCTTGAGAAACTCAAAATTTTCGCAGTTCTGATGCTTGAAACGAATAACTAGAACGGCCTAGGGGAAAAGTACGCATACCGTTGTAATCGGGCGAGTTTCTATTTTCAGATGCAACAGAAATTTTGCGGATTGGTCAATCCGTTCGCGAGATATGGCAGTTTGGATGTAAGAAACGCTTGAGAAACTCAAAATTTTCGCAGTTCTGATGCTCGAAACGAATAACTAGAACGGCCTAGTGGAAAACTAAAACTACCGTTGTAATCGGGCGAGTTTCCACTTTCAGATGCAACAGAAATTTTGCGGATTGATCAATCCGTTCGCGAGATATGGCAGTTTGGAGATAAGAAACGCTTGAGAAACTCAAAATTTTCGCAGTTCTGATGCTCGAAACGAGTAACTAGAACGGCCTAGGGGAAAAGTACGCATAGCCTTGTAATCGGGCGAGTTTCTACTTTCAGATGCAACAGAAATTTTGCGGATTGGTCAATCCGTTCGCGAGATATGGCAGTTTGGAGGTAAGAAACGCTTGAGAAACTCAAAATTTTCGCAGTTCTGATGCTCGACACGAATAACAAGAACGGCCTAGGGGAAAAGTACGCATACCGTTGTAATCGGGCGAGTTTCTCTTTTCAGATGCAACAGAAATTTTGCGGATTGGTCAATCCGTTCGCGAGATATGCCAGTTTGGAGGTAAGAAACGCTTGAGAAACTCAAAATTTGCGCAGTTCTGATGCTCGAAACGAGTAACTAGAAGGGCCTAGGGGAAAAGTACGCACACTGTTGTAATCGGGCGAGTTTCTACCTTCAGATGCAACAGAAATTTTGCGGATTGGTCAATCCGTTCGCGAGATATGGCAGTTTGGAGGTAAGAAACGCTTGAGAAACTCAAAATTTTCGCAGTTCTGATGCTCGAAACGAATAACTAGAACGGCCTAGGGGAAAACTACAACTACCGTTGTAATCGGGCGAGTTTCCACTTTCAGATGCAACAGAAGTTTTGCGGATTGATCAATCCGTTCGCGAGATATGGCAGTTTGGATGTAAGAAACGCTTGAGAAACTCAAAGTTTTCGCAGTTCTGATTCTCGAAACGAATAACTAGAACGGCCTAGGGGAAAACTACACCCACCGTTGTAATCGGGCGAGTTTCTACTTTCAGATGCAACAGAAATTTTGCGGATTGATCAATCCGTTCGCCAAATATGGCAGTTTGGAGGTAAGAAACGCTTGAGAAACTCAAAATTTTCGCTGTTCTGATGCTCGAAACGAATAACTAGAACGGCCTAGGGGAAAAGTGCGCATACCGTTGTAATCGGGCGAGTTTCTACTTTCAGATGCAACAGAAATTTTGCGGATTGATCAACCCGTTCGCGAGATATGGCAGTTTGGAGATAAGAAACGTTTTAGAAACTCAAAATTTTCGCAGTTCTGATGCTCGAAACGAATAACTAGAACGGCCCAGGGGAAAAGTGCGCATACCGTTGTAATCGGGCGAGTTTCTACTTTCAAATGCAACAGAAATTTTGCGGATTGGTCAATCCGTTCGCGAGATATGGCAGTTTGGAGGTAAGAAACGCTTGAGAAACTCAAAATTTTCGCAGTTCTGATGCTCGAAACGAATAACTAGAACAGCCTAGGGGAAAAGTGCGCATACCGTTGTAATCGGGCGAGTTTCTACTTTCAGATGCAACTGAAATTTTGCGGATCGGTCAATCCATTCGCGAGATATGGCAGTTTGGATGTAAGACACGCTTGAGAAACTCAAAATTTTCGCAGTTCTGATTCTCGAAACGAATAACTAGAACGGCCCAGGGGAAAAGTGCGCATACCGTTGTAATCGGGCGAGTTTCTACTTTCAAATGCAACAGAAATTTTGCGGATTGGTCAATCCGTTCGCGAGATATGGCAGTTTGGAGGTAAGAAACGCTTGAGAAACTCAAAATTTTCGCAGTTCTGATGCTCGAAACGAATAACTAGAACGGCCCAGGGGAAAACTACACCCACCGTTGTAATCGGGCGAGTTTCTACTTTCAGATGCAACAGAAATTTTGCGGATTGATCAATCCGTTCGCCAAATATGGCAGTTTGGAGGTAAGAAACGCTTGAGAAACTCAAAATTTTCGCTGTTCTGATGCTCGAAACGAATAACTAGAACGGCCTAGGGGAAAAGTGCGCATACCGTTGTAATCGGGCGAGTTTCTACTTTCAGATGCAACAGAAATTTTGCGGATTGATCAACCCGTTCGCGAGATATGGCAGTTTGGAGATAAGAAACGTTTTAGAAACTCAAAATTTTCGCAGTTCTGATGCTCGAAACGAATAACTAGAACGGCCCAGGGGAAAACTACACCCACCGTTGTAATCGGGCGAGTTTCTACTTTCAGATGTAACAGAAATTTTGCGGATTGATCAATCCGTTCGCCAAATATGGCAGTTTGGAGGTAAGAAACGCTTGAGAAACTCAAAATTTTCGCTGTTCTGATGCTCGAAACGAATAACTAGAACGGCCTAGGGGAAAAGTGCGCATACCGTTGTAATCGGGCGAGTTTCTACTTTCAGGTGCAACAGAAATTTTGTGGATTGATCAACCCGTTCGCGAGATATGGCAGTTTGGAGATAAGAAACGTTTTAGAAACTCAAAATTTTCGCAGTTCTGAAGCTCGAAACGAATAACTAGAACGGCCCAGGGGAAAAGTGCGAATACCGTTGTAATCGGGCGAGTTTCTACTTTCAGATGCAACAGAAATTTTGCGGATTGGTGAATCCGTTCGCAAAATATGGCAGTTTGGATGTAAGAAACGCTTGAGAAACTCAAAGTTTTCGCAGTTCTGATTCTCGAAACGAATAACTAGAACGGCCTAGGGGAAAAGTGCGAAGACCGTTGTAATCGGGCGAGTTTCTACTTTCAGATGCAACAGAAATTTTGCGGATTGGTCAATCCGTTCGCGAGATATGGCCGTTTGGATGTAAGACACGCTTGAGAAACTCAAAATTTTCGTAGTTCTGATGCTCGAAACGAATAACTAGAACGGCCTAGGGGAAAAGTACGCATACCGTTGTAATCGGGCGAGTTTCTATTTTCAGATGCAACAGAAATTTTGCGGATTGGTCAATCCGTTCGCGAGATATGGCAGTTTGGATGTAAGAAACGATTGAGAAACTCAAAATTTTCGCAGTTCTGATGCTCGAAACGAGTAACTAGAACGGCCTAGGGGAAAAGTACCAAAACCGTTGTAATCGGGCGAGTTTCTACCTTCAGATGCAACAGAAATTTTGCGGATTGGTCAATCCATTCGCGAGATATGGCAGTTTGGATGTAAGACACGCTTGAGAAACTCAAAATTTTCGCAGTTCTGATGCTCGAAACGAATAACTAGAACGGCCCAGGGGAAAAGTGCGCATACCGTTGTAATCGGGCGAGTTTCTACTTTCAAATGCAACAGAAATTTTGCGGATTGGTCAATCCGTTCGCGAGATATGGCAGTTTGGAGGTAAGAAACGCTTGAGAAACTCAAAATTTTCGCAGTTCTGATGCTCGAAACGAATAACTAGAACGGCCCAGGGGAAAACTACACCCACCGTTGTAATCGGGCGAGTTTCTACTTTCAGATGCAACAGAAATTTTGCGGATTGATCAATCCGTTCGCCAAATATGGCAGTTTGGAGGTAAGAAACGCTTGAGAAACTCAAAATTTTCGCTGTTCTGATGCTCGAGACGAATAACTAGAACGGCCTAGGGGAAAAGTGCGCATACCGTTGTAATCGGGCGAGTTTCTACTTTCAGATGCAACAGAAATTTTGTGGATTGATCAACCCGTTCGCGAGATATGGCAGTTTGGAGATAAGAAACGTTTTAGAAACTCAAAATTTTCGCAGTTCTGATGCTCGAAACGAATAACTAGAACGGCCCAGGGGAAAAGTGCGCATACCGTTGTAATCGGGCGAGTTTCTACTTTCAAATGCAACAGAAATTTTGCGGATCGGTCAATCCATTCGCGAGATATGGCAGTTTGGATGTAAGAAACGCTTGAGAAACTCAAAATTTTCGCAGTTCTGATGCTCGAAACGAATAACTGGAACGGCCTAGGGGAAAACTACAACTACCGTTGTAATCGGGCGAGTTTCCACTTTCAGATGCAACAGAAATTTTGCGGATTGATCAACCCGTTCGCGAGATATGGCAGTTTGGAGATAAGAAACGCTTTAGAAACTCAAAATTTTCGCAGTTCTGATGCTCGAAACGAATAACTAGAACGGCCCAGGGGAAAATTGCGCATACCGTTGTAATCGGGCGAGTTTCTATTTTCAGATGCAACAGAAATTTTGCGGATTGGTCAATCCGTTCGCGAGATATGGCCGTTTGGATGTAAGACACGCTTGAGAAACTCAAAATTTTCGCAGTTCTGATGCTCGAAACGAATAACTAGAACGGCCTAGGGGAAAAGTACGCATACCGTTGTAATCGGGCGAGTTTCTATTTTCAGATGCAACAGAAATTTTGCGGATTGGTCAATCCGTTCGCGAGATATGGCAGTTTGGATGTAAGAAACGCTTGAGAAACTCAAAATTTTCGCAGTTCTGATGCTCGAAACGAATAACTAGAACGGCCTAGTGGAAAACTAAAACTACCGTTGTAATCGGGCGAGTTTCCACTTTCAGATGCAACAGAAATTTTGCGGATTGATCAATCCGTTCGCGAGATATGGCAGTTTGGAGGTAAGAAACGCTTGAGAAACTCAAAATTTTCGCAGTTCTGATGCTCGAAACGAATAACTAGAACGGCCCAGGGGAAAACTACACCCACCGTTGTAATCGGGCGAGTTTCTACTTTCAAATGCAACAGAAATTTTGCGGATTGGTCAATCCGTTCGCGAGATATGGCAGTTTGGAGGTAAGAAACGCTTGAGAAACTCAAAATTTTCGCAGTTCTGATGCTCGAAACGAATAACTAGAACGGCCCAGGGGAAAACTACACCCACCGTTGTAATCGGGCGAGTTTCTACTTTCAGATGCAACAGAAATTTTGCGGATTGATCAATCCGTTCGCCAAATATGGCAGTTTGGAGGTAAGAAACGCTTGAGAAACTCAAAATTTTCGCTGTTCTGATGCTCGAAACGAATAACTAGAACGGCCTAGGGGAAAAGTGCGCATACCGTTGTAATCGGGCGAGTTTCTACTTTCAGATGCAACAGAAATTTTGTGGATTGATCAACCCGTTCGCGAGATATGGCAGTTTGGAGATAAGAAACGTTTTAGAAACTCAAAATTTTCGCAGTTCTGATGCTCGAAACGAATAACTAGAACGGCCCAGGGGAAAAGTGCGCATACCGTTGTAATCGGGCGAGTTTCTACTTTCAAATGCAACAGAAATTTTGCGGATCGGTCAATCCATTCGCGAGATATGGCAGTTTGGATGTAAGAAACGCTTGAGAAACTCAAAATTTTCGCAGTTCTGATGCTCGAAACGAATAACTAGAACGGCCTAGGGGAAAACTACAACTACCGTTGTAATCGGGCGAGTTTCCACTTTCAGATGCAACAGAAATTTTGCGGATTGATGAATCCGTTCGCGAGATATGGCAGTTTGGATGTAAGAAACGCTTGAGAAACTCAAAGTTTTCGCAGTTCTGATTCTCGAAACGAATAACTAGAACGGCCTAGGGTAAAAGTGCGAAGACCGTTGTAATCGGGCGAGTTTCTACTTTCAGATGCAACAGAAATTTTGCGGATTG
Source organism: Ptiloglossa arizonensis (assembly GCF_051014685.1). Taxonomy (NCBI): domain Eukaryota; kingdom Metazoa; phylum Arthropoda; class Insecta; order Hymenoptera; family Colletidae; genus Ptiloglossa; species Ptiloglossa arizonensis. The sequence continues at coordinate 245,933 of NW_027478767.1, read as the reverse complement.
ATCAACCCGTTCGCGAGATATGGCAGTTTGGAGATAAGAAACGCTTTAGAAACTCAAAATTTTCGCAGTTCAGATGCTCGAAACGAATAACTAGAACGGCCCAGGGGAAAATTGCGCATACCGTTGTAATCGGGCGAGTTTCTATTTTCAGATGCAACAGAAATTTTGCGGATTGGTCAATCCGTTAGCGAGATATGGCCGTTTGGATGTAAGACACGCTTGAGAAACTCAAAATTTTCGCAGTTCTGATGCTCGAAACGAATAACTAGAACGGCCTAGGGGAAAAGTACGCATACCGTTGTAATCGGGCGAGTTTCTATTTTCAGATGCAACAGAAATTTTGCGGATTGGTCAATCCGTTCGCGAGATATGGCAGTTTGGATGTAAGAAACGCTTGAGAAACTCAAAATTTTCGCAGTTCTGATGCTCGAAACGAATAACTAGAACGGCCTAGTGGAAAACTAAAACTACCGTTGTAATCGGGCGAGTTTCCACTTTCAGATGCAACAGAAATTTTGCGGATTGATCAATCCGTTCGCGAGATATGGCAGTTTGGAGGTAAGAAACGCTTGAGAAACTCAAAATTTTCGCAGTTCTGATGCTCGAAACGAATAACTAGAACGGCCCAGGGGAAAACTACACCCACCGTTGTAATCGGGCGAGTTTCTACTTTCAAATGCAACAGAAATTTTGCGGATTGGTCAATCCGTTCGCGAGATATGGCAGTTTGGAGGTAAGAAACGCTTGAGAAACTCAAAATTTTCGCAGTTCTGATGCTCGAAACGAATAACTAGAACGGCCCAGGGGAAAACTACACCCACCGTTGTAATCGGGCGAGTTTCTACTTTCAGATGCAACAGAAATTTTGCGGATTGATCAATCCGTTCGCCAAATATGGCAGTTTGGAGGTAAGAAACGCTTGAGAAACTCAAAATTTTCGCTGTTCTGATGCTCGAAACGAATAACTAGAACGGCCTAGGGGAAAAGTGCGCATACCGTTGTAATCGGGCGAGTTTCTACTTTCAGATGCAACAGAAATTTTGTGGATTGATCAACCCGTTCGCGAGATATGGCAGTTTGGAGATAAGAAACGTTTTAGAAACTCAAAATTTTCGCAGTTCTGATGCTCGAAACGAATAACTAGAACGGCCCAGGGGAAAAGTGCGCATACCGTTGTAATCGGGCGAGTTTCTACTTTCAAATGCAACAGAAATTTTGCGGATCGGTCAATCCATTCGCGAGATATGGCAGTTTGGATGTAAGAAACGCTTGAGAAACTCAAAATTTTCGCAGTTCTGATGCTCGAAACGAATAACTAGAACGGCCTAGGGGAAAACTACAACTACCGTTGTAATCGGGCGAGTTTCCACTTTCAGATGCAACAGAAATTTTGCGGATTGATGAATCCGTTCGCGAGATATGGCAGTTTGGATGTAAGAAACGCTTGAGAAACTCAAAGTTTTCGCAGTTCTGATTCTCGAAACGAATAACTAGAACGGCCTAGGGTAAAAGTGCGAAGACCGTTGTAATCGGGCGAGTTTCTACTTTCAGATGCAACAGAAATTTTGCGGATTGATCAACCCGTTCGCGAGATATGGCAGTTTGGAGATAAGAAACGCTTTAGAAACTCAAAATTTTCGCAGTTCTGATGCTCGAAACGAATAACTAGAACGGCCCAGGGGAAAATTGCGCATACCGTTGTAATCGGGAGAGTTTCTATTTTCAGATGCAACAGAAATTTTGCGGATTGGTCAATCCGTTCGCGAGATATGGCCGTTTGGATGTAAGACACGCTTGAGAAACTCAAAATTTTCGCAGTTCTGATGCTCGAAACGAATAACTAGAACGGCCTAGGGGAAAAGTACGCATACCGTTGTAATCGGGCGAGTTTCTATTTTCAGATGCAACAGAAATTTTGCGGATTGGTCAATCCGTTCGCGAGATATGGCAGTTTGGATGTAAGAAACGCTTGAGAAACTCAAAATTTTCGCAGTTCTGATGCTCGAAACGAATAACTAGAACGGCCTAGGGGAAAACTACAACTACCGTTGTAATCGGGCGAGTTTCCACTTTCAGATGCAACAGAAATTTTGCGGATTGATCAATCCGTTCGCGAGATATGGCAATTTGGAGATAAGAAACGCTTGAGAAACTCAAAATTTTCGCAGTTCTGATGCTCGAAACGAATGACTAGGACGGCCTAGGGGAGAAGTACGCATACCGTTGTAATCGGGCGAGTTTCTACTTTCAGACGCAACAGAAATTTTGCGGATTGGTCAATCCGTTCGCGAGATATGGCCGTTTGGATGTAAGAAACGCTTTAGAAACTCAAAATTTTCGCAGTTCTGATGCTCGAAACGAATAACTAGAACGGCCTAGGGGAAAAGTGCGCATACCGTTGTAATCGGGCGAGTTTCTACTTTCAGATGCAACAGAAATTTTGCGGATCGGTCAATCCATTCGCGAGATATGGCAGTTTGGATGTAAGACACGCTTGAGAAACTCAAAATTTTCGCAGTTCTGATGCTTGAAACGAATAACTAGAACGGCCTAGGGGAAAAGTACGCATACCGTTGTAATCGGGCGAGTTTCTACCTTCAGATGCAACAGAAATTTTGCGGATTGGTCAATCCGTTCGCGAGATATGGCAGTTTGGAGGTAAGAAACGCTTGAGAAACTCAAAATTTTCGCAGTTCTGATGCTCGAAACGAGTAACTAGAACGGCCTACGGGAAAAGTACGCATACCGTTGTAATCGGGCGAGTTTCTACTTTCAGATGCAACAGAAATTTTGCGGATTGGTCAATCCGTTCGCGAGATATGGCAGTTTGGAGGTAAGAAATGCTTGAGAAACTCAAAATTTTCGCAGTTCTGATGCTCGACACGAATAACTAGAACGGCCTAGGGGAAAAGTACGCATACCGTTGTAATCGGGCGAGTTTCTATTTTCAGATGCAACAGAAATTTTGCGGATTGGTCAATCCGTTCGCGAGATATGGCAGTTTGGATGTAAGAAACGCTTGAGAAACTCAAAATTTTCGCAGTTCTGATGCTCGAAACGAATAACTAGAACGGCCTAGGGGAAAACTACAACTACCGTTGTAATCGGGCGAGTTTCCACTTTCAGATGCAACAGAAATTTTGCGGATTGATCAATCCGTTCGCGAGATATGGCAATTTGGAGATAAGAAACGCTTGAGAAACTCAAAATTTTCGCAGTTCTGATGCTCGAAACGAATGACTAGGACGGCCTAGGGGAGAAGTACGCATACCGTTGTAATCGGGCGAGTTTCTACTTTCAGACGCAACAGAAATTTTGCGGATTGGTCAATCCGTTCGCGAGATATGGCCGTTTGGATGTAAGAAACGCTTTAGAAACTCAAAATTTTCGCAGTTCTGATGCTCGAAACGAATAACTAGAACGGCCTAGGGGAAAAGTACGCATACCGTTGTAATCGGGCGAGTTTCTATTTTCAGATGCAACAGAAATTTTGCGGATTGGTCTATCCGTTCGCGAGATATGGCAGTTTGGATGTAAGAAGCGCTTGAGAAACTCAAAATTTTCGCAGTTCTGATGCTCGAAACGAATAACTAGAACGGCCTAGGGGAAAACTACAACTACCGTTGTAATCGGGCGAGTTTCCATTTTCAGATGCAACAGAAATTTTGCGGATCGGTCAATCCGTTCGCGAGATATGGCAGTTTGGATGTAAGAAACGCTTGAGAAACTCAAAATTTTCGCAGTTCTGATGCTCGAAACGAATAACTGGAACGGCCTAGTGGAAAACTACACATACCGCTGTAATCGAGAGAGTCTCTACTTTCAGATGCAACAGAAATTTTGCGGATTGGTCAATCCGCTCGCGAGATATGGCAGTTTGGAGGTAAGAAACGCTTGAGAAACTCAAAATTTTCGCAGTTCTGATGCTCGAAACGAATGACTAGAACGGCCTAGGGGAGAAGAACGCATACCGTTGCAATCCGGCGAGTTTCTACTTTCAGATGCAACAGAAATTTTGCGTATTGGTCAATCCGTTCGCGAGATATGGCAGTTTGGATGTAAGAAACGCTTTAGAAACTCAACATTTTCGCAGTTCTGAAGCTCGAAACGAATAACCCGAACGGCCCAGGGGAAAAGTGCGCATACCGTTGTAATCGGGCGAGTTTCTACTTTCAAATGCAACAGAAATTTTGCGGATTGGTCAATGCGTTCGCGAGACATGGCAGTTTGGAGGTAAGAAACGCTTGAGAAACTCAAAATTTTCGCAGTTCTGATGCTCGAAACGAATAACTAGAACGGCCTAGGGGAAAACTACAACTACCGTTGTAATCGGGCGAGTTTCCACTTTCAGATGCAACAGAAATTTTGCGGATTGATCAATCCGTTCGCGAGATATGGCAGTTTGGATGTAAGAAACGCTTGAGAAACTCAAAGTTTTCGCAGTTCTGATTCTCGAAACGAATAACTAGAACGGCCTAGGGTAAAAGTGCGAAGACCGTTGTAATCGGGCGAGTTTCTACTTTCAGATGCAACAGAAATTTTGCGGATTGATCAACCCGTTCGCGAGATATGGCAGTTTGGAGATAAGAAACGCTTTAGAAACTCAAAATTTTCGCAGTTCTGATGCCCGAAACGAATAACTAGAACGGCCCAGGGGAAAATTGCGCATACCGTTGTAATCGGGCGAGTTTCTATTTTCAGATGCAACAGAAATTTTGCGGATTGGTCAATCCGTTCGCGAGATATGGCCGTTTGGATGTAAGACACGCTTGAGAAACTCAAAATTTTCGCAGTTCTGATGCTCGAAACGAATAACTAGAACGGCCTAGGGGAAAAGTACGCATACCGTTGTAATCGGGCGAGTTTCTATTTTCAGATGCAACAGAAATTTTGCGGATTGGTCAATCCGTTCGCGAGATATGGCAGTTTGGATGTAAGAAACGCTTGAGAAACTCAAAATTTTCGCAGTTCTGATGCTCGAAACGAATAACTAGAACGGCCTAGGGGAAAACTACAACTACCGTTGTAATCGGGCGAGTTTCCACTTTCAGATGCAACAGAAATTTTGCGGATTGATCAATCCGTTCGCGAGATATGGCAATTTGGAGATAAGAAACGCTTGAGAAACTCAAAATTTTCGCAGTTCTGATGCTCGAAACGAATGACTAGGACGGCCTAGGGGAGAAGTACGCATACCGTTGTAATCGGGCGAGTTTCTACTTTCAGACGCAACAGAAATTTTGCGGATTGGTCAATCCGTTCGCGAGATATGGCCGTTTGGATGTAAGAAACGCTTTAGAAACTCAAAATTTTCGCAGTTCTGATGCTCGAAACGAATAACTAGAACGGCCTAGGGGAAAAGTGCGCATACCGTTGTAATCGGGCGAGTTTCTACTTTCAGATGCAACAGAAATTTTGCGGATCGGTCAATCCATTCGCGAGATATGGCAGTTTGGATGTAAGACACGCTTGAGAAACTCAAAATTTTCGCAGTTCTGATGCTTGAAACGAATAACTAGAACGGCCTAGGGGAAAAGTACGCATACCGTTGTAATCGGGCGAGTTTCTATTTTCAGATGCAACAGAAATTTTGCGGATTGGTCAACCCGTTCGCGAGATATGGCAGTTTGGAGATAAGAAACGCTTTAGAAACTCAAAATTTTCGCAGTTCTGATGCTCGAAACGAGTAACTAGAACGGCCTAGGGGAAAAGTACGCATAGCGTTGTAATCGGGCGAGTTTCTACTCTCAGATGCAACAGAAATTTTGCGGATTGGTCAATCCGTTCGCGAGATATGGCAGTTTGGAGGTAAGAAACGCTTGAGAAACTCAAAATTTTCGCAGTTCTGATGCTCGACACGAATAACAAGAACGGCCTAGGGGAAAAGTACGCATACCGTTGTAATCGGGCGAGTTTCTCTTTTCAGATGCAACAGAAATTTTGCGGATTGGTCAATCCGTTCGCGAGATATGCCAGTTTGGAGGTAAGAAACGCTTGAGAAACTCAAAATTTTCGCAGTTCTGATGCTCGACACGAATAACAAGAACGGCCTAGGGGAAAAGTACGCATACCGTTGTAATCGGGCGAGTTTCTCTTTTCAGATGCAACAGAAATTTTGCGGATTGGTCAATCCGTTCGCGAGATATGCCAGTTTGGAGGTAAGAAACGCTTGAGAAACTCAAAATTTGCGCAGTTCTGATGCTCGAAACGAGTAACTAGAAGGGCCTAGGGGAAAAGTACGCACACTGTTGTAATCGGGCGAGTTTCTACCTTCAGATGCAACAGAAATTTTGCGGATTGGTCAATCCGTTCGCGAGATATGGCAGTTTGGAGGTAAGAAACGCTTGAGAAACTCAAAATTTTCGGAGTTCTGATGCTCGAAACGAATAACTAGAAGGGCCTAGGGGAAAACTACAACTACTGTTGTAATCGGGCGAGTTTCCACTTTCAGATGCAACAGAAGTTTTGCGGATTGATCAATCCGTTCGCGAGATATGGCAGTTTGGAGATAAGAAACGCTTGAGAAACTCAAAATTTTCGCAGTTCTGATGCTCGAAACGAGTAACTAGAACGGCCTTCGGGAAAAGTACGCATACCGTTGTAATCGGGCGAGTTTCTACTTTCAGATGCAACAGAAATTTTGCGGATTGGTCAATCCGTTCGCGAGATATGGCAGTTTGGAGGTAAGAAATGCTTGAGAAACTCAAAATTTTCGCAGTTCTGATGCTCGACACGAATAACTAGAACGGCCTAGGGGAAAAGTACGCATACCGTTGTAATCGGGCGAGTTTCTATTTTCAGATGCAACAGAAATTTTGCGGATTGGTCTATCCGTTCGCGAGATATGGCAGTTTGGATGTAAGAAGCGCTTGAGAAACTCAAAATTTTCGCAGTTCTGATGCTCGAAACGAATAACTAGAACGGCCTAGGGGAAAACTACAACTACCGTTGTAATCGGGCGAGTTTCCATTTTCAGATGCAACAGAAATTTTGCGGATCGGTCAATCCGTTCGCGAGATATGGCAGTTTGGATGTAAGAAACGCTTGAGAAACTCAAAATTTTCGCAGTTCTGATGCTCGAAACGAATAACTGGAACGGCCTAGTGGAAAACTACACATACCGCTGTAATCGAGAGAGTCTCTACTTTCAGATGCAACAGAAATTTTGCGGATTGGTCAATCCGCTCGCGAGATATGGCAGTTTGGAGGTAAGAAACGCTTGAGAAACTCAAAATTTTCGCAGTTCTGATGCTCGAAACGAATGACTAGAACGGCCTAGGGGAGAAGAACGCATACCGTTGTAATCCGGCGAGTTTCTACTTTCAGATGCAACAGAAATTTTGCGGATTGGTCAATCCGTTCGCGAGATATGGCAGTTTGGATGTAAGAAACGCTTTAGAAACTCAACATTTTCGCAGTTCTGAAGCTCGAAACGAATAACCAGAACGGCCCAGGGGAAAAGTGCGCATACCGTTGTAATCGGGCGAGTTTCTACTTTCAAATGCAACAGAAATTTTGCGGATTGGTCAATGCGTTCGCGAGACATGGCAGTTTGGAGGTAAGAAACGCTTGAGAAACTCAAAATTTTCGCAGTTCTGATGCTCGAAACGAATAACTAGAACGGCCTAGGGGAAAAGTACGCATACCGTTGTAATCGAGCGAGTTTCTACTTTCAGATGCAACAGAAATTTTGCAGATTGGTGAATCCGTTCGCAAAATATGGCAGCTTGGATGTAAGAAACGCTTGAGAAACTCAAAGTTTTCGCAGTTCTGATTCTCGAAACGAATAACTAGAACGGCCTAGGGGAAAACTACACCCACCGTTGTAATCGGGCGAGTTTCTACTTTCAGATGCAACAGAAATTTTGCGGATTGATCATCCCGTTCGCGAGATATGGCAGTTTGGAGATAAGAAACGCTTTAGAAACTCAAAATTTTCGCAGTTCTGATGCTCGAAACGAATAACTAGAACGGCCCAGGGGAAAAGTGCGCATACCGTTGTAATCGAGAGAGTCTCTACTTTCAGATGCAACAGAAATTTTGCGGATTGGTCAATCCGCTCGCGAGATATGGCAGTTTGGAGGTAAGAAACGCTTGAGAAACTCAAAATTTTCGCAGTTCTGATGCTCGAAACGAATGACTAGAACGGCCTAGGGGAGAAGAACGCATACCGTTGTAATCGGGCGAGTTTCTACTTTCAGATGCAACAGAAATTTTGCGGATTGCTCAATCCGTTCGCGAGATATGGCAGTTTGGAGATAAGAAACGCTTGAGAAACTCAAAATTTTCGCAGTTCTGATGCTCGAAACGAATAACTAGAACGGCCTAGGGGAAAAGTACGCATACCGTTGTAATCGGGCGAGTTTCTACTTTCAGATGCAACAGAAATTTTGCGGATTGGCTAATCCGTTCGCAAAATATGGCAGTTTGGATGTAAGAAACGCTTGAGAAACTCAAAGTTTTCGCAGTTCTGATTCTCGAAACGAATAACTAGAACGGCCTAGGGGAAAACTACACCCACCGTTGTAATCGGGCGAGTTTCTACTTTCAGATGCAACAGACATTTTGCGGATTGATCAACCCGTTCGCGAGATATGGCAGTTTGGAGATAAGAAACGCTTGAGAAACTCAACATTTTCGCAGTTCTGAAGCTCGAAACGAATAACCAGAACGGCCCAGGGGAAAAGTGCGCATACCGTTATAATCGGGCGAGTTTCTACTTTCAGATGCAACAGAAATTTTGCGGATTGGTCAATCCGTTCGCGAGATATGGCAGTTTGGATGTAAGAAACGCTTTAGAAACTCAACATTTTCGCAGTTCTGAAGCTCGAAACGAATAACCAGAACGGCCCAGGGGAAAAGTGCGCATACCGTTGTAATCGGGCGAGTTTCTACTTTCAAATGCAACAGAAATTTTGCGGATTGGTCAATGCGTTCGCGAGATATGGCAGTTTGGAGGTAAGAAACGCTTGAGAAACTCAAAATTTTCGCAGTTCTGATGCTCGAAACGAATAACTAGAACGGCCTAGGGGAAAAGTACGCAAACCGTTGTAATCGGGCGAGTTTCTACCTTCAGATGCAACAGAAATTTTGCGGATTGGTCAATCCGTTCGCGAGATATGGCAGTTTGGAGATAAGAAACGCTTGAGAAACTCAAAATTTTCGCAGTTCTGATGCTCGAAACGAATGACTAGGACGGCCTAGGGGAGAAGTACGCATACCGTTGTAATCGGGCGAGTTTCTATTTTCAGATGCAACAGAAATTTTGCGGATTGGTCAATCCGTTCGCGAGATATGGCCGTTTGGATGTAAGAAACTCTTGAGAAACTCAAAATTTTCGCAGTTCTGATGCTCGAAACGAATAACTGGAACGGCCAAGTGGAAAACTACACATACCGCTGTAATCAAGAGAGTCTCTACTTTCAGATGCAACAGAAATTTTGCGGATTGGTCAATCCGCTCGCGAGATATGGCAGTTTGGAGGTAAGAAACGCTTGAGAAACTCAAAATTTTCGCAGTTCTGATGCTCGAAACGAATGACTAGAACGGCCTAGGGGAGAAGAACGCATACCGTTGTAATCGGGCGAGTTTCTACTTTCAGATGCAACAGAAATTTTGCGGATTGGTCAATCCGTTCGCGAGATATGGCAGTTTGGATGTAAGAAACGCTTTAGAAACTCAAAATTTTCGCAGTTCTGAAGCTCGAAACGAATAACTAGAACGGCCCAGGGGAAAAGTGCGAATACCGTTGTAATCGGGCGAGTTTCTACTTTCAGATGCTACAGAAATTTTGCGGATTGGTGAATCCGTTCGCAAAATATGGCAGTTTGGATGTAAGAAACGCTTGAGAAACTCAAAGTTTTCGCAGTTCTGATTCTCGAAACGAATAACTAGAACGGCCTAGGGGAAAAGTGCGAAGACCGTTGTAATCGGGCGAGTTTCTACTTTCAGATGCAACAGAAATTTTGCGGATTGATCAACCCGTTCGCGAGATATGGCAGTTTGGAGATAAGAAACGCTTTAGAAACTCAAAATTTTCGCAGTTCTGATGCTCGAAACGAATAACTAGAACGGCCCAGGGGAAAATTGCGCATACCGTTGTAATCGGGCGAGTTTCTATTTTCAGATGCAACAGAAATTTTGCGGATTGGTCAATCCGTTCGCGAGATATGGCAGTTTGGATGTAAGAAACGCTTGAGAAACTCAAAATTTTCGCAGTTCTGATGCTCGAAACGAATAACTAGAACGGCCTAGGGGAAAACTACAACTACCGTTGTAATCGGGCGAGTTTCCACTTTCAGATGCAACAGAAATTTTGCGGATTGATCAATCCGTTCGCGAGATATGGCAGTTTGGAGATAAGAAACGCTTGAGAAACTCAAAATTTTCGCAGTTCTGATGCTCGAAACGAGTAACTAGAACGGCCTACGGGAAAAGTACGCATACCGTTGTAATCGGGCGAGTTTCTACTTTCAGATGCAACAGAAATTTTGCGGATTGGTCAATCCGTTCGCGAGATATGGCAGTTTGGAGGTAAGAAACGCTTGAGAAACTCAAAATTTTCGCAGTTCTGATGCTCGACACGAATAACTAGAACGGCCTAGGGGAAAAGTACGCATACCGTTGTAATCGGGCGAGTATCTATTTTCAGATGCAACAGAAATTTTGCGGATTGGTCAATCCGTTCGCGAGATATGGCAGTTTGGATGTAAGAAACGCTTGAGAAACTCAAAATTCTCGTAGTTCTGATCCTCGAAACGAATAACTAGGACGGCCTAGGGGAAAACTACAACTACCCTTGTAATCGGGCGAGTTTCCACTTTCAGATGCAACAGAAATTTTGCGGATTGGTCAATCCGTTCGCGAGATATGGCAGTTTGGATGTAAGAAGCGCTTGAGAAACTCAAAATTTTCGCAGTTCTGATGCTCGAAACGAATAACTAGAACGGCCTAGGGGAAAACTACAACTACCGTTGTAATCGGGCGAGTTTCCATTTTCAGATGCAACAGAAATTTTGCGGATCGGTCAATCCGTTCGCGAGATATGGCAGTTTGGATGTAAGAAACGCTTGAGAAACTCAAAATTTTCGCAGTTCTGATGCTCGAAACGAATAACTGGAACGGCCTAGTGGAAAACTACACATACCGCTGTAATCGAGAGAGTCTCTACTTTCAGATGCAACAGAAATTTTGCGGATTGGTCAATCCGCTCGCGAGATATGGCAGTTTGGAGGTAAGAAACGCTTGAGAAACTCAAAATTTTCGCAGTTCTGATGCTCTAAACGAATGACTAGAACGGCCTAGGGGAGAAGAACGCATACCGTTGTAATCGGGCGAGTTTCTACTTTCAGATGCAACAGAAATTTTGCGGATTGGTCAATCCGTTCGCGAGATATGGCAGTTTGGATGTAAGAAACGCTTTAGAAACTCAACATTTTCGCAGTTCTGAAGCTCGAAACGAATAACCAGAACGGCCCAGGGGAAAAGTGCGCATACCGTTGTAATCGGGCGAGTTTCTACCTTCAGATGCAACAGAAATTTTGCGGATTGGTCAATCCGTTCGCGATATATGGCAGTTTGGAGATAAGAAACGCTTGAGAAACTCAAAATTTTCGCAGTTCTGATGCTCGAAACGAATGACTAGGACGGCCTAGGGGAGAAGTACGCATACCGTTGTAATCGGGCGAGTTTCTATTTTCAGATGCAACAGAAATTTTGCGGATTGGTCAATCCGTTCGCGAGATATGGCAGTTTGAATGTAAGAAACGCTTGAGAAACTCAAAATTTTCGCAGTTCTGAAGCTCGAAACGAATAACTAGAACGGCCCAGGGGAAAAGTTCGAATACCGTTGTAATCGGGCGAGTTTCTACTTTCAGGTGCAACAGAAATTTTGCGGATTGATCAACCCGTTCGCGAGATATGGCAGTTTGGAGATAAGAAACGCTTTAGAAACTCAAAATTTTCGCAGTTCTGATGCTCGAAACGAATAACTAGAACGGCCCAGGGGAAAATTGCGCATACCGTTGTAATCGGGCGAGTTTCTATTTTCAGATGCAACAGAAATTTTGCGGATTGGTCAATCCGTTCGCGAGATATGGCAGTTTGGATGTAAGAAACGCTTGAGAAACTCAAAATTTTCGCAGTTCTGATGCTCGAAACGAATAACTAGAACGGCCTAGGGGAAAACTACAACTACCGTTGTAATCGGGCGAGTTTCCACTTTCAGATGGAACCGAAATTTTGCGGATTGATCAATCCGTTCGCGAGATATGGCAGTTTGGAGATAAGAAACGCTTGAGAAACTCAAAATTTTCGCAGTTCTGATGCTCGAAACGAGTAACTAGAACGGCCTACGGGAAAAGTACGCATACCGTTGTAATCGGGCGAGTTTCTACTTTCAGATGCAACAGAAATTTTGCGGATTGGTCAATCCGTTCGCGAGATATGGCAGTTTGGAGGTAAGAAACGCTTGAGAAACTCAAAATTTTCGCAGTTCTGATGCTCGACACGAATAACTAGAACGGCCTAGGGGAAAACTACAACTACCCTTGTAATCGGGCGAGTTTCCACTTTCAGATGCAACAGAAATTTTGCGGATTGGTCAATCCGTTCGCGAGATATGGCAGTTTGGATGTAAGAAGCGCTTGAGAAACTCAAAATTTTCGCAGTTCTGATGCTCGAAACGAATAACTAGAACGGCCTAGGGGAAAACTACAACTATCGTTGTAATCGGGCGAGTTTCCATTTTCAGATGCAACAGAAATTTTGCGGATCGGTCAATCCGTTCGCGAGATATGGCAGTTTGGATGTAAGAAACGCTTGAGAAACTCAAAATTTTCGCAGTTCTGATGCTCGAAACGAATAACTGGAACGGCCTAGTGGAAAACTACACATACCGCTGTAATCGAGAGAGTCTCTACTTTCAGATGCAACAGAAATTTTGCGGATTGGTCAATCCGCTCGCGAGATATGGCAGTTTGGAGGTAAGAAACGCTTGAGAAACTCAAAATTTTCGCAGTTCTGATGCTCTAAACGAATGACTAGAACGGCCTAGGGGAGAAGAACGCATACCGTTGTAATCGGGCGAGTTTCTACTTTCAGATGCAACAGAAATTTTGCGGATTGGTCAATCCGTTCGCGAGATATGGCAGTTTGGATGTAAGAAACGCTTTAGAAACTCAACATTTTCGCAGTTCTGAAGCTCGAAACGAATAACCAGAACGGCCCAGGGGAAAAGTGCGCATACCGTTGTAACCGGGCGAGTTTCTACTTTCAAATGCAACAGAAATTTTGCGGATTGGTCAATGCGTTCGCGAGATATGGCAGTTTGGAGGTAAGAAACGCTTGAGAAACTCAAAATTTTCGCAGTTCTGATGCTCGAAACGAATAACTAGAACGGCCTAGGGGAAAAGTACGCAAACCGTTGTAATCGGGCGAGTTTCTACCTTCAGATGCAACAGAAATTTTGCGGATTGGTCAATCCGTTCGCGATATATGGCAGTTTGGAGATAAGAAACGCTTGAGAAACTCAAAATTTTCGCAGTTCTGATGCTCGAAACGAATGACTAGGACGGCCTAGGGGAGAAGTACGCATACCGTTGTAATCGGGCGAGTTTCTATTTTCAGATGCAACAGAAATTTTGCGGATTGGTCAATCCGTTCGCGAGATATGGCAGTTTGAATGTAAGAAACGCTTGAGAAACTCAAATTTTCGCAGTTCTGAAGCTCGAAACGAATAACTAGAACGGCCAGGGGAAAAGTTCGAATACCGTTGTAATCGGGCGAGTTTCTACTTTCAGGTGCAACAGAAATTTTGCGGATTGATCAACCCGTTCGCGAGATATGGCAGTTTGGAGATAAGAAACGCTTTAGAAACTCAAAATTTTCGCAGTTCTGATGCTCGAAACGAATAACTAGAACGGCCCAGGGAAAATTGCGCATACCGTTGTAATCGGGCGAGTTTCTATTTTCAGATGCAACAGAAATTTTGCGGATTGGTCAATCCGTTCGCGAGATATGGCAGTTTGGATGTAAGAAACGCTTGAGAAACTCAAATTTTCGCAGTTCTGATGCTCGAAACGAATAACTAGAACGGCCTAGGGGAAAACTACAACTACCGTTGTAATCGGGCGAGTTTCCACCTTTCAGATGCAACCGAAATTTTGCGGATTGATCAATCCGTTCGCGAGATATGGCAGTTTGGAGATAAGAAACGCTTGAGAAACTCAAAATTTTCGCAGTTCTGATGCTCGAAACGAGTAACTAGAACGGCCTACGGAAAAGTACGCATACGTTGTAATCGGGCGAGTTTCTACTTCAGATGCAACAGAAATTTTGCGGATTGGTCAATCTCGTTCGCGAGATATGGCAGTTTGGAGGTAAGAAACGCTTGAGAAACTCAAAATTTTCGCAGTTCTGATGCTCGACACGAATAACTAGAACGGCCTAGGGGAAAAGTAGCGCATACCGTTGTAATCGGGCGAGTATCTATTTTCAGATGCAACAGAAATTTTGCGGAATTGGTCAATCCGTTCGCGAGATATGGCAGTTTGGATGTAAGAAACGCTTGAGAAACTCAAAATTCTCGTAGTTCTGATCCTCGAAACGAATAACTAGGACGGCCTAGGGGAAAACTACAACTACCCTTGTAATCGGGCGAGTTTCCACTTTCAGATGCAACAGAAATTTTGCGGAGTTGGTCAATCCGTTCGCGAGATATGGCAGTTTGGATGTAAGAAGCGCTTGAGAAACTCAAAATTTTCGCAGTTCTGATGCCTCGAAACGAATAACTAGAACGGCCTAGGGGAAAACTACAACTATCGTTGTAATCGGGCGAGTTTCCATTTTCAGATGCAACAGAAATTTTGCGGATCGGTCAATCCGTTCGCGAGATATGGCAGTTTGGATGTAAGAAACGCTTGAGAAACTCAAAATTTTCGCAGTTCTGATGCTCGAAACGAATGACTGGAACGGCCCTAGTGGAAAACTACACATACCGCTGTAATCGAGAGAGTCTCTACTTTCAGATGCAACAGAAATTTTGCGGATTGGTCAATCCGCTCGCGAGATATGGCAGTTTGGAGGTAAGAAACGCTTGAGAAACTCAAAATTTTCGCAGTTCTGATGCTCGAAACGAATGACTAGAACGGCCTAGGGGAGAAGAACGCATACCGTTGTAATCGGGCGAGTTTCTACTTTCAGATGCAACAGAAATTTTGCGGATTGGTCAATCCGTTCGGCGAGATATGGCAGTTTGGATGTAAGAAACGCTTTAGAAACTCAACATTTTCGCAGTTCTGAAGCTCGAAACGAATAACCAGAACGGCCCAGGGGAAAAGTGCGCATACCGTTGTAATCGGGCGAGTTTCTACTTTCAAATGCAACAGAAATTTTGCGGAATGGTCAATGCGTTCGCGAGATATGGCAGTTTGGAGGTAAGAAACGCTTGAGAAACTCAAAATTTTCGCAGTTCTGATGCTCGAAACGAATAACTAGAACGGCCTAGGGGAAAAGTACGCAAACGTTGTAATCGGGCGAGTTTCTACTTCAGATGCAACAGAAATTTTGCGGATTGGTCAATCCGTTCGCGATATATGGCAGTTTGGAGATAAGAAACGCTTGAGAAACTCAAAATTTTCGCAGTTCTGATGCTCGAAACGAATGACTAGGACGGCCTAGGGGAGAAGTACGCATACCGTTGTAATCGGGCGAGTTTCTATTTTCAGATGCAACAGAAATTTTGCGGATTGGTCAATCCGTTCGCGAGATATGGCAGTTTGAATGTAAGAAAACGCTTGAGAAACTCAAAATTTTCGCAGTTCTGAAGCTCGAAACGAATAACTAGAACGGCCCAGGGGAAAAGTTCGAATACCGTTGTAATCGGGCGAGTTTCTACTTTCAGATGCTACAGAAATTTTGCGGATTGGTGAATCCGTTCGCAAAATATGGCAGTTTGGATGTAAGAAACGCTTGAGAAACTCAAAGTATTTCGCAGTTCTGATTCTCGAAACGAATAACTAGAACGGCCTAGGGGAAAAGTGCGAAGACCGTTGTAATCGGGCGAGTTTCTACTTTCAGATGCAACAGAAATTTTGCGGATTGATCAACCCGTTCGCGAGATATGGCAGTTTGGAGATAAGAAACGCTTTAGAAACTCAAATTTTCGCAGTTCTGATGCTCGAAACGAATAACTAGAACGGCCAGGGGAAAATTGCGCATACCGCTGTAATCGGGCGAGCTTCTATTTTCAGATGCAACAGAAATTTGCGGATTGGTCAATCCGTTCGCGAGATATGGCCGTTTGGATGTAAGACACGCTTGAGAAACTCAAAATTTTCGCAGTTCTGATGCTCGAAACGAATAACTAGAACGGCCTAGGGGAAAAGTACGCATACCGTTGTAATCGGCGAGTTTCTATTTTCAGATGCAACAGAAATTTTGCGGATTGGTCAATCCGTTCGCGAGATATGGCAGTTTGGATGTAAGAACGCTTGAGAAACTCAAAATTTTCGCAGTCTGATGCTCGAAACGAATAACTAGAACGGCCTAGGGGAAAACTACAACTACCGTTGTATCGGGCGAGTTTCCACTTTCAGATGCAACAGAAATTTTGCGGATTGATCATTCCGTTCGCGAGATATGGCAGTTTGGAGATAAGAAACGCTTGAGAAACTCAAAATTTTCGCAGTTCTGATGCTCGAAACGAGTAACCGGAACGGCCTAGGGGAAAAGTACGCAAACCGTTGTAATCGGGCGAGTTTTTACCTTCAGATGCAACAGAAATTTTGCGGATTGGTCAATCCGTTCGCGAGATATGGCAGTTTGGAGATAAGAAACGCCTTGAGAAACTCAAAATTTTCGCAGTTCTGATGCTCGAAACGAATGACTAGGACGGCCTAGGGGAGAAGTACGCATACCGTTGTAATCGGGCGAGTTTCTACTTTCAGATGCAACATAAATTTGCGGATTGGTCAATCCGTTCGCGAGATATGGCCGTTTGGATGTAAGAAACGCTTTAGAAACTCAAAATTTTCGCAGTTCTGATGCTCGAAACGAAGCACTAGAACGGCCCAGGGGAAATTGCGCATACCGTTGTAATCGGGCGAGTTTCTATTTTCAGATGCAACAAAAATTTTGCGGATTGGTCAATCCGTTCGCGAGATATGGCAGTTTGGATGTAAGAAACGCTTGAGAAACTCAAAATTTTCGCAGTTCTGATGCTCGAAACGAATAACTAGAACGGCCTAGGGGAAAACTACAACTACCGTTGTAATCGGGCGAGTTTCCACTTTCAGATGCAACAGAAATTTTGCGGATTGATCAATCCGTTCGCGAGATATGGCAGTTTGGAGATAAGAAACGCTTGAGAAACTCAAAATTTTCGCAGTTCTGATGCTCGAAACGAATGACTAGGACGGCCTAGGGGAAAAGTACGCATACCGTTGTAATCGGGCGAGTTTCTACTTTCAGATGCAACAGAAATTTTGCGGATTGGTCAATCCGTTCGCGAGAGTATGGCCGTTTGGATGTAAGAAACGCTTTAGAAACTCAAAATTTTCGCAGTTCTGATGCTCGAAACGAATAACTAGAACGGCCTAGGGGAAAAGTGCGCATACCGTTGTAATCGGGCGAGTTTCTACTTTCAGATGCAACAGAAATTTTGCGGATCGGTCAATCCATTCGCGAGATATGGCAGTTTGGATGTAAGACACGCTTGAGAAACTCAAAATTTTCGCAGTTCTGATGCTTGAAACGAATAACTAGAACGGCCTAGGGGAAAAGTACGCATACCGTTGTAATCGGGCGAGTTTCTATTTTCAGATGCAACAGAAATTTTGCGGATTGGTCAATCCGTTCGCGAGATATGGCAGTTTGGATGTAAGAAACGCTTGAGAAACTCAAAATTTTCGCAGTTCTGATGCTCGAAACGAATAACTAGAACGGCCTAGTGGAAAACTACAACTACCGTTGTAATCGGGCGAGTTTCCACTTTCAGATGCAACAGAAATTTTGCGGATTGATCAATCTGTTCGCGAGATATGGCAGTTTGGAGATAAGAAACGCTTGAGAAACTCAAAATTTTCGCAGTTCTGATGCTCGAAACGAGTAACTAGAACGGCCTAGGGAAAAGTACGCATAGCGTTGTAATCGGGCGAGTTTCTACTTTCAGATGCAACAGAAATTTTGCGGATTGGTCAATCCGTTCGCGAGATATGGCAGTTTGGAGGTAAGAAACGCTTGAGGAAACTCAAAATTTTCGCAGTTCTGATGCTCGACACGAATAACAAGAACGGCCTAGGGGAAAAGTAACGCATACCGTTGTAATCGGGCGAGTTTCTCTTTTCAGATGCAACAGAAATTTTGCGGATTGGTCAATCCGTTCGCGAGATATGCCAGTTTGGAGGTAAGAAACGCTTGAGAAACTCAAAATTTGCGCAGTTCTGATGCTCGAAACGAGTAACTAGAAGCGCCTAGGGGAAAAGTACGCACACTGTTGTAATCGGGCGAGTTTCTACCTTCAGACGCAACAGAAATTTTGCGGATTGGTCAATCCGTTCGCGAGATATGGCAGTTTGGAGGTAAGAAACGCTTGAGAAACTCAAAATTTTCGCAGTTCTGATGCTCGAAACGAATAACTAGAACGGCCTAGGGGAAAACTACAACTACCGTTGTAATCGGGCGAGTTTCCACTTTCAGATGCAACAGAAGTTTGCGGATTGATCAATCCGTTCGCGAGATATGGCAGTTTGGAGATAAGAAACGCTTGAGAAACTCAAAATTTTCGCAGTTCTGATGCTCGAAACGAGTAACTAGAACGGCCTACGAAAAGTACGCATACCGTTGTAATCGGGCGAGTTTCTACTTTCAGATGCAACAGAAATTTTGCGGATTGGTCAATCCGTTCGCGAGATATGGCAGTTTGAAGGTAAGAAACGCTTGAGAAACTCAAAATTTTCGCAGTTCTGATGCTCGACACGAATAACTAGAACGGCCTAGGGGAAAAGTACGCATACCGTTGTAATCGGGCGAGTTTCTATTTTCAGATGCAACAGAAATTTTGCGGATTGGTCAATCCGTTCGCGAGATATGGCAGTTTGGATGTAAGAAACGCTTGAGAAACTCAAAATTCTCGCAGTTCTGATCCTCGAAACGAATAACTAGGACGGCCTAGGGGAAAACTACAACTACCGTTGTAATCGGGCGAGTTTCCACTTTCAGATGCAACAGAAATTTTGCGGATTGGTCAATCCGTCCGCGAGATATGGCAGTTTGGATGTAAGAAGCGCTTGAGAAACTCAAAATTTTCGCAGTTCTGATGCTCGAAACGAATAACTAGAACGGCCTAGTGGAAAACTACAGCTACCGTTGTAATCGGGCGAGTTTCCACTTTCAGATGCAACAGAAATTTTGCGGATTGATCAATCCGTTCGCGAGATATGGCAGTTTGGAGATAAGAAACGCTTGAGAAACTCAAAATTTTCGCAGTTCTGATGCTCGAAACGAGTAACTAGAACGGCCTAGGGGAAAACTACAACTACCGTTGTAATCGGGCGAGTTTCCACTTGCAGATGCAACAGAAGTTTTGCGGATTGATCAATCCGTTCGCGAGATATGGCAGTTTGGAGATAAGAAACGCTTGAGAAACTCAAAATTTTCGCAGTTCTGATGCTCGAAACGAGTAACTGGAACGGCCTAGTGGAAAACTACACATACCGCTGTAATCGAGAGAGTCTCTACTTTCAGATGCAACAGAAATTTTGCGGATTGGTCAATCCGCTCGCGAGATATGGCAGTTTGGAGGTAAGAAACGCTTGAGAAACTCAAAATTTTCGCAGTTCTGATGCTCGAAACGAATGACTAGAACGGCCTAGGGGAGAAGAACGCATACCGTTGTAATCGGGCGAGTTTCTACTTTCAGATGCAACAGAAATTTTGCGGATTGGTCAATTGCGGATTGGTCAATCCGTTCGCGAGATATGGCAGTTTGGATATAAGAAACGCTTTAGAAACTCAACATTTTCGCAGTTCTGAAGCTCGAAACGAATAACCAGAACGGCCCAGGGGAAAAGTGCGCATACCGTTGTAATCGGGCGAGTTTCTACTTTCAAATGCAACAGAAATTTTGCGGATTGGTCAATGCGTTCGCGAGATATGGCAGTTTGGAGGTAAGAAACGCTTGAGAAACTCAAAATTTTCGCAGTTCTGATGCTCGAAACGAATAACTAGAACGGCCTAGGGGAAAAGTACGCAAACCGTTGTAATCGGGCGAGTTTCTACCTTCAGATGCAACAGAAATTTTGCGGATTGGTCAATCCGTTCGCGAGATATGGCAGTTTGGAGATAAGAAACGCTTGAGAAACTCAAAATTTTCGCAGTTCTGAAGCTCGAAACGAATAACTAGAACGGCCCAGGGGAAAAGTGCGAATACCGTTGTAATCGGGCGAGTTTCTACTTTCAGATGCTACAGAAATTTTGCGGATTGGTGAATCCGTTCGCAAAATATGGCAGTTTGGATGTAAGAAACGCTTTAGAAACTCAAAGTTTTCGCAGTTCTGATTCTCGAAACGAATAACTAGAACGGCCTAGGGGAAAAGTGCGAAGACCGTTGTAATCGGGCGAGTTTCTACTTTCAGATGCAACAGAAATTTTGCGGATTGATCAACCCGTTCGCGAGATATGGCAGTTTGGAGATAAGAAACGCTTTAGAAACTCAAAATTTTCGCAGTTCTGATGCTCGAAACGAATAACTAGAACGGCCCAGGGGAAAATTGCGCATACCGTTGTAATCGGGCGAGTTTCTATTTTCAGATGCAACAGAAATTTTGCGGATTGGTCAATCCGTTCGCGAGATATGGCCGTTTCGATGTAAGAAACGCTTTAGAAACTCAAAATTTTCGCAGTTCTGATGCTCGAAACGAATAACTAGAACGGCCCAGTGGAAAATTGCGCATACCGTTGTAATCGGGCGAGTTTCTGTTTTCGGATGCAACAGAAATTTTGCGGATTGGTCAATCCGTTCGCGAGATATGGCCGTTTGGATGTATGACACGCTTGAGAAACTCAAAATTTTCGCAGTTCTGATGCTCGAAACGAATAACTAGAACGGCCTAGGGGAAAAGTACGCATACCGTTGTAATCGGGCGAGTTTCTATTTTCAGACGCAACAGAAATTTTGCGGATTGGTCAATCCGTTCGCGAGATATGGCAGTTTGGATGTAAGAAACGCTTGAGAAACTCAAAATTTTCGCAGTTCTGATGCTCGAAACGAATGACTAGAACGGCCTAGGGGAGAAGAACGCATACCGTTGTAATCGGGCGAGTTTCTACTTTCAGATGCAACAGAAATTTTGCGGATTGGTCAATCCGTTCGCGAGATATGGCAGTTTGGAGATAAGAAACGCTTGAGAAACTCAAAATTTTCGCAGTTCTGATGCTCGAAACGAATAACTAGAACGGCCTAGGGGAAAAGTACGCATACCGTTGTAATCGGGCGAGTTTCTACTTTCAGATGCAACAGAAATTTTGCGGATTGGCGTATCCGTTCGCAAAATATGGCAGTTTGGATGTAAGAAACGCTTGAGAAACTCAAAGTTTTCGCAGTTCTGATTCTCGAAACGAATAACTAGAACGGCCTAGGGGAAAACTACACCCACCGTTGTAATCGGGCGAGTTTCTACTTTCAGATGCAACAGAAATTTTGCGGATTGATCAACCCGTTCGCGAGATATGGCAGTTTGGAGATAAGAAACGCTTTAGAAACTCAAAATTTTCGCAGTTCTGATGCTCGAAACGAATAACTAGAACGGCCCAGGGGAAAAGTGCGCATACCGTTGTAATCGGGCGAGTTTCTACTTTCAAATGCAACAGAAATTTTGCGGATTGGTCAATCCGTTCGCGAGATATGGCAGTTTGGATGTAAGAAACGCTTGAGAAACTCAAAATTTTCGCAGTTCTGATGCTCGAAACGAGTAACTAGAACGGCCTAGGGGAAAAAGTACGCATACCGTTGTAATCGGGCGAGTTTCTACTTTCAGATGCAACAGAAATTTTGCGGATTGGCGTATCCGTTCGCAAAATATGGCAGTTTGGATGTAAGAAACGCTTGAGAAACTCAAAGTTTTCGCAGTTCTGATTCTCGAAACGAATAACTAGAACGGCCTAGGGGAAAACTACACCCACCGTTGTAATCGGGCGAGTTTCTACTTTCAGATGCAACAGAAATTTTGCGGATTGGTCAATCCGTTCGCGAGATATGGCAGTTTGGAGATAAGAAACGCTTGAGAAACTCAAAATTTTCGCAGTTCTGATGCTCGAAACGAGTAACTAGAACGGCCTACGGGAAAAGTACGCATACCGTTGTAATCGGGCGAGTTTCTACTTTCAGATGCAACAGAAATTTTGCGGATTGGTCAATCCGTTCGCGAGATATGGCAGTTTGAAGGTAAGAAACGCTTGAGAAACTCAAAATTTTCGCAGTTCTGATGCTCGACACGAATAACTAGAACGGCCTAGGGGAAAAGTACGCATACCGTTGTAATCGGGCGAGTTTCTATTTTCAGATGCAACAGAAATTTTGCGGATTGGTCAATCCGTTCGCGAGATATGGCAGTTTGGATGTAAGAAACGCTTGAGAAACTCAAAATTCTCGCAGTTCTGATCCTCGAAACGAATAACTAGGACGGCCTAGGGGAAAACTACAACTACCGTTGTAATCGGGCGAGTTTCCACTTTCAGATGCAACAGAAATTTTGCGGATTGGTCAATCCGTCCGCGAGATATGGCAGTTTGGATGTAAGAAGCGCTTGAGAAACTCAAAATTTTCGCAGTTCTGATGCTCGAAACGAATAACTAGAACGGCCTAGTGGAAAACTACAGCTACCGTTGTAATCGGGCGAGTTTCCACTTTCAGATGCAACAGAAATTTTGCGGATTGATCAATCCGTTCGCGAGATATGGCAGTTTGGAGATAAGAAACGCTTGAGAAACTCAAAATTTTCGCAGTTCTGATGCTCGAAACGAGTAACTAGAACGGCCTAGGGGAAAACTACAACTACCGTTGTAATCGGGCGAGTTTCCACTTGCAGATGCAACAGAAGTTTTGCGGATTGATCAATCCGTTCGCGAGATATGGCAGTTTGGAGATAAGAAACGCTTGAGAAACTCAAAATTTTCGCAGTTCTGATGCTCGAAACGAGTAACTGGAACGGCCTAGTGGAAAACTACACATACCGCTGTAATCGAGAGAGTCTCTACTTTCAGATGCAACAGAAATTTTGCGGATTGGTCAATCCGCTCGCGAGATATGGCAGTTTGGAGGTAAGAAACGCTTGAGAAACTCAAAATTTTCGCAGTTCTGATGCTCGAAACGAATGACTAGAACGGCCTAGGGGAGAAGAACGCATACCGTTGTAATCGGGCGAGTTTCTACTTTCAGATGCAACAGAAATTTTGCGGATTGGTCAATCCGTTCGCGAGATATGGCAGTTTGGATATAAGAAACGCTTTAGAAACTCAACATTTTCGCAGTTCTGAAGCTCGAAACGAATAACCAGAACGGCCCAGGGGAAAAGTGCGCATACCGTTGTAATCGGGCGAGTTTCTACTTTCAAATGCAACAGAAATTTTGCGGATTGGTCAATGCGTTCGCGAGATATGGCAGTTTGGAGGTAAGAAACGCTTGAGAAACTCAAAATTTTCGCAGTTCTGATGCTCGAAACGAATAACTAGAACGGCCTAGGGGAAAAGTACGCAAACCGTTGTAATCGGGCGAGTTTCTACCTTCAGATGCAACAGAAATTTTGCGGATTGGTCAATCCGTTCGCGAGATATGGCAGTTTGGAGATAAGAAACGCTTGAGAAACTCAAAATTTTCGCAGTTCTGAAGCTCGAAACGAATAACTAGAACGGCCCAGGGGAAAAGTGCGAATACCGTTGTAATCGGGCGAGTTTCTACTTTCAGATGCTACAGAAATTTTGCGGATTGGTGAATCCGTTCGCAAAATATGGCAGTTTGGATGTAAGAAACGCTTTAGAAACTCAAAGTTTTCGCAGTTCTGATTCTCGAAACGAATAACTAGAACGGCCTAGGGGAAAAGTGCGAAGACCGTTGTAATCGGGCGAGTTTCTACTTTCAGATGCAACAGAAATTTTGCGGATTGATCAACCCGTTCGCGAGATATGGCAGTTTGCAGATAAGAAACGCTTTAGAAACTCAAAATTTTCGCAGTTCTGATGCTCGAAACGAATAACTAGAACGGCCCAGGGGAAAATTGCGCATACCGTTGTAATCGGGCGAGTTTCTATTTTCAGATGCAACAGAAATTTTGCGGATTGGTCAATCCGTTCGCGAGATATGGCCGTTTCGATGTAAGAAACGCTTTAGAAACTCAAAATTTTCGCAGTTCTGATGCTCGAAACGAATAACTAGAACGGCCCAGTGGAAAATTGCGCATACCGTTGTAATCGGGCGAGTTTCTATTTTCGGATGCAACAGAAATTTTGCGGATTGGTCAATCCGTTCGCGAGATATGGCCGTTTGGATGTATGACACGCTTGAGAAACTCAAAATTTTCGCAGTTCTGATGCTCGAAACGAATAACTAGAACGGCCTAGGGGAAAAGTACGCATACCGTTGTAATCGGGCGAGTTTCTATTTTCAGACGCAACAGAAATTTTGCGGATTGGTCAATCCGTTCGCGAGATATGGCAGTTTGGATGTAAGAAACGCTTGAGAAACTCAAAATTTTCGCAGTTCTGATGCTCGAAACGAATGACTAGAACGGCCTAGGGGAGAAGAACGCATACCGTTGTAATCGGGCGAGTTTCTACTTTCAGATGCAACAGAAATTTTGCGGATTGGTCAATCCGTTCGCGAGATATGGCAGTTTGGAGATAAGAAACGCTTGAGAAACTCAAAATTTTCGCAGTTCTGATGCTCGAAACGAATAACTAGAACGGCCTAGGGGAAAAGTACGCATACCGTTGTAATCGGGCGAGTTTCTACTTTCAGATGCAACAGAAATTTTGCGGATTGGCGTATCCGTTCGCAAAATATGGCAGTTTGGATGTAAGAAACGCTTGAGAAACTCAAAGTTTTCGCAGTTCTGATTCTCGAAACGAATAACTAGAACGGCCTAGGGGAAAACTACACCCACCGTTGTAATCGGGCGAGTTTCTACTTTCAGATGCAACAGAAATTTTGCGGATTGATCAACCCGTTCGCGGGATATGGCAGTTTGGAGATAAGAAACGCTTTAGAAACTCAAAATTTTCGCAGTTCTGATGCTCGAAACGAATAACTAGAACGGCCCAGGGGAAAAGTGCGCATACCGTTGTAATCGGGCGAGTTTCTACTTTCAAATGCAACAGAAATTTTGCGGATTGGTCAATCCGTTCGCGAGATATGGCAGTTTGGATGTAAGAAACGCTTGAGAAACTCAAAATTTTCGCAGTTCTGATGCTCGAAACGAGTAACTAGAACGGCCTAGGGGAAAAGTACGCATACCGTTGTAATCGGGCGAGTTTCTACTTTCAGATGCAACAGAAATTTTGCGGATTGGCGTATCCGTTCGCAAAATATGGCAGTTTGGATGTAAGAAACGCTTGAGAAACTCAAAGTTTTCGCAGTTCTGATTCTCGAAACGAATAACTAGAACGGCCTAGGGGAAAACTACACCCACCGTTGTAATCGGGCGAGTTTCTACTTTCAGATGCAACAGAAATTTTGCGGATTGGTCAATCCGTTCGCGAGATATGGCAGTTTGGAGGTAAGAAACGCTTGAGAAACTCAAATTTTCGCAGTTCTGATGCTCGACACGAATAACTAGAACGGCCTAGGGGAAAAGTACGCATACCGTTGTAATCGGGCGAGTTTCTATTTTCAGATGCAACAGAAATTTTGCGGATTGGTCAATCCGTTCGCGAGATATGGCAGTTTGGATATAAGAAACGCTTGAGAAACTCAAAATTTTCGCAGTTCTGATGCTCGAAACGAATGACTCAGGACGGGCCTAGGGGAGAAGTACGCACACCGTTGTAATCGGGCGAGTTTCTACTTTCAAATGCAACAGAAATTTTGCGGATCAGTCAATCCATTCGCGAGATATGGCAGTTTGGATGTAAGAACGCTTGAGAAACTCAAAATTTTCGCAGTTCTGATGCTCGAAACGAATAACTGGAACGGCCTAGGGGAAAAGTGCGCACACCGTTGTAATCGGGCGAGTTTCTACTTTCAGATGCAACAGAAATTTGCGATTGCGTATCCGTTCGCAAAATATGGCAGTTTGGATGTAAGAAACGCCTTGAGAAACTCAAAGTTTTCGCAGTTCTGATTCTCGATACGAATAACTAGAACGGCCTAGGGAAAACTACACCCACCGTTGTAATCGGGCGAGTTTCTACATTCAGATGCAACAGAAATTTGCGGATTGATCAACCCGTTCGCGAGATATGGCAGTTTGGATGTAAGAAACGCTTGAGGTACTCAAAATTTTCGCAGTTCTGATGCTCGAAACGAGTAACTAGAACAGCCTAGGGGAAAAGTACGCATACCGTTGTAATCGGGCGAGTTTCTACTTTCAGATGCAACAGAAATTTTGCGGATTGGTCAATCCGTTCGCGAGATATGGCAGTTTGGAGGTAAGAAACGCTTGAGAAACTCAAAATTTTCGCAGTTCTGATGCTCGACACGAATAACTAGAACGGCCTAGGGGAAAAGTACGCATACCGTTGTAATCGGGCGAGTTTCTATTTTCAGATGCAACAGAAATTTTGCGGATTGGTCAATCCGTTCGCGAGATATGGCAGTTTGGAGATAAGAAACGCTTGAGAAACTCAAAATTTTCGAAGTTCTGATGCTCGAAACGAATGACTAGGACGGCCTAGGGGAGAAGTACGCACACCGTTGTAATCGGGCGAGTTTCTACTTTCAAATGCAACAGAAATTTTGCGGATCAGTCAATCCATTCGCGAGATATGGCAGTTTGGATGTAAGAAACGCTTGAGAAACTCAAAATTTTCGCAGTTCTGATGCTCGAAACGAATAACTGGAACGGCCTAGGGGAAAACTACACCCACCGTTGTAATCGGGCGAGTTTCTACTTTCAGATGCAACAGAAATTTTGCGGATTGGTCAATCCGTTCGCGAGATATGGCAGTTTGGAGGTAAGAAACGCTTGAGAAACTCAAAATTTTCGCAGTTCTGATGCTCGAAACGAATGACTAGGACGGCCTAGGGGAGAAGTACGCATACCGTTGTAATCGGGCGAGTTTCTATTTTCAGATGCAACAGAAATTTTGCGGATTGGTCAATCCGTTCGCGAGATATGGCAGTTTGAATGTAAGAAACGCTTGAGAAACTCAAAATTTTCGCAGTTCTGAAGCTCGAAACGAATAACTAGAACGGCCCAGGGGAAAAGTGCGAATACCGTTGTAATCGGGCGAGTTTCTGCTTTCAGATGCTACAGACATTTTGCGGATTGGTGAATCCGTTCGCAAAATATGGCAGTTTGGATGTAAGAAACGCTTGAGAAACTCAAAGTTTTCGCAGTTCTGATTCTCGAAACGAATAACTAGAACGGCCTAGGGGAAAAGTGCGAAGACCGTTGTAATCGGGCGAGTTTCTACTTTCAGATGCAACAGAAATTTTGCGGATTGATCAACCCGTTCGCGAGATATGGCAGTTTGGAGATAAGAAACGCTTTAGAAACTCAAAATTTTCGCAGTTCTGATGCTCGAAACGAATAACTAGAACGGCCCAGGGGAAAATTGCGCATACCGTTGTAATCGGGCGAGTTTCTATTTTCAGATGCAACAGAAATTTTGCGGATTGGTCAATCCGTTCGCGAGATATGGCCGTTTGGATGTAAGACACGCTTGAGAAACTCAAAATTTTCGCAGTTCTGATGCTCGAAACGAATAACTAGAACGGCCTAGGGGAAAAGTACGCATACCGTTGTAATCGGGCGAGTTTCTATTTTCAGATGCAACAGAAATTTTGCGGATTGGTCAATCCGTTCGCGAGATATGGCAGTTTGGACGTAAGAAACGCTTGAGAAACTCAAAATTTTCGCAGTTCTGATGCTTGAAACGAATAACTAGAACGGCCTAGGGGAAAACTACAACTACCGTTGTAATCGGGCGAGTTTCCACTTTCAGATGCAACAGAAATTTTGCGGATTGATCAATCCGTTCGCGAGATATGGCAGTTTGGAGATAAGAAACGCTTGAGAAACTCAGAATTTTCGCAGTTCTGATGCTCGAAACGAGTAACTAGAACGGCCTAGGGGAAAAGTACGCAAACCGTTGTAATCGGGCGAGTTTTTACCTTCAGATGCAACAGAAATTTTGCGGATTGGTCAATCCGTTCGCGAGATATGGCAGTTTGGAGATAAGAAACGCTTGAGAAACTCAAAATTTTCGCAGTTCTGATGCTCGAAACGAATGACTAGGACGGCCTAGGGGAGAAGTACGCATACCGTTGTAATCGGGCGAGTTTCTACTTTCAGATGCAACATAAATTTTGCGGATTGGTCAATCCGTTCGCGAGATATGGCCGTTTGGATGTAAGACACGCTTGAGAAACTCAAAATTTTCGCAGTTCTGATGCTCGAAACGAATAACTAGAACGGCCTAGGGGAAAAGTACGCATACCGTTGTAATCGGGCGAGTTTCCACTTTCAGATGCAACAGAAATTTTGCGGATTGATCAATCCGTTCGCGAGATATGGCAGTTTGGAGATAAGAAACGCTTGAGAAACTCAAAATTTTCGCAGTTCTGATGCTCGAAACGAATGACTAGGACGGCCTAGGGGAAAAGTACGCATACCGTTGTAATCGGGCGAGTTTCTACTTTCAGATGCAACAGAAATTTTGCGGATTGGTCAATCCGTTCGCGAGATATGGCCGTTTGGATGTAAGAAACGCTTTAGAAACTCAAAATTTTCGCTGTTCTGATGCTCGAAACGAATAACTAGAACGGCCTAGGGGAAAAGTGCGCATACCGTTGTAATCGGGCGAGTTTCTACTTTCAGATGCAACAGAAATTTTGCGGATCGGTCAATCCATTCGCGAGATATGGCAGTTTGGATGTAAGACACGCTTGAGAAACTCAAAATTTTCGCAGTTCTGATGCTTGAAACGAATAACTAGAACGGCCTAGGGGAAAAGTACGCATACCGTTGTAATCGGGCGAGTTTCTATTTTCAGATGCAACAGAAATTTTGCGGATTGGTCAATCCGCTCGCGAGATATGGCAGTTTGGAGGTAAGAAACGCTTGAGAAACTCAAAATTTTCGCAGTTCTGATGCTCGAAACGAATGACTAGAACGGCCTAGGGGAGAAGAACGCATACCGTTGTAATCGGGCGAGTTTCCATTTTCAGATGCAACAGAAATTTTGCGGATCGGTCAATCCGTTCGCGAGATATGGCAGTTTGGATGTAAGAAACGCTTGAGAAACTCAAAATTTTCGCAGTTCTGAAGCTCGAAACGAATAACTGGAACGGCCTAGTGGAAAACTACACATACCGCTGTAATCGAGAGAGTCTCTACTTTCAGATGCAACAGAAATTTTGCGGATTGGTCAATCCGCTCGCGAGATATGGCAGTTTGGAGGTAAGAAACGCTTGAGAAACTCAAAATTTTCGCAGTTCTGATGCTCGAAACGAATGACTAGAACGGCCTAGGGGAGAAGAACGCATACCGTTGTAATCGGGCGAGTTTCTACTTTCAGATGCAACAGGAATTTTGCGGATTGGTCAATCCGTTCGCGAGATATGGCAGTTTGGATGTAAGAAACGCTTTAGAAACTCAACATTTTCGCAGTTCTGAAGCTCGAAACGAATAACCAGAACGGCCCAGGGGAAAAGTGCGCATACCGTTGTAATCGGGCGAGTTTCTACTTTCAAATGCAACAGAAATTTTGCGGATTTGTCAATGCGTTCGCGAGATATGGCAGTTTGGAGGTAAGAAACGCTTGAGAAACTCAAAATTTTCGCAGTTCTGATGCTCGAAACGAATAACTAGAACGGCCTAGGGGAAAAGTACGCATACCGTTGTAATCGGGCGAGTTTCTACTTTCAGATGCAACAGAAATTTTGCGGATTGGTAAATCCGTTCGCGAGATATGGCAGTTTGGAGATAAGAAACGCTTGAGAAACTCAAAATTTTCGCAGTTCTGATGCTCGAAACGAATAACTAGAACGGCCTAGGGGAAAAGTACGCATACCGTTGTAATCGGGCGAGTTTCTCTTTTCAGATGCAACAGAAATTTTGCGGATTGGTCAATCCGTTCGCGAGATATGCCAGTTTGGAGGTAAGAAACGCTTTAGAAACTCAAAATTTGCGCAGTTCTGATGCTCGAAACGAGTAACTAGAAGGGCCTAGGGGAAAAGTACGCACACTGTTGTAATCGGGCGAGTTTCTACCTTCAGATGCAACAGAAATTTTGCGGATTGGTCAATCCGTTCGCGAGATATGGCAGTTTGGAGGTAAGAAACGCTTGAGAAACTCAAAATTTTCGCAGTTCTGATGCTCGAAACGAATAACTAGAACGGCCTAGGGGAAAACTACAACTACCGTTGTAATCGGGCGAGTTTCCACTTTCAGATGCAACAGAAGTTTTGCGGATTGATCAATCCGTTCGCGAGATATGGCAGTTTGGAGATAAGAAACGCTTGAGAAACTCAAAATTTTCGCAGTTCTGATGCTCGAAACGAGTAACTAGAACGGCCTACGGGAAAAGTACGCATACCGTTGTAATCGGGCGAGTTTCTACTTTCAGATGCAACAGAAATTTTGCGGATTGGTCAATCCGTTCGCGAGATATGGCAGTTTGGAGGTAAGAAACGCTTGAGAAACTCAAAATTTTCGCATTTCTGATGCTCGACACGAATAACTAGAACGGCCTAGGGGAAAAGTACGCATACCGTTGTAATCGGGCGAGTTTCTATTTTCAGATGCAACAGAAATTGTGTGGATTGGTCAATCCGTTCGCGAGATATGGCAGTTTGGATGTAAGAAACGCTTGAGAAACTCAAAATTTTCGCAGTTCTGATGCTCGAAACGAATGACTAGAACGGCCTAGGGGAGAAGAACGCATACCGTTGTAATCGGGCGAGTTTCTACTTTCAGTTGCAACAGAAATTTTGCGGATTGGTGAATCCGTTCGCAAAATATGGCAGCTTGGATGTAAGAAACGCTTGAGAAACTCAAAGTTTTCGCAGTTCTGATTCTCGAAACGAATAACTAGAACGGCCTAGGGGAAAACTACACCCACCGTTGTAATCGGGCGAGTTTCTACTTTCAGATGCAACAGAAATTTTGCGGATTGATCATCCCGTTCGCGAGATATGGCAGTTTGGAGGTAAGAAACGCTTGAGAAACTCAAAATTTTCGCAGTTCTGATGCTCGAAACGAATGACTAGAACGGCCTAGGGGAGAAGAACGCATACCGTTGTAATCGGGCGAGTTTCTACTTTCAGATGCAACAGAAATTTTGCGGATTGGTCAATCCGTTCGCGAGATATGGCAGTTTGGATGTAAGAAACGCTTTAGAAACTCAACATTTTCGCAGTTCTGAAGCTCGAAACGAATAACCAGAACGGCCCAGGGGAAAAGTGCGCATACCGTTGTAATCGGGCGAGTTTCTACTTTCAAATGCAACAGAAATTTTGCGGATTGGTCAATGCGTTCGCGAGATACGGCAGTTTGGAGGTAAGAAACGCTTGAGAAACTCAAAATTTTCGCAGTTCTGATGCTCGAAACGAATAACTAGAACGGCCTAGGGGAAAAGTACGCATACCGTTGTAATCGGGCGAGTTTCTACTTTCAGATGCAACAGAAATTTTGCGGATTGGTGAATCCGTTCGCAAAATATGGCAGCTTGGATGTAAGAAACGCTTGAGAAACTCAAAGTTTTCGCAGTTCTGATTCTCGAAACGAATAACTAGAACGGCCTAGGGGAAAACTACACCCACCGTTGTAATCGGGCGAGTTTCTACTTTCAGATGCAACAGAAATTTTGCGGATTGATCATCCCGTTCGCGAGATATGGCAGTTTGGAGATAAGAAACGCTTTAGAAACTCAAAATTTTCGCAGTTCTGATGCTCGAAACGAATAACTAGAACGGCCCAGGGGAAAAGTGCGCATACCGTTGTAATCGAGAGAGTCTCTACTTTCAGATGCAACAGAAATTTTGCGGATTGGTCAATCCGCTCGCGAGATATGGCAGTTTGGAGGTAAGAAACGCTTGAGAAACTCAAAATTTTCGCAGTTCTGATGCTCGAAACGAATGACTAGAACGGCCTAGGGGAGAAGAACGCACACCGTTGTAATCGGGCGAGTTTCTACTTTCAGATGCAACAGAAATTTTGCGGATTGGTCAATCCGTTCGCGAGATACGGCAGTTTGGAGATAAGAAACGCTTGAGAAACTCAAAATTTTCGCAGTTCTGATGCTCGAAACGAATAACTAGAACGGCCTAGGGGAAAAGTACGCATACCGTTGTAATCGGGCGAGTTTCTACTTTCAGATGCAACAGAAATTTTGCGGATTGGCGTATCCGTTCGCAAAATATGGCAGTTTGGATGTAAGAAACGCTTGAGAAACTCAAAGTTTTCGCAGTTCTGATTCTCGAAACGAATAACTAGAACGGCCTAGGGGAAAACTACACCCACCGTTGTAATCGGGCGAGTTTCTACTTTCAGATGCAACAGAAATTTTGCGGATTGATCAACCCGTTCGCGAGATATGGCAGTTTGGAGATAAGAAACGCTTTAGAAACTCAAAATTTTCGCAGTTCTGATGCTCGAAACGAATAACTAGAACGGCCCAGGGGAAAAGTGCGCATACCGTTGTAATCGGGCGAGTTTCTACTTTCAAATGCAACAGAAATTTTGCGGATTGGTCAATCCGTTCGCGAGATATGGCAGTTTGGATGTAAGAAACGCTTGAGAAACTCAAAATTTTCGCAGTTCTGATGCTCGAAACGAGTAACTAGAACGGCCTAGGGGAAAAGTACGCATACCGTTGTAATCGGGCGAGTTTCTACTTTCAGATGCAACAGAAATTTTGCGGATTGGCGTATCCGTTCGCAAAATATGGCAGTTTGGATGTAAGAAACGCTTGAGAAACTCAAAGTTTTCGCAGTTCTGATTCTCGAAACGAATAACTAGAACGGCCTAGGGGAAAACTACACCCACCGTTGTAATCGGGCGAGTTTCTACTTTCAGATGCAACAGAAATTTTGCGGATTGGTCAATCCGTTCGCGAGATATGGCAGTTTGGAGGTAAGAAACGCTTGAGAAACTCAAAATTTTCGCAGTTCTGATGCTCGACACGAATAACTAGAACGGCCTAGGGGAAAAGTACGCATACCGTTGTAATCGGGCGAGTTTCTATTTTCAGATGCAACAGAAATTTTGCGGATTGGTCAATCCGTTCGCGAGATATGGCAGTTTGGAGATAAGAAACGCTTGAGAAACTCAAAATTTTCGCAGTTCTGATGCTCGAAACGAATGACTAGGACGGCCTAGGGGAGAAGTACGCACACCGTTGTAATCGGGCGAGTTTCTACTTTCAAATGCAACAGAAATTTTGCGGATCAGTCAATCCATTCGCGAGATATGGCAGTTTGGATGTAAGAAACGCTTGAGAAACTCAAAATTTTCGCAGTTCTGATGCTCGAAACGAATAACTGGAACGGCCTAGGGGAAAACTACACCCACCGTTGTAATCGGGCGAGTTTCTACTTTCAGATGCAACAGAAATTTTGCGGATTGGTCAATCCGTTCGCGAGATATGGCAGTTTGGAGGTAAGAAACGCTTGAGAAACTCAAAATTTTCGCAGTTCTGATGCTCGAAACGAATGACTAGGACGGCCTAGGGGAGAAGTACGCATACCGTTGTAATCGGGCGAGTTTCTATTTTCAGATGCAACAGAAATTTTGCGGATTGGTCAATCCGTTCGCGAGATATGGCAGTTTGAATGTAAGAAACGCTTGAGAAACTCAAAATTTTCGCAGTTCTGAAGCTCGAAACGAATAACTAGAACGGCCCAGGGGAAAAGTGCGAATACCGTTGTAATCGGGCGAGTTTCTGCTTTCAGATGCTACAGACATTTTGCGGATTGGTGAATCCGTTCGCAAAATATGGCAGTTTGGATGTAAGAAACGCTTGAGAAACTCAAAGTTTTCGCAGTTCTGATTCTCGAAACGAATAACTAGAACGGCCTAGGGGAAAAGTGCGAAGACCGTTGTAATCGGGCGAGTTTCTACTTTCAGATGCAACAGAAATTTTGCGGATTGATCAACCCGTTCGCGAGATATGGCAGTTTGGAGATAAGAAACGCTTTAGAAACTCAAAATTTTCGCAGTTCTGATGCTCGAAACGAATAACTAGAACGGCCCAGGGGAAAATTGCGCATACCGTTGTAATCGGGCGAGTTTCTATTTTCAGATGCAACAGAAATTTTGCGGATTGGTCAATCCGTTCGCGAGATATGGCCGTTTGGATGTAAGACACGCTTGAGAAACTCAAAATTTTCGCAGTTCTGATGCTCGAAACGAATAACTAGAACGGCCTAGGGGAAAAGTACGCATACCGTTGTAATCGGGCGAGTTTCTATTTTCAGATGCAACAGAAATTTTGCGGATTGGTCAATCCGTTCGCGAGATATGGCAGTTTGGACGTAAGAAACGCTTGAGAAACTCAAAATTTTCGCAGTTCTGATGCTTGAAACGAATAACTAGAACGGCCTAGGGGAAAACTACAACTACCGTTGTAATCGGGCGAGTTTCCACTTTCAGATGCAACAGAAATTTTGCGGATTGATCAATCCGTTCGCGAGATATGGCAGTTTGGAGATAAGAAACGCTTGAGAAACTCAGAATTTTCGCAGTTCTGATGCTCGAAACGAGTAACTAGAACGGCCTAGGGGAAAAGTACGCAAACCGTTGTAATCGGGCGAGTTTTTACCTTCAGATGCAACAGAAATTTTGCGGATTGGTCAATCCGTTCGCGAGATATGGCAGTTTGGAGATAAGAAACGCTTGAGAAACTCAAAATTTTCGCAGTTCTGATGCTCGAAACGAATGACTAGGACGGCCTAGGGGAGAAGTACGCATACCGTTGTAATCGGGCGAGTTTCTACTTTCAGATGCAACATAAATTTTGCGGATTGGTCAATCCGTTCGCGAGATATGGCCGTTTGGATGTAAGACACGCTTGAGAAACTCAAAATTTTCGCAGTTCTGATGCTCGAAACGAATAACTAGAACGGCCTAGGGGAAAAGTACGCATACCGTTGTAATCGGGCGAGTTTCCACTTTCAGATGCAACAGAAATTTTGCGGATTGATCAATCCGTTCGCGAGATATGGCAGTTTGGAGATAAGAAACGCTTGAGAAACTCAAAATTTTCGCAGTTCTGATGCTCGAAACGAATGACTAGGACGGCCTAGGGGAAAAGTACGCATACCGTTGTAATCGGGCGAGTTTCTACTTTCAGATGCAACAGAAATTTTGCGGATTGGTCAATCCGTTCGCGAGATATGGCCGTTTGGATGTAAGAAACGCTTTAGAAACTCAAAATTTTCGCTGTTCTGATGCTCGAAACGAATAACTAGAACGGCCTAGGGGAAAAGTGCGCATACCGTTGTAATCGGGCGAGTTTCTACTTTCAGATGCAACAGAAATTTTGCGGATCGGTCAATCCATTCGCGAGATATGGCAGTTTGGATGTAAGACACGCTTGAGAAACTCAAAATTTTCGCAGTTCTGATGCTTGAAACGAATAACTAGAACGGCCTAGGGGAAAAGTGCGCATACCGTTGTAATCGGGCGAGTTTCTACTTTCAGATGCAACAGAAATTTTGCGGATCGGTCAATCCATTCGCGAGATATGGCAGTTTGGATGTAAGACACGCTTGAGAAACTCAAAATTTTCGCAGTTCTGATGCTTGAAACGAATAACTAGAACGGCCTAGGGGAAAAGTGCGCATACCGTTGTAATCGGGCGAGTTTCTACTTTCAGATGCAACAGAAATTTTGCGGATCGGTCAATCCATTCGCGAGATATGGCAGTTTGGATGTAAGAAACGCTTTAGAAACTCAAAATTTTCGCTGTTCTGATGCTCGAAACGAATAACTAGAACGGCCTAGGGGAAAAGTGCGCATACCGTTGTAATCGGGCGAGTTTCTACTTTCAGATGCAACAGAAATTTTGCGGATCGGTCAATCCATTCGCGAGATATGGCAGTTTGGATGTAAGACACGCTTGAGAAACTCAAAATTTTCGCAGTTCTGATGCTTGAAACGAATAACTAGAACGGCCTAGGGGAAAAGTACGCATACCGTTGTAATCGGGCGAGTTTCTATTTTCAGATGCAACAGAAATTTTGCGGATTGGTCAATCCGTTCGCGAGATATGGCAGTTTGGATGTAAGAAACGCTTGAGAAACTCAAAATTTTCGCAGTTCTGATGCTCGAAACGAATAACTAGAACGGCCTAGTGGAAAACTACAAATACCGTTGTAATCGGGCGAGTTTCCACTTTCAGATGCAACAGAAATTTTGCGGATTGATCAATCCGTTCGCGAGATATGGCAGTTTGGAGATAAGAAACGCTTGAGAAACTCAAAATTTTCGCAGTTCTGATGCTCGAAACGAGTAACTAGAACGGCCTAGGGGAAAAGTACGCATAGCGTTGAAATCGGGCGAGTTTCTACTTTCAGATGCAACAGAAATTTTGCCGATTGGTCAATCCGTTCGCGAGATATGGCAGTTTGGAGGTAAGAAACGCTTGAGAAACTCAAAATTTTCGCAGTTCTGATGCTCGACACGAATAACAAGAACGGCCTAGGGGAAAAGTACGCATACCGTTGTAATCGGGCGAGTTTCTCTTTTCAGATGCAACAGAAATTTTGCGGATTGGTCAATCCGTTCGCGAGATATGGCAGTTTGGAGGTAAGAAACGCTTGAGAAACTCAAAATTTTCGCAGTTCTGATGCTCGAAACGAATAACTAGAACGGCCTAGGGGAAAACTACAACTACCGTTGTAATCGGGCGAGTTTCTACTTTCAGATGCAACAGAAATTTTGCGGATTGGTCAATCCGTTCGCGAGATATGGCAGTTTGGATGTAAGAAACGCTTTAGAAACTCAACATTTTCGCAGTTCTGAAGCTCGAAACGAATAACCAGAACGGCCCAGGGGAAAAGTGCGCATACCGTTGTAATCGGGCGAGTTTCTACTTTCAAATGCAACAGAAATTTTGCGGATTGGTCAATGCGTTCGCGAGATATGGCAGTTTGGAGGTAAGAAACGCTTGAGAAACTCAAAATTTTCGCAGTTCTGATGCTCGAAACGAATAACTAGAACGGCCTAGGGGAAAAGTACGCATACCGTTGTAATCGGGCGAGTTTCTACTTTCAGATGCAACAGAAATTTTGCGGATTGATCATCCCGTTCGCGAGATATGGCAGTTTGGAGATAAGAAACGCTTTAGAAACTCAAAATTTTCGCAGTTCTGATGCTCGAAACGAATAACTAGAGCGGCCCAGGGGAAAAGTGCGCATACCGTTGTAATCGAGAGAGTCTCTACTTTCAGATGCAACAGAAATTTTGCGGATTGGTCAATCCGCTCGCGAGATATGGCAGTTTGGAGGTAAGAACCGCTTGAGAAACTCAAAATTTTCGCAGTTCTGATGCTCGAAACGAATGACTAGAACGGCCTAGGGGAGAAGAACGCATACCGTTGTAATCGGGCGAGTTTCTACTTTCAGATGCAACAGAAATTTTGCGGATTGGTCAATCCGTTCGCGAGATATGGCAGTTTGGAGATAAGAAACGCTTGAGAAACTCAAAATTTTCGCAGTTCTGATGCTCGAAACGAATAACTAGAACGGCCTAGGGGAAAAGTACGCATACCGTTGTAATCGGGCGAGTTTCTATTTTCAGATGCAACAGAAATTTTGCGGATTGGTCAATCCGTTCGCGAGATATGGCAGTTTGGAGATAAGAAACGCTTGAGAAACTCAAAATTTTCGCAGTTCTGATGCTCGAAACGAATGACTAGGACGGCCTAGGGGAGAAGTACGCACACCGTTGTAATCGGGCGAGTTTCTACTTTCAGATGCAACAGAAATTTTGCGGATTGGTCAATCCGTTCGCGAGATATGGCCGTTTGGATGTAAGAAACGCTTTAGAAACTCAAAATTTTCGCAGTTCTGAAGCTCGAAACGAATAACTAGAACGGCCCAGGGGAAAAGTGCGCATACCGTTGTAATCGGGCGAGTTTCTACTTTCGAATGCAACAGAAATTTTGCGGATTGGTCAATGCGTTCGCGAGATATGGCAGTTTGGAGGTAAGAAACGCTTGAGAAACTCAAAATTTTCGCAGTTCTGATGCTCGAAACGAATAACTGGAACTGCCTAGGGGAGAAGTACGCACACCGTTGTAATCGGGCGAGTTTCTACTTTCAGATGCAACAGAAATTTTGCGGATTGGTCAATCCGTTCGCGAGATATGGCCGTTTGGATGTAAGAAACGCTTTAGAAACTCAAAATTTTCGCAGTTCTGAAGCTCGAAACGAATAACTAGAACGGCCCAGGGGAAAAGTGCGCATACCGTTGTAATCGGGCGAGTTTCTACTTTCGAATGCAACAGAAATTTTGCGGATTGGTCAATGCGTTCGCGAGATATGGCAGTTTGGAGGTAAGAAACGCTTGAGAAACTCAAAATTTTCGCAGTTCTGATGCTCGAAACGAATAACTGGAACTGCCTAGGGGAAAACTACACCCACCGTTGTAATCGGGCGAGTTTCTACTTTCAGATGCAACAGAAATTTTGCGGATTGGTCAATCCGTTCGGGAGATATGGCAGTTTGGAGGTAAGAAACGCTTGAGAAACTCAAAATTTTCGCAGTTCTGATGCTCGAAACGAATAACTAGAACGGCCTAGGGGAAAAGTACGCATACCGTTGTAATCGGGCGAGTTTCTACTTTCAAATGCAACAGAAATTTTGCGGATCAGTCAATCCATTCGCGAGATATGGCAGTTTGGATGTAAGAAACGCTTGAGAAACTCAAAATTTTCGCAGTTCTGATGCTCGAAACGAATAACTGGAACGGCCTAGGGGAAAACTACACCCACCGTTGTAATCGGGCGAGTTTCTACTTTCAGATGCAACAGAAATTTTGCGGATTGGTCAATCGGTTCGCGAGATATGGCAGTTTGGAGGTAAGAAACGCTTGAGAAACTCAAAATTTTCGCAGTTCTGATGCTCGAAACGAATGACTAGGACGGCCTAGGGGAGAAGTACGCATACCGTTGTAATCGGGCGAGTTTCTATTTTCAGATGCAACAGAAATTTTGCGGATTGGTCAATCCGTTCGCGAGATATGGCAGTTTCAATGTAAGAAACGCTTGAGAAACTCAAAATTTTCGCAGTTCTGAAGCTCGAAACGAATAACTAGAACGGCCCAGGGGAAAAGTGCGAATACCGTTGTAATCGGGCGAGTTTCTACTTTCAGATGCTACAGAAATTTTGCGGATTGGTGAATCCGTTCGCAAAATATGACAGTTTGGATGTAAGAAACGCTTGAGAAACTCAAAGTTTTCGCAGTTCTGATTCTCGAAACGAATAACTAGAACGGCATAGGGGGAAAGTGCGAAGACCGTTGTAATCGGGCGAGTTTCTACTTTCAGATGCAACAGAAATTTTGCGGATTGATCAACCCGTTCGCGAGATATGGCAGTTTGGAGATAAGAAACGCTTTAGAAACTCAAAATTTTCGCAGTTCTGATGCTCGAAACGAATAACTAGAACGGCCCAGAGGAAAATTGCGCATACCGTTGGAATCGGGCGAGTTTCTATTTTCAGATGCAACAGAAATTTTGCGGATTGGTCAATCCGTTCGCGAGATATGGCCGTTTGGATGTAAGACACGCTTGAGAAACTCAAAATTTTCGCAGTTCTGATGCTCGAAACGAACAACTAGAACGGCCTAGGGGAAAAGTACGCATACCGTTGTAATCGGGCGAGTTTCTATTTTCAGATGCAACAGAAATTTTGCGGATTGGTCAATCCGTTCGCGAGATATGGCAGTTTGGATGTAAGAAATGCTTGAGAAACTCAAAATTTTCGCAGTTCTGATGCTCGAAACGAATAACTAGAACGGCCTAGGGGAAAACTACAACTACCGTTGTAATCGGGCGAGTTTCCACTTTCAGATGCAACAGAAATTTTGCGGATTGGTCAATCCGTTCGCGAGATATGGCAGTTTGGAGATAAGAAACGCTTGAGAAACTCAAAATTTTCGCAGTTCTGATGCTCGAAACGAGTAACTAGAACGGCCTAGGGGAAAAGTACGCAAACCGTTGTAATCGGGCGAGTTTTTACCTTCAGATGCAACAGAAATTTTGCGGATTGGTCAATCCGTTCGCGAGATATGGCAGTTTGGAAATAAGAAACGCTTGAGAAACTCAAAATTTTCGCAGTTCTGATGCTCGAAACGAATGACTAGGACGGCCTAGGGGAGAAGTACGCATACCGTTGTAATCGGGCGAGTTTCTACTTTCAGATGCAACATAAATTTTGCGGATTGGTCAATCCGTTCGCGAGATATGGCCGTTTGGATGTAAGAAACGCTTTAGAAACTCAAAATTTTCGCAGTTCTGATGCTCGAAACGAATAACTAGAACGGCCCAGGGGAAAATTGCGCATACCGTTGTAATCGGGCGAGTTTCTACTTTCAGATGCAACAGAAATTTTGCGGATTGGTCAATCCGTTCGGGAGATATGGCAGTTTGGAGGTAAGAAACGCTTGAGAAACTCAAAATTTTCGCAGTTCTGATGCTCGAAACGAATAACTAGAACGGCCTAGGGGAAAAGTACGCATACCGTTGTAATCGGGCGAGTTTCTACTTTCAAATGCAACAGAAATTTTGCGGATCAGTCAATCCATTCGCGAGATATGGCAGTTTGGATGTAAGAAACGCTTGAGAAACTCAAAATTTTCGCAGTTCTGATGCTCGAAACGAATAACTGGAACGGCCTAGGGGAAAACTACACCCACCGTTGTAATCGGGCGAGTTTCTACTTTCAGATGCAACAGAAATTTTGCGGATTGGTCAATCGGTTCGCGAGATATGGCAGTTTGGAGGTAAGAAACGCTTGAGAAACTCAAAATTTTCGCAGTTCTGATGCTCGAAACGAATGACTAGGACGGCCTAGGGGAGAAGTACGCATACCGTTGTAATCGGGCGAGTTTCTATTTTCAGATGCAACAGAAATTTTGCGGATTGGTCAATCCGTTCGCGAGATATGGCAGTTTCAATGTAAGAAACGCTTGAGAAACTCAAAATTTTCGCAGTTCTGAAGCTCGAAACGAATAACTAGAACGGCCCAGGGGAAAAGTGCGAATACCGTTGTAATCGGGCGAGTTTCTACTTTCAGATGCTACAGAAATTTTGCGGATTGGTGAATCCGTTCGCAAAATATGGCAGTTTGGATGTAAGAAACGCTTGAGAAACTCAAAGTTTTCGCAGTTCTGATTCTCGAAACGAATAACTAGAACGGCATAGGGGGAAAGTGCGAAGACCGTTGTAATCGGGCGAGTTTCTACTTTCAGATGCAACAGAAATTTTGCGGATTGATCAACCCGTTCGCGAGATATGGCAGTTTGGAAATAAGAAACGCTTTAGAAACTCAAAATTTTCGCAGTTCTGATGCTCGAAACGAATAACTAGAACGGCCCAGAGGAAAATTGCGCATACCGTTGTAATCGGGCGAGTTTCTATTTTCAGATGCAACAGAAACTTTGCGGATTGGTCAATCCGTTCGCGAGATATGGCCGTTTGGATGTAAGACACGCTTGAGAAACTCAAAATTTTCGCAGTTCTGATGCTCGAAACGAACAACTAGAACGGCCTAGGGGAAAAGTACGCATACCGTTGTAATCGGGCGAGTTTCTATTTTCAGATGCAACAGAAGTTTTGCGGATTGGTCAATCCGTTCGCGAGATATGGCAGTTTGGATGTAAGAAATGCTTGAGAAACTCAAAATTTTCGCAGTTCTGATGCTCGAAACGAATAACTAGAACGGCCTAGGGGAAAACTACAACTACCGTTGTAATCGGGCGAGTTTCCACTTTCAGATGCAACAGAAATTTTGCGGATTGGTCAATCCGTTCGCGAGATATGGCAGTTTGGAGATAAGAAACGCTTGAGAAACTCAAAATTTTCGCAGTTCTGATGCTCGAAACGAGTAACTAGAACGGCCTAGGGGAAAAGTACGCAAACCGTTGTAATCGGGCGAGTTTTTACCTTCAGATGCAACAGAAATTTTGCGGATTGGTCAATCCGTTCGCGAGATATGGCAGTTTGGAAATAAGAAACGCTTGAGAAACTCAAAATTTTCGCAGTTCTGATGCTCGAAACGAATGACTAGGACGGCCTAGGGGAGAAGTACGCATACCGTTGTAATCGGGCGAGTTTCTACTTTCAGATGCAACATAAATTTTGCGGATTGGTCAATCCGTTCGCGAGATATGGCCGTTTGGATGTAAGAAACGCTTTAGAAACTCAAAATTTTCGCAGTTCTGATGCTCGAAACGAATAACTAGAACGGCCCAGGGGAAAATTGCGCATACCGTTGTAATCGGGCGAGTTTCTATTTTCAGATGCAACAGAAATTTTGCGGATTGGTCAATCCGTTCGCGAGATATGGCCGTTTGGATGTAAGACACGCTTGAGAAACTCAAAATTTTCGCAGTTCTGATGCTCGAAACGAATAACTAGAACGGCCTAGGGGAAAAG
Organism: Ptiloglossa arizonensis; assembly: GCF_051014685.1. Taxonomy (NCBI): domain Eukaryota; kingdom Metazoa; phylum Arthropoda; class Insecta; order Hymenoptera; family Colletidae; genus Ptiloglossa; species Ptiloglossa arizonensis. The sequence continues at coordinate 203,117 of NW_027478767.1, read as the reverse complement.
TACGCATACCGTTGTAATCGAGCGAGTTTCTATTTTCAGATGCAACAGAAATTTTGCGGATTGGTCAATCCGTTCGCGAGATATGGCAGTTTGGATGTAAGAAACGCTTGAGAAACTCAAAATTTTCGCAGTTCTGATGCTCGAAACGAATAACTAGAACGGCCTAGGGGAAAACTACAACTACCGTTGTAATCGGGCGAGTTTCCACTTTCAGATGCAACAGAAATTTTGCGGATTGATCAATCCGTTCGCGAGATATGGCAGTTTGGAGATAAGAAACGCTTGAGAAACTCAAAATTTTCGCAGTTCTGATGCTCGAAACGAATGACTAGGACGGCCTAGGGGAAAAGTACGCATACCGTTGTAATCGGGCGAGTTTCTACTTTCAGATGCAACAGAAATTTTGCGGATTGGTCAATCCGTTCGCGAGATATGGCCGTTTGGATGTAAGAAACGCTTTAGAAACTCAAAATTTTCGCAGTTCTGATGCTCGAAACGAATAACTAGAACGGCCTAGGGGAAAGGTGCGCATACCGTTGTAATCGGGCGAGTTTCTACTTTCAGATGCAACAGAAATTTTGCGGATCGGTCAATCCATTCGCGAGATATGGCAGTTTGGATGTAAGACACGCTAGAGAAACTCAAAATTTTCGCAGTTCTGATGCTTGAAACGAATAACTAGAACGGCCTAGGGGAAAAGTACGCATACCGTTGTAATCGGGCGAGTTTCTATTTTCAGATGCAACAGAAATTTTGCGGATTGGTCAATCCGTTCGCGAGATATGGCAGTTTGGATGTAAGAAACGCTTGAGAAACTCAAAATTTTCGCAGTTCTGATGCTCGAAACGAATAACTAGAGCGGCCTAGTGGAAAACTACAAATACCGTTGTAATCGGGCGAGTTTCCACTTTCAGATGCAACAGAAATTTTGCGGATTGATCAATCCGTTCGCGAGATATGGCAGTTTGGAGATAAGAAACGCTTGAGAAACTCAAAATTTTCGCAGTTCTGATGCTCGAAACGAGTAACTAGAACGGCCTAGGGGAAAAGTACGCATAGCGTTGAAATCGGGCGAGTTTCTACTTTCAGATGCAACAGAAATTTTGCGGATTGGTCAATCCGTTCGCGAGATATGGCAGTTTGGAGGTAAGAAACGCTTGAGAAACTCAAAATTTTCGCTGTTCTGATGCTCGAAACGAATAACTAGAACGGCCTAGGGGAAAACTACAACTACCGTTGTAATCGGGCGAGTTTCCACTTTCAGATGCAACAGAAGTTTTGCGGATTGGTCAATCCGTTCGCAAGATATGGCAGTTTGGAGGTAAGAAACGCTTGAGAAACTCAAAATTTTCGCAGTTCTGATGCTCGACACGAATAACTAGAACGGCCTAGGGGAAAACTACACCCACCGTTGTAATCGGGCGAGTTTCTACTTTCAGATGCAACAGAAATTTTGCGGATCGGTCAATCCATTCGCGAGATATGGCAGTTTGGATGTATGACACGCTTGAGAAACTCAAAATTTTCGCAGTTCTGATGCTCGAAACGAATAACTAGAACGGCCTAGGGGAAAACTACAACTACCGTTGTAATCGGGCGAGTTTCCACTTTCAGATGCAACAGAAATTTTGCGGATTGATCAATCCGTTCGCGAGATATGGCAGTTTGGAGATAAGAAACGCTTGAGAAACTCAAAATTTTCGCAGTTCTGATGCTCGAAACGAATAACTAGAACGGCCTAGGGGAAAAGTGCGCACACCGTTGTAATCGGGCGAGTTTCTACTTTCAAATGCAACAGAAATTTTGCGGATTGGTCAATCCGTTCGCGAGATATGGCAGTTAGGAGGTAAGAAACGCTTGAGAAACTCAAAATTTTCGCAGTTCTGATGCTCGAAACGAATAACTAGAACGGCCTAGGGGAAAAGTGCGCACACCGTTGTAATCGGGCGAGTTTCTACTTTCAGATGCAACAGAAATTTTGCGGATTGGTCAATCCGTTCGCGAGATATGGCAGTTTGGATGTAAGAAACGCTTGAGAAACTCAAAATTTTCGCAGTTCTGATGCTCGAAACGAGTAACTAGAACGGCCTAGGGGAAAAGTACGCATACCGTTGTAATCGGGCGAGTTTCTACTTTCAGATGCAACAGAAATTTTGCGGATTGGTCAATCCGTTCGCGAGATATGGCAGTTTGGAGGTAAGAAACGCTTGAGAAACTCAAAATTTTCGCAGTTCTGATGCTCGACACGAATAACTAGAACGGCCTAGGGGAAAAGTACGCATACCGTTGTAATCGGGCGAGTTTCTATTTTCAGATGCAACAGAAATTTTGCGGATTGGTCAATCCGTTCGCGAGATATGGCAGTTTGGAGATAAGAAACGCTTGAGAAACTCAAAATTTTCGCAGTTCTGATGCTCGAAACGAATGACTACGACGGCCTAGGGGAGAAGTACGCACACCGTTGTAATCGGGCGAGTTTCTACTTTCAAATGCAACAGAAATTTTGCGGATCAGTCAATCCATTCGCGAGATATGGCAGTTTGGATGTAAGAAACGCTTGAGAAACTCAAAATTTTCGCAGTTCTGATGCTCGAAACGAATAACTGGAACGGCCTAGGGGAAAACTACACCCACCGTTGTAATCGGGCGAGTTTCTACTTTCAGATGCAACAGAAATTTTGCGGATTGGTCAATCCGTTCGCGAGATATGGCAGTTTGGAGGTAAGAAACGCTTGAGAAACTCAAAATTTTCGCAGTTCTGATGCTCGAAACGAATGACTAGGACGGCCTAGGGGAGAAGTACGCATACCGTTGTAATCGGGCGAGTTTCTATTTTCAGATGCAACAGAAATTTTGCGGATTGGTCAATCCGTTCGCGAGATATGGCAGTTTGAATGTAAGAAACGCTTGAGAAACTCAAAATTTTCGCAGTTCTGAAGCTCGAAACCAATAACTAGAACGGCCCAGGGGAAAAGTGCGAATACCGTTGTAATCGGGCGAGTTTCTACTTTCAGATGCTACAGACATTTTGCGGATTGGTGAATCCGTTCGCAAAATATGGCAGTTTGGATGTAAGAAACGCTTGAGAAACTCAAAGTTTTCGCAGTTCTGATTCTCGAAACGAATAACTAGAACGGCCTAGGGTGAAAAGTGCGAAGACCGTTGTAATCGGGCGAGTTTCAACTTTCAGATGCAACAGAAATTTTGCGGATTGATCAACCCGTTCGCGAGATATGGCAGTTTGGAGATAAGAAACGCTTTAGAAACTCAAAATTTTCGCAGTTCTGATGCTCGAAACGAATAACTAGAACGGCCCAGGGGAAAATTGCGCATACCGTTGTAATCGGGCGAGTTTCTATTTTCAGATGCAACAGAAATTTTGCGGATTGGTCAATCCGTTCGCGAGATATGGCCGTTTGGATGTAAGACACGCTTGAGAAACTCAAAATTTTCGCAGTTCTGATGCTCGAAACGAATAACTAGAACGGCCTAGGGGAAAAGTACGCATACCGTTGTAATCGGGCGAGTTTCTATTTTCAGATGCAACAGAAATTTTGCGGATTGGTCAATCCGTTCGCGAGATATGGCAGTTTGGATGTAAGAAACGCTTGAGAAACTCAAAATTTTCGCAGTTCTGATGCTTGAAACGAATAACTAGAACGGCCTAGGGGAAAACTACAACTACCGTTGTAATCGGGCGAGTTTCCACTTTCAGATGCAACAGAAATTCTGCGGATTGATCAATCCGTTCGCGAGATATGGCAGTTTGGAGATAAGAAACGCTTGAGAAACTCAAAATTTTCGCAGTTCTGATGCTCGAAACGAGTAACTAGAACGGCCTAGGGGAAAAGTACGCAAACCGTTGTAATCGGGCGAGTTTTTACCTTCAGATGCAACAGAAATTTTGCGGATTGGTCAATCCGTTCGCGAGATATGGCAGTTTGGAGATAAGAAACGCTTGAGAAACTCAAAATTTTCGCAGTTCTGATGCTCGAAACGAATGACTAGGACGGCCTAGGGGAGAAGTACGCATACCGTTGTAATCGGGCGAGTTTCTACTTTCAGATGCAACAGAAATTTTGCGGATTGGTCAATCCGTTCGCGAGATATGGCCGTTTGGATGTAAGAAACGCTTTAGAAACTCAAAATTTTCGCTGTTCTGATGCTCGAAACGAATAACTAGAACGGCCTAGGGGAAAAGTGCGCATACCGTTGTAATCGGGCGAGTTTCTACTTTCAGATGCAACAGAAATTTTGCGGATCGGTCAATCCATTCGCGAGATATGGCAGTTTGGATGTAAGACACGCTTGAGAAACTCAAAATTTTCGCAGTTCTGATGCTTGAAACGAATAACTAGAACGGCCTAGGGGAAAAGTACGCATACCGTTGTAATCGGGCGAGTTTCTATTTTCAGATGCAACAGAAATTTTGCGGATTGATCAATCCGTTCGCGAGATATGGCAGTTTGGAGATAAGAAACGCTTGAGAAACTCAAAATTTTCGCAGTTCTGATGCTCGAAACGAGTAACCAGAACGGCCTAGGGGAAAAGTACGCATAGCGTTGAAATCGGGCGAGTTTCTACTTTCAGATGCAACAGAAATTTTGCCGATTGGTCAATCCGTTCGCGAGATATGGCAGTTTGGAGGTAAGAAACGCTTGAGAAACTCAAAATTTTCGCAGTTCTGATGCTCGACACGAATAACAAGAACGGCCTAGGGGAAAAGTACGCATACCGTTGTAATCGGGCGAGTTTCTCTTTTCAGATGCAATAGAAATTTTGCGGATTGGTCAATCCGTTCGCGAGATATGGCAGTTTGGAGGTAAGAAACGCTTGAGAAACTCAAAATTTTCGCAGTTCTGATGCTCGAAACGAATAACTAGAACGGCCTAGGGGAAAACTACAACTACCGTTGTAATCGGGCGAGTTTCTACTTTCAGATGCAACAGAAATTTTGCGGATTGGTCAATCCGTTCGCGAGATATGGCAGTTTGGATGTAAGAAACGCTTTAGAAACTCAACATTTTCGCAGTTCTGAAGCTCGAAACGAATAACCAGAACGGCCCAGGGGAAAAGTGCGCATACCGTTGTAATCGGGCGAGTTTCTACTTTCAAATGCAACAGAAATTTTGCGGATTGGTCAATGCGTTCGCGAGATATGGCAGTTTGGAGGTAAGAAACGCTTGAGAAACTCAAAATTTTCGCAGTTCTGATGCTCGAAACGAATAACTAGAACGGCCTAGGGGAAAAGTACGCATACCGTTGTAATCGGGCGAGTTTCTACTTTCAGATGCAACAGAAATTTTGCGGATTGGTGAATCCGTTCGCAAAATATGGCAGCTTGGATGTAAGAAACGCTTGAGAAACTCAAAGTTTTCGCAGTTCTGATTCTCGAAACGAATAACTAGAACGGCCTAGGGAAAACTACACCCACCGTTGTAATCGGGCGAGTTTCTACTTTCAGATGCAACAGAAATTTTGCGGATTGATCATCCCGTTCGCGAGATATGGCAGTTTGGAGATAAGAAACGCTTTAGAAACTCAAAATTTTCGCAGTTCTGATGCTCGAAACGAATGACTAGAACGGCCTAGGGGAGAAGAACGCATACCGTTGTAATCGGGCGAGTTTCTACTTTCAGATGCAACAGAAATTTTGCGGATTGGTCAATCCGTTCGCGAGATATGGCAGTTTGGAGGTAAGAACCGCTTGAGAAACTCAAAATTTTCGCAGTTCTGATGCTCGAAACGAATGACTAGAACGGCCTAGGGGAGAAGAACGCATACCGTTGTAATCGGGCGAGTTTCTACTTTCAGATGCAACAGAAATTTTGCGGATTGGTCAATCCGTTCGCGAGATATGGCAGTTTGGAGATAAGAAACGCTTGAGAAACTCAAAATTTTCGCAGTTCTGATGCTCGAAACGAATAACTAGAACGGCCTAGGGGAAAAGTACGCATACCGTTGTAATCGGGCGAGTTTCTACTTTCAGATGCAACAGAAATTTTGCGGATTGGCGAATCCGTTCGCAAAATATGGCAGTTTGGATGTAAGAAACGCTTGAGAAACTCAAAGTTTTCGCAGTTCTGATTCTCGATACGAATAACTAGAACGGCCTAGGGGAAAACTACACCCACCGTTGTAATCGGGCGAGTTTCTACTTTCAGATGCAACAGAAATTTTGCGGATTGATCAACCCGTTCGCGAGATATGGCAGTTTGGAGATAAGAAACGCTTTAGAAACTCAAAATTCTCGCAGTTCTGATGCTCGAAACGAATAACTAGAACGGCCCAGGGGAAAAGTGCGCATACCGTTGTAATCGGGCGAGTTTCTACTTTCAAATGCAACAGAAATTTTGCGGATTGGTCAATGCGTTCGCGAGATATGGCAGTTTGGAGGTAAGAAACGCTTGAGAAACTCAAAATTTTCGCAGTTCTGATGCTCGAAACGAATAACTAGAACGGCCTAGGGGAAAAGTACGCATACCGTTGTAATCGGGCGAGTTTCTACTTTCAGATGCAACAGAAATTTTGCGGATTGGTGAATCCGTTCGCAAAATATGGCAGCTTGGATGTAAGAAACGCTTGAGAAACTCAAAGTTTTCGCAGTTCTGATTCTCGAAACGAATAACTAGAACGGCCTAGGGGAAAACTACACCCACCGTTGTAATCGGGCGAGTTTCTACTTTCAGATGCAACAGAAATTTTGCGGATTGATCATCCCGTTCGCGAGATATGGCAGTTTGGAGATAAGAAACGCTTTAGAAACTCAAAATTTTCGCAGTTCTGATGCTCGAAACGAATGACTAGAACGGCCTAGGGGAGAAGAACGCATACCGTTGTAATCGGGCGAGTTTCTACTTTCAGATGCAACAGAAATTTTGCGGATTGGTCAATCCGTTCGCGAGATATGGCAGTTTGGAGGTAAGAACCGCTTGAGAAACTCAAAATTTTCGCAGTTCTGATGCTCGAAACGAATGACTAGAACTGCCTAGGGGAGAAGAACGCATACCGTTTTAATCGGGCGAGTTTCTACTTTCAGATGCAACAGAAATTTTGCGGATTGGTCAATCCGTTCGCGAGATATGGCAGTTTGGAGATAAGAAACGCTTGAGAAACTCAAAATTTTCGCAGTTCTGATGCTCGAAACGAATAACTAGAACGGCCTAGGGGAAAAGTACGCATACCGTTGTAATCGGGCGAGTTTCTACTTTCAGATGCAACAGAAATTTTGCGGATTGGCGAATCCGTTCGCAAAATATGGCAGTTTGGATGTAAGAAACGCTTGAGAAACTCAAAGTTTTCGCAGTTCTGATTCTCGATACGAATAACTAGAACGGCCTAGGGGAAAACTACACCCACCGTTGTAATCGGGCGAGTTTCTACTTTCAGATGCAACAGAAATTTTGCGGATTGATCAACCCGTTCGCGAGATATGGCAGTTTGGAGATAAGAAACGCTTTAGAAACTCAAAATTCTCGCAGTTCTGATGCTCGACACGAATAACAAGAACGGCCTAGGGGAAAAGTACGCATACCGTTGTAATCGGGCGAGTTTCTCTTTTCAGATGCAATAGAAATTTTGCGGATTGGTCAATCCGTTCGCGAGATATGGCAGTTTGGAGGTAAGAAACGCTTGAGAAACTCAAAATTTTCGCAGTTCTGATGCTCGAAACGAATAACTAGAACGGCCTAGGGGAAAACTACAACTACCGTTGTAATCGGGCGAGTTTCTACTTTCAGATGCAACAGAAATTTTGCGGATTGGTCAATCCGTTCGCGAGATATGGCAGTTTGGATGTAAGAAACGCTTTAGAAACTCAACATTTTCGCAGTTCTGAAGCTCGAAACGAATAACCAGAACGGCCCAGGGGAAAAGTGCGCATACCGTTGTAATCGGGCGAGTTTCTACTTTCAAATGCAACAGAAATTTTGCGGATTGGTCAATGCGTTCGCGAGATATGGCAGTTTGGAGGTAAGAAACGCTTGAGAAACTCAAAATTTTCGCAGTTCTGATGCTCGAAACGAATAACTAGAACGGCCTAGGGGAAAAGTACGCATACCGTTGTAATCGGGCGAGTTTCTACTTTCAGATGCAACAGAAATTTTGCGGATTGGTGAATCCGTTCGCAAAATATGGCAGCTTGGATGTAAGAAACGCTTGAGAAACTCAAAGTTTTCGCAGTTCTGATTCTCGAAACGAATAACTAGAACGGCCTAGGGGAAAACTACACCCACCGTTGTAATCGGGCGAGTTTCTACTTTCAGATGCAACAGAAATTTTGCGGATTGATCATCCCGTTCGCGAGATATGGCAGTTTGGAGATAAGAAACGCTTTAGAAACTCAAAATTTTCGCAGTTCTGATGCTCGAAACGAATGACTAGAACGGCCTAGGGGAGAAGAACGCATACCGTTGTAATCGGGCGAGTTTCTACTTTCAGATGCAACAGAAATTTTGCGGATTGGTCAATCCGTTCGCGAGATATGGCAGTTTGGAGGTAAGAACCGCTTGAGAAACTCAAAATTTTCGCAGTTCTGATGCTCGAAACGAATGACTAGAACGGCCTAGGGGAGAAGAACGCATACCGTTGTAATCGGGCGAGTTTCTACTTTCAGATGCAACAGAAATTTTGCGGATTGGTCAATCCGTTCGCGAGATATGGCAGTTTGGAGATAAGAAACGCTTGAGAAACTCAAAATTTTCGCAGTTCTGATGCTCGAAACGAATAACTAGAACGGCCTAGGGGAAAAGTACGCATACCGTTGTAATCGGGCGAGTTTCTACTTTCAGATGCAACAGAAATTTTGCGGATTGGCGAATCCGTTCGCAAAATATGGCAGTTTGGATGTAAGAAACGCTTGAGAAACTCAAAGTTTTCGCAGTTCTGATTCTCGATACGAATAACTAGAACGGCCTAGGGGAAAACTACACCCACCGTTGTAATCGGGCGAGTTTCTACTTTCAGATGCAACAGAAATTTTGCGGATTGATCAACCCGTTCGCGAGATATGGCAGTTTGGAGATAAGAAACGCTTTAGAAACTCAAAATTCTCGCAGTTCTGATGCTCGAAACGAATAACTAGAACGGCCCAGGGGAAAAGTGCGCATACCGTTGTAATCGGGCGAGTTTCTACTTTCAAATGCAACAGAAATTTTGCGGATTGGTCAATCCGTTCGCGAGATATGGCAGTTTGGAGGTAAGAAACGCTTGAGAAACTCAAAATTTTCGCAGTTCTGATGCTCGACACGAATAACTAGAACGGCCTAGGGGAAAAGTACGCATACCGTTGTAATCGGGCGAGTTTCTATTTTCAGATGCAACAGAAATTTTGCGGATTGGTCAATCCGTTCGCGAGATATGGCAGTTTGGAGATAAGAAACGCTTGAGAAACTCAAAATTTTCGCAGTTCTGATGCTCGAAACGAATGACTAGGACGGCCTAGGGGAAAGGTGCGCATACCGTTGTAATCGGGCGAGTTTCTACTTTCAGATGCAACAGAAATTTTGCGGATCGGTCAATCCATTCGCGAGATATGGCAGTTTGGATGTAAGACACGCTAGAGAAACTCAAAATTTTCGCAGTTCTGATGCTTGAAACGAATAACTAGAACGGCCTAGGGGAAAAGTACGCATACCGTTGCAATCGGGCGAGTTTCTATTTTCAGATGCAACAGAAATTTTGCGGATTGGTCAATCCGTTCGCGAGATATGGCAGTTTGGAGATAAGAAACGCTTCAGAAACTCAAAATTTTCGCAGTTCTGATGCTCGAAACGAGTAAGTAGAACGGCCTAGGGGAAAAGTACGCATAGCGTTGAAATCGGGCGAGTTTCTACTTTCAGATGCAACAGAAATTTTGCGGATTGGTCAATCCGTTCGCGAGATATGGCAGTTTGGAGGTAAGATACGCTTGAGAAACTCAAAATTTTCGCAGTTCTGATGCTCGAAACGAATAACTAGAACGGCCTAGGGGAAAACTACAACTACCGTTGTAATCGGGCGAGTTTCCACTTTCAGATGCAACAGAAGTTTTGCGGATTGGTCAATCCGTTCGCAAGATATGGCAGTTTGGAGGTAAGAAACGCTTGAGAAACTCAAAATTTTCGCAGTTCTGATGCTCGACACGAATAACTAGAACGGCCTAGGGGAAAAGTACGCATACCGTTGTAATCGGGCGAGTTTCCACTTTCAGATGCAACAGAAATTTTGCGGATTGGTCAATCCGTTCGCGAGATATGGCAGTTTGGATGTAAGAAACGCTTGAGAAACTCAAAATTCTCGCAGTTCTGATCCTCGAAACGAATAACTAGGACGGCCTAGGGGAAAACTACAACTACCGTTGTAATCGGGCGAGTTTCCACTTTCAGATGCAACAGAAATTTTGCGGATTGGTCAATCCGTTCGCGAGATATGGCAGTTTGGATGTAAGAAGCGCTTGAGAAACTCAAAATTTTCGCAGTTCTGATGCTCGAAACGAATAACTAGAACGGCCTAGGGGAAAACTACAACTACCGTTGTAATCGGGCGAGTTTCCATTTTCAGATGCAACAGAAATTTTGCGGATCGGTCAATCCGTTCGCGAGATATGGCAGTTTGGATGTAAGATACGCTTGAGAAACTCAAAATTTTCGCAGTTCTGATGCTCGAAACGAATAACTGGAACGGCCTAGTGGAAAACTACACATACCGCTGTAATCGAGAGAGTCTCTACTTTCAGATGCAACAGAAATTTTGCGGATCGGTCAATCCGTTCGCGAGATATGGCAGTTTGGATGTAAGAAACGCTTTAGAAACTCAACATTTTCGCAGTTCTGAAGCTCGAAACGAATAACCAGAACGGCCCAGGGGAAAAGTGCGCATACCGTTGTAATCGGGCGAGTTTCTACTTTCAAATGCAACAGAAATTTTGCGGATTGGTCAATGCGTTCGCGAGATATGGCAGTTTGGAGGAAAGAAACGCTTGAGAAACTCAAAATTTTCACCATTTCTGATGCTCGAAACGAATAACTAGAACGGCCTAGGGGAAAAGTACGCATACCGTTGTAATCGGGCGAGTTTCTACTTTCAGATGCAACAGAAATTTTGCGGATTGGTCAATCCGTTCGCGAGATATGGCAGTTTGGAGATAAGAAACGCTTGAGAAACTCAAAATTTTCGCAGTTCTGATGCTCGAAACGAATAACTAGAACGGCCCAGGGGAAAAGTGCGCATACCGTTGTAATCGGGCGAGTTTCTACTTTCAAATGCAACAGAAATTTTGCGGATTGGTCAATCCGTTCGCGAGATATGGCAGTTTGGAGGTAAGAAACGCTTGAGAAACTCAAAATTTTCGCAGTTCTGATGCTCGGAACGAATAACTAGAACGGCCTAGGGGAAAAGTGCGCACACCGTTGTAATCGGGCGAGTTTCTACTTTCAGATGCAACAGAAATTTTGCGGATCGGTCAATCCATTCGCGAGATATGGCAGTTTGGATGTATGACACGCTTGAGAAACTCAAAATTTTCGCAGTTCTGATGCTCGAAACGAATAACTAGAACGGCCTAGGGGAAAAGTACGCATACCGTTGTGATCGGGCGAGTTTCTATTTTCAGATGCAACAGAAATTTTGCGGATTGGTCAATCCGTTCGCGAGATATGGCAGTTTGGAGATAAGAAACGCTTGAGAAACTCAAAATTTTCGCAGTTCTGATGCTCGAAACGAATGACTAGGACGGCCTAGGGGAGAAGTACGCACACCGTTGTAATCGGGCGAGTTTCTACTTTCAGATGCAACAGAAATTTTGCGGATTGGTCAATCCGTTCGCGAGATATGGCCGTTTGGATGTAAGAAACGCTTTAGAAACTCAAAATTTTCGCAGTTCTGAAGCTCGAAACGAATAACTAGAACGGCCCAGGGGAAAAGTGCGCATACCGTTGTAATCGGGCGAGTTTCTACTTTCGAATGCAACAGAAATTTTGCGGATTGGTCAATGCGTTCGCGAGATATGGCAGTTTGGAGGTAAGAAACGCTTGAGAAACTCAAAATTTTCGCAGTTCTGATGCTCGAAACGAATAACTGGAACTGCCTAGGGGAAAACTACACCCACCGTTGTAATCGGGCGAGTTTCTACTTTCAGATGCAACAGAAATTTTGCGGATTGGTCAATCCGTTCGCGAGATATGGCAGTTTGGAGGTAAGAAACGCTTGAGAAACTCAAAATTTTCGCAGTTCTGATGCTCGAAACGTATAACTAGAACGGCCTAGGGGAAAAGTACGCATACCGTTGTAATCGGGCGAGTTTCTACTTTCAGATGCAACGGAAATTTTGCGGATCAGTCAATCCATTCGCGAGATATGGCAGTTTGGATGTAAGAAACGCTTGAGAAACTCAAAATTTTCGCAGTTCTGATGCTCGAAACGAATAACTGGAACGGCCTAGGGGAAAACTACACATACCGTTGTAATCGGGCGAGTTTCTACTTTCAGATGCAACAGAAATTTTGCGGATTGGTCAATCCGTTCGCGAGATATGGCCGTTTGGATGTAAGAAACGCTTTAGAGACTCAAAATTTTCGCAGTTCTGAAGCTCGAAACGAATAACTAGAACGGCCCAGGGGAAAAGTGCGCATACCGTTGTAATCGGGCGAGTTTCTACTTTCGAATGCAACAGAAATTTTGCGGATTGGTCAATGCGTTCGCGAGATATGGCAGTTTGGAGGTAAGAAACGCTTGAGAAACTCAAAATTTTCGCAGTTCTGATGCTCGAAACGAATAACTGGAACTGCCTAGGGGAAAACTACACCCACCGTTGTAATCGGGCGAGTTTCTACTTTCAGATGCAACAGAAATTTTGCGGATTGGTCAATCCGTTCGCGAGATATGGCAGTTTGGAGGTAAGAAACGCTTGAGAAACTCAAAATTTTCGCAGTTCTGATGCTCGAAACGAATAACTAGAACGGCCTAGGGGAAAAGTACGCATACCGTTGTAATCGGGCGAGTTTCTACTTTCAGATGCAACAGAAATTTTGCGGATCAGTCAATCCATTCACGAGATATGGCAGTTTGGATGTAAGAAACGCTTGAGAAACTCAAAATTTTCGCAGTTCTGATGCTCGAAACGAATAACTGGAACGGCCTAGGGGAAAACTACACATACCGTTGTAATCGGGCGAGTCTCTACTTTCAGATGCGACAGAAATTTTGCGGATTGGTCAATGCGTTCGCGAGATATGGCAGTTTGGAGGTAAGAAACGCTTGAGAAACTCAAAATTTTCGCAGTTCTGATGCTCGAAACGAATAACTAGAACTGCCTAGGGGAGAAGAACGCATACCGTTGTAATCGGGCGAGTTTCTACTTTCAGATGCAACAGAAATTTTGCGGATTGGTCAATCCGTTCGCGAGATATGGCAGTTTGGAAGTAAGAAACGCTTGAGAAACTCAAAATTTTCGCAGTTCTGATGCTCGAAACGAATAACAAGAACGACCTAGGGGAAAACTACACCTACCATTGTAATCGGGCGAGTTTCTACTTTCAGATGCAACAGAAATTTTGCGGATTGGTCAATCCGTTCGCGAGATATGGCAGTTTGGAGGTAAGAAACGCTTGAGAAACTCAAAATTTTCGCAGTTCTGATGCTGGAAACGAATAACTAGAACAGCCTAGGGGAAAAGTGCGCATACTGTTGTAATCGGGCGAGTTTCTACTTTCAGATGCAACAGAAATTTTGCGGATTGATCAATCCGTTCGCGAGATATGGCAGTTTGGATATAAGAAACGCTTGAGAAACTCAAAATTTTCGCAGTTCTGATGCTCGAAACGAATAACTAGAACAGCCTAGGGGAAAAGTGCGCATACTGTTGTAATCGGGCGAGTTTCTACTTTCAGATGCAACAGAAATTTTGCGGATTGATCAATCCGTTCGCGAGATATGGCAGTTTGGATATAAGAAACGCTTGAGAAACTCAAAATTTTCGCAGTTCTGATGCTCGAAACGAATAACTAGAACAGCCTAGGGGAAAAGTGCGCATACTGTTGTAATCGGGCGAGTTTCTACATTCAGATGCAACAGAAATTTTGCGGATTAGTCATTCCGTTCACGAGATATGGCAGTTTGGAGGTAAGAAACGCTTGAGAAACTCAAAATTTTCGCCGTTCTGATGCTCGAAACGAATAACTAGCACGGCCTAGGGGAAAAGTACGCATACCGTTGTTATCGGGCGAGTTTCTACTTTCAGATGCAACAGAAATTTTGCGGATTGGTCAATCCGTTCGCGAGATATGGCAGTTTGGAGGTAAGAAACGCTTGAGAAACTCAAAATTTGCGCAGTTCTGATGATGGAAACGAATAACTAGAACGGCCTAGGGGAAAAGTACGCATACCGTTGTAATCGAGCGAGTTTCTATTTTCAGATGCAACAGAAATTTTGCGGATTGGTCAATCCGTTCGCGAGATATGGCAGTTTGGATGTAAGAAACGCTTGAGAAACTCAAAATTTTCGCAGTTCTGATGCTCGAAACGAATAACTAGAACGGCCTAGGGGAAAACTACAACTGCCGTTGTAATCGGGCGAGTTTCCACTTTCAGATGCAACAGAAATTTTGCGGATTGATCAATCCGTTCGCGAGATATGGCAGTTTGGAGATAAGAAACGCTTGAGAAACTCAAAATTTTCGCAGTTCTGATGCTCGAAACGAATGACTAGAACGGCCTAGGGGAAAAGTACGCATACCGTTGTAATCGGGCGAGTTTCTACTTTCAGATGCAACAGAAATTTTGCGGATTGGTCAATCCGTTCGCGAGATATGGCCGTTTGGATGTAAGAAACGCTTTAGAAACTCAAAATTTTCGCAGTTCTGATGCTCGAAACGAATAACTAGAACGGCCTAGGGGAAAGGTGCGCATACCGTTGTAATCGGGCGAGTTTCTACTTTCAGATGCAACAGAAATTTTGCGGATCGGTCAATCCATTCGCGAGATATGGCAGTTTGGATGTAAGACACGCTAGAGAAACTCAAAATTTTCGCAGTTCTGATGCCTGAAACGAATAACTAGAACGGCCTAGGGGAAAAGTACGCATACCGTTGTAATCGGGCGAGTTTCTATTTTCAGATGCAAGAGAAATTTTGCGGATTGGTCAATCCGTTCGCGAGATATGGCAGTTTGGATGTAAGAAACGCTTGAGAAACTCAAAATTTTCGCAGTTCTGATGCTCGAAACGAATAACTAGAGCGGCCTAGTGGAAAACTACAAATACCGTTGTAATCGGGCGAGTTTCCACTTTCAGATGCAACAGAAATTTTGCGGATTGATCAATCCGTTCGCGAGATATGGCAGTTTGGAGATAAGAAACGCTTGAGAAACTCAAAATTTTCGCAGTTCTGATGCTCGAAACGAGTAACTAGAACGGCCTAGGGGAAAAGTACGCATAGCGTTGAAATCGGGCGAGTTTCTACTTTCAGATGCAACAGAAATTTTGCGGATTGGTCAATCCGTTCGCGAGATATGGCAGTTTGGAGGTAAGAAACGCTTGAGAAACTCAAAATTTTCGCAGTTCTGATGCTCGAAACGAATAACTAGAACGGCCTAGGGGAAAACTACAACTACCGTTGTAATCGGGCGAGTTTCCACTTTCAGATGCAACAGAAGTTTTGCGGATTGGTCAATCCGTTCGCAAGATATGGCAGTTTGGAGGTAAGAAACGCTTGAGAAACTCAAAATTTTCGCAGTTCTGATGCTCGACACGAATAACTAGAACGGCCTAGGGGAAAAGTACGCATACCGTTGTAATCGGGCGAGTTTCCACTTTCAGATGCAACAGAAATTTTGCGGATTGGTCAATCCGTTCGCGAGATATGGCAGTTTGGATGTAAGAAACGCTTGAGAAACTCAAAATTCTCGCAGTTCTGATCCTCGAAACGAATAACTAGGACGGCCTAGGGGAAAACTACAACTACCGTTGTAATCGGGCGAGTTTCCACTTTCAGATGCAACAGAAATTTTGCGGATTGGTCAATCCGTTCGCGAGATATGGCAGTTTGGATGTAAGAAGCGCTTGAGAAACTCAAAATTTTCGCAGTTCTGATGCTCGAAACGAATAACTAGAACGGCCTAGGGGAAAACTACAACTACCGTTGTAATCGGGCGAGTTTCCATTTTCAGATGCAACAGAAATTTTGCGGATCGGTCAATCCGTTCGCGAGATATGGCAGTTTGGATGTAAGAAACGCTTGAGAAACTCAAAATTTTCGCAGTTCTGATGCTCGACACGAATAACTAGAACGGCCTAGGGGAAAAGTACGCATACCGTTGTAATCGGGCGAGTTTCCACTTTCAGATGCAACAGAAATTTTGCGGATTGGTCAATCCGTTCGCGAGATATGGCAGTTTGGAGATAAGAAACGCTTTAGAAACTCAAAATTTTCGCAGTTCTGATGCTCGAAACGAATAACTAGAACGGCCCAGGGGAAAAGTGCGCATACCGTTGTAATCGAGAGAGTCTCTACTTTCAGATGCAACAGAAATTTTGCGGATTGGTCAATCCGCTCGCGAGATATGGCAGTTTGGAGGTAAGAAACGCTTGAGAAACTCAAAATTTTCGCAGTTCTGATGCTCGAAACGAATGACTAGAACGGCCTAGGGGAGAAGAACGCATACCGTTGTAATCGGGCGAGTTTCTACTTTCAGATGCAACAGAAATTTTGCGGATTGGTCAATCCGTTCGCGAGATATGGCAGTTTGGAGATAAGAAACGCTTGAGAAACTCAAAATTTTCGCAGTTCTGATGCTCGAAACGAATAACTAGAACGGCCTAGGGGAAAAGTACGCATACCGTTGTAATCGGGCGAGTTTCTACTTTCAGATGCAACAGAAATTTTGCGGATTGGCGTATCCGTTCGCAAAATATGGCAGTTTGGATGTAAGAAACGCTTGAGAAACTCAAAGTTTTCGCAGTTCTGATTCTCGAAACGAATAACTAGAACGGCCTAGGGGAAAACTACACCCACCGTTGTAATCGGGCGAGTTTCTACTTTCAGATGCAACAGAAATTTTGCGGATTGATCAATCCGTTCGCGAGATATGGCAGTTTGGAGATAAGAAACGCTTGAGAAACTCAAAATTTTCGCAGTTCTGATGCTCGAAACGAATAACTAGAACGGCCTAGGGGAAAAGTGCGCACACCGTTGTAATCGGGCGAGTTTCTACTTTCAGATGCAACAGAAATTTTGCGGATCGGTCAATCCATTCGCGAGATATGGCAGTTTGGATGTAAGAAACGCTTGAGAAACTCAAAATTTTCGCAGTTCTGATGCTCGAAACGAATAACTAGAACGGCCTAGGGGAAAAGTGCGCACACCGTTGTAATCGGGCGAGTTTCTATTTTCAGATGCAACAGAAATTTTGCGGATTGGTCAATCCGTTCGCGAGATATGGCAGTTTGGATGTAAGAAACGCTTGAGAAACTCAAAATTTTCGCAGTTCTGATGCTCGAAACGAATAACTAGAACGGCCTAGGGGAAAAGTGCGCACACCGTTGTAATCGGGCGAGTTTCTACTTTCAAATGCAACAGAAATTTTGCGGATTGGTCAATCCGTTCGCGAGATATGGCAGTTTGGAGGTAAGAAACGCTTGAGAAACTCAAAATTTTCGCAGTTCTGATGCTCGAAACGAATAACTAGAACGGCCTAGGGGAAAAGTGCGCACACCGTTGTAATCGGGCGAGTTTCTACTTTCAGATGCAACAGAAATTTTGCGGATTGGTCAATCCGTTCGCGAGATATGGCAATTTGAATGTAAGAAACGCTTGAGAAACTCAAAATTTTCGCAGTTCTGATGCTCGAAACGAGTAACTAGAACGGCCTAGGGGAAAAGTACGCATACCGTTGTAATCGGGCGAGTTTCTACTTTCAGATGCAACAGAAATTTTGCGGATTGGTCAATCCGTTCGCGAGATATGGCAGTTTGGATGTAAGAAACGCTTCAGAAACTCAAAATTTTCGCAGTTCTGATGCTCGACACGAATAACTAGAACGGCCTAGGGGAAAAGTACGCATACCGTTGTAATCGGGCGAGTTTCTATTTTCAGATGCAACAGAAATTTTGCGGATTGGTCAATCCGTTCGCGAGATATGGCAGTTTGGAGATAAGAAACGCTTGAGAAACTCAAAATTTTCGCAGTTCTGATGCTCGAAACGAATGACTAGGACGGCCTAGGGGAGAAGTACGCATACCGTTGTAATCGGGCGAGTTTCTACTTTCAAATGCAACAGAAATTTTGCGGATCAGTCAATCCATTCGCGAGATATGGCAGTTTGGATGTAAGAAACGCTTGAGAAACTCAAAATTTTCGCAGTTCTGATGCTCGAAACGAATAACTGGAACGGCCTAGGGGAAAACTACACCCACCGTTGTAATCGGGCGAGTTTCTACTTTCAGATGCAACAGAAATTTTGCGGATCGGTCAATCCATTCGCGAGATATGGCAGTTTGGATGTATGACACGCTTGAGAAACTCAAAATTTTCGCAGTTCTGATGCTCGAAACGAATGACTAGAACGGCCTAGGGGAGAAGAACGCATACCGTTGTAATCGGGCGAGTTTCTACTTTCAGATGCAACAGAAATTTTGCGGATTGGTCAATCCGTTCGAGAGATATGGCAGTTTGGAGATAAGAAACGCTTGAGAAACTCAAAATTTTCGCAGTTCTGATGCTCGAAACGAATAACTAGAACGGTCTAGGGGAAAAGTGCGCACACCGTTGTAATCGGGCGAGTTTCTACTTTCAGATGCAACAGAAATTTTGCGGATCGGTCAATCCATTCGCGAGATATGGCAGTTTGGATGTATGACACGCTTGAGAAACTCAAAATTTTCGCAGTTCTGATGCTCGAAACGAATAACTAGAACGGCCTAGGGGAAAAGTACGCATACCGTTGTAATCGGGAGAGTTTCTATTTTCAGATGCAACAGAAATTTTGCGGATTGGTCAATCCGTTCGCGAGATATGGCAGTTTGGATGTAAGAAACGCTTGAGAAACTCAAAATTTTCGCAGTTCTGATGCTCGAAACGAATAACTAGAACGGCCTAGGGGAAAAGTGCGCACACCGTTGTAATCGGGCGAGTTTCTACTTTCAAATGCAACAGAAATTTTGCGGATTGGTCAATCCGTTCGCGAGATATGGCAGTTTGGAGGTAAGAAACGCTTGAGAAACTCAAAATTTTCGCAGTTCTGATGCTCGAAACGAATAACTAGAACGGCCTAGGGGAAAAGTCCGCACACCGTTGTAATCGGGCGAGTTTCTACTTTCAGATGCAACAGAAATTTTGCGGATTGGTCAATCCGTTCGCGAGATATGGCAGTTTGGATGTAAGAAACGCTTGAGAAACTCAAAATTTTCGCAGTTCTGATGCTCGAAACGAGTAACTAGAACGGCCTAGGGGAAAAGTACGCATACCGTTGTAATCGGGCGAGTTTCTACTTTCAGATGCAACAGAAATTTTGCGGATTGGTCAATCCGTTCGCGAGATATGGCAGTTTGGAGGTAAGAAACGCTTGAGAAACTCAAAATTTTCGCAGTTCTGATGCCCGACACGAATAACTAGAACGGCCTAGGGGAAAAGTACGCATACCGTTGTAATCGGGCGAGTTTCTATTTTCAGATGCAACAGAAATTTTGCGGGTTGGTCCATCCGTTCGCGAGATATGGCAGTTTGGAGATAAGAAACGCTTGAGAAACTCAAAATTTTCGCAGTTCTGATGCTCGAAACGAATGACTAGGACGGCCTAGGGGAGAAGTACGCACACCGTTGTAATCGGGCGAGTTTCTACTTTCAAATGCAACAGAAATTTTGCGGATCAGTCAATCCATTCGCGAGATATGGCAGTTTGGATGTAAGAAACGCTTGAGAAACTCAAAATTTTCGCAGTTCTGATGCTCGAAACGAATAACTGGAACGGCCTAGGGGAAAACTACACCCACCGTTGTAATCGGGCGAGTTTCTACTTTCAGATGCAACAGAAATTTTGCGGATTGGTCAATCCGTTCGCGAGATATGGCAGTTTGGAGGTAAGAAACGCTTGAGAAACTCAAAATTTTCGCAGTTCTGATGCTCGACACGAATAACTAGAACGGCCTAGGGGAAAAGTACGCATACCGTTGTAATCGGGCGAGTTTCTACTTTCAGATGCAACAGAAATTTTGCGGATTGGTCAATCCGTTCGCGAGATATGGCAGTTTGGAGATAAGAAACGCTTGAGAAACTCAAAATTTTCGCAGTTCTGATGCTCGAAACGAATGACTAGGACGGCCTAGGGGAGAAGTACGCATACCGTTGTAATCGGGCGAGTTTCTACTTTCAGATGCAACATAAATTTTGCGGATTGGTCAATCCGTTCGCGAGATATGGCCGTTTGGATGTAAGACACGCTTGAGAAACTCAAAATTTTCGCAGTTCTGATGCTCGAAACGAATAACTAGAACGGCCTAGGGGAAAAGTACGCATACCGTTGTAATCGGGCGAGTTTCCACTTTCAGATGCAACAGAAATTTTGCGGATTGATCAATCCGTTCGCGAGATATGGCAGTTTGGAGATAAGAAACGCTTGAGAAACTCAAAATTTTCGCAGTTCTGATGCTCGACACGAATAACTAGAACGGCCTAGGGGAAAAGTACGCATACCGTTGTAATCGGGCGAGTTTCTATTTTCAGATGCAACAGAAATTTTGCGGATTGGTCAATCCGTTCGCGAGATATGGCAGTTTGGAGATAAGAAACGCTTGAGAAACTCAAAATTTTCGCAGTTCTGATGCTCGAAACGAATGACTAGGACGGCCTAGGGGAGAAGTACGCACACCGTTGTAATCGGGCGAGTTTCTACTTTCAGATGCAACAGAAATTTTGCGGATTGATCAATCCGTTCGCGAGATATGGCAGTTTGGAGATAAGAAACGCTTGAGAAACTCAAAATTTTCGCAGTTCTGATGCTCGAAACGAATAACTAGAACGGCCTAGGGGAAAAGTGCGCACACCGTTGTAATCGGGCGAGTTTCTACTTTCGGATGCAACAGAAATTTTGCGGATCGGTCAATCCATTCGCGAGATATGGCAGTTTGGATGTATGACACGCTTGAGAAACTCAAAATTTTCGCAGTTCTGATGCTCGAAACGAATGACTAGAACGGCCTAGGGGAGAAGAACGCATACCGTTGTAATCGGGCGAGTTTCTACTTTCAGATGCAACAGAAATTTTGCGGATTGGTCAATCCGTTCGCGAGATATGGCAGTTTGGAGATAAGAAACGCTTGAGAAACTCAAAATTTTCGCAGTTCTGATGCTCGAAACGAATAACTAGAACGGCCTAGGGGAAAAGTGCGCACACCGTTGTAATCGGGCGAGTTTCTACTTTCAGATGCAACAGAAATTTTGCGGATCGGTCAATCCATTCGCGAGATATGGCAGTTTGGATGTATGACACGCTTGAGAAACTCAAAATTTTCGCAGTTCTGATGCTCGAAACGAATAACTAGAACGGCCTAGGGGAAAAGTACGCATACCGTTGTAATCGGGAGAGTTTCTATTTTCAGATGCAACAGAAATTTTGCGGATTGGTCAATCCGTTCGCGAGATATGGCAGTTTGGATGTAAGAAACGCTTGAGAAACTCAAAATTTTCGCAGTTCTGATGCTCGAAACGAATAACTAGAACGGCCTAGGGGAAAAGTGCGCACACCGTTGTAATCGGGCGAGTTTCTACTTTCAAATGCAACAGAAATTTTGCGGATTGGTCAATCCGTTCGCGAGATATGGCAGTTTGGAGGTAAGAAACGCTTGAGAAACTCAAAATTTTCGCAGTTCTGATGCTCGAAACGAATAACTAGAACGGCCTAGGGGAAAAGTGCGCACACCGTTGTAATCGGGCGAGTTTCTACTTTCAGATGCAACAGAAATTTTGCGGATTGGTCAATCCGTTCGCGAGATATGGCAGTTTGAATGTAAGAAACGCTTGAGAAACTCAAAATTTTCGCAGTTCTGATGCTCGACACGAGTAACTAGAACGGCCTAGGGGAAAAGTACGCATACCGTTGTAATCGGGCGAGTTTCTATTTTCAGATGCAACAGAAATTTTGCGGATTGGTCAATCCGTTCGCGAGATATGGCAGTTTGGAGATAAGAAACGCTTGAGAAACTCAAAATTTTCGCAGTTCTGATGCTCGAAACGAATGACTAGGACGGCCTAGGGGAGAAGTACGCACACCGTTGTAATCGGGCGAGTTTCTACTTTCAAATGCAACAGAAATTTTGCGGATCAGTCAATCCATTCGCGAGACATGGCAGTTTGGATGTAAGAAACGCTTGAGAAACTCAAAATTTTCGCAGTTCTGATGCTCGAAACGAATAACTGGAACGGCCTAGGGGAAAACTACACCCACCGTTGTAATCGGGCGAGTTTCTACTTTCAGATGCAACAGAAATTTTGCGGATCGGTCAATCCATTCGCGAGATATGGCAGTTTGGATGTATGACACGCTTGAGAAACTCAAAATTTTCGCAGTTCTGATGCTCGAAACGAATGACTAGAACGGCCTAGGGGAGAAGAACGCATACCGTTGTAATCGGGCGAGTTTCTACTTTCAGATGCAACAGAAATTTTGCGGATTGGTCAATCCGTTCGCGAGATATGGCAGTTTGGAGATAAGAAACGCTTGAGAAACTCAAAATTTTCGCGGTTCTGATGCTCGAAACGAATAACTAGAACGGTCTAGGGGAAAAGTGCGCACACCGTTGTAATCGGGCGAGTTTCTACTTTCAGATGCAACAGAAATTTTGCGGATCGGTCAATCCATTCGCGAGATATGGCAGTTTGGATGTATGACACGCTTGAGAAACTCAAAATTTTCGCAGTTCTGATGCTCGAAACGAATAACTAGAACGGCCTAGGGGAAAAGTACGCATACCGTTGTAATCGGGAGAGTTTCTATTTTCAGATGCAACAGAAATTTTGCGGATTGGTCAATCCGTTCGCGAGATATGGCAGTTTGGATGTAAGAAACGCTTGAGAAACTCAAAATTTTCGCAGTTCTGATGCTCGAAACGAATAACTAGAACGGCCTAGGGGAAAAGTGCGCACACCGTTGTAATCGGGCGAGTTTCTACTTTCAGATGCAACAGAAATTTTGCGGATCGGTCAATCCATTCGCGAGATATGGCAGTTTGGATGTATGACACGCTTGAGAAACTCAAAATTTTCGCAGTTCTGATGCTCGAAACGAATAACTAGAACGGCCTAGGGGAAAAGTACGCATACCGTTGTAATCGGGAGAGTTTCTATTTTCAGATGCAACAGAAATTTTGCGGATTGGTCAATCCGTTCGCGAGATATGGCAGTTTGGATGTAAGAAACGCTTGAGAAACTCAAAATTTTCGCAGTTCTGATGCTCGAAACGAATAACTAGAACGGCCTAGGGGAAAAGTGCGCACACCGTTGTAATCGGGCGAGTTTCTACTTTCAAATGCAACAGAAATTTTGCGGATTGGTCAATCCGTTCGCGAGATATGGCAGTTTGGAGGTAAGAAACGCTTGAGAAACTCAAAATTTTCGCAGTTCTGATGCTCGAAACGAATAACTAGAACGGCCTAGGGGAAAAGTGCGCACACCGTTGTAATCGGGCGAGTTTCTACTTTCAGATGCAACAGAAATTTTGCGGATTGGTCAATCCGTTCGCGAGATATGGCAGTTTGAATGTAAGAAACGCTTGAGAAACTCAAAATTTTCGCAGTTCTGATGCTCGACACGAGTAACTAGAACGGCCTAGGGGAAAAGTACGCATACCGTTGTAATCGGGCGAGTTTCTATTTTCAGATGCAACAGAAATTTTGCGGATTGGTCAATCCGTTCGCGAGATATGGCAGTTTGGAGATAAGAAACGCTTGAGAAACTCAAAATTTTCGCAGTTCTGATGCTCGAAACGAATGACTAGGACGGCCTAGGGGAGAAGTACGCACACCGTTGTAATCGGGCGAGTTTCTACTTTCAAATGCAACAGAAATTTTGCGGATCAGTCAATCCATTCGCGAGATATGGCAGTTTGGATGTAAGAAACGCTTGAGAAACTCAAAATTTTCGCAGTTCTGATGCTCGAAACGAATAACTGGAACGGCCTAGGGGAAAACTACACCCACCGTTGTAATCGGGCGAGTTTCTACTTTCAGATGCAACAGAAATTTTGCGGATCGGTCAATCCATTCGCGAGATATGGCAGTTTGGATGTATGACACGCTTGAGAAACTCAAAATTTTCGCAGTTCTGATGCTCGAAACGAATGACTAGAACGGCCTAGGGGAGAAGAACGCATACCGTTGTAATCGGGCGAGTTTCTACTTTCAGATGCAACAGAAATTTTGCGGATTGGTCAATCCGTTCGCCAGATATGGCAGTTTGGAGATAAGAAACGCTTGAGAAACTCAAAATTTTCGCAGTTCTGATGCTCGAAACGAATAACTAGAACGGTCTAGGGTAAAAGTGCGCACACCGTTGTAATCGGGCGAGTTTCTACTTTCAGATGCAACAGAAATTTTGCGGATCGGTCAATCCATTCGCGAGATATGGCAGTTTGGATGTATGACACGCTTGAGAAACTCAAAATTTTCGCAGTTCTGATGCTCGAAACGAATAACTAGAACGGCCTAGGGGAAAAGTACGCATACCGTTGTAATCGGGAGAGTTTCTATTTTCAGATGCAACAGAAATTTTGCGGATTGGTCAATCCGTTCGCGAGATATGGCAGTTTGGATGTAAGAAACGCTTGAGAAACTCAAAATTTTCGCAGTTCTGATGCTCGAAACGAATAACTAGAACGGCCTAGGGGAAAAGTGCGCACACCGTTGTAATCGGGCGAGTTTCTACTTTCAAATGCAACAGAAATTTTGCGGATTGGTCAATCCGTTCGCGAGATATGGCAGTTTGGAGGTAAGAAACGCTTGAGAAACTCAAAATTTTCGCAGTTCTGATGCTCGAAACGAATAACTAGAACGGCCTAGGGGAAAAGTGCGCACACCGTTGTAATCGGGCGAGTTTCTACTTTCAGATGCAACAGAAATTTTGCGGATTGGTCAATCCGTTCGCGAGATATGGCAGTTTGGAGGTAAGAAACGCTTGAGAAACTCAAAATTTTCGCAGTTCTGATGCTCGACACGAATAACTAGAACGGCCTAGGGGAAAAGTACGCATACCGTTGTAATCGGGCGAGTTTCTATTTTCAGATGCAACAGAAATTTTGCGGATTGGTCAATCCGTTCGCGAGATATGGCAGTTTGGAGATAAGAAACGCTTGAGAAACTCAAAATTTTCGCAGTTCTGATGCTCGAAACGAATGACTAGGACGGCCTAGGGGAGAAGTACGCACACCGTTGTAATCGGGCGAGTTTCTACTTTCAAATGCAACAGAAATTTTGCGGATCAGTCAATCCATTCGCGAGATATGGCAGTTTGGATGTAAGAAACGCTTGAGAAACTCAAAGTTTTCGCAGTTCTGATTCTCGAAACGAATAACTAGAACGGCCTAGGGGAAAAGTGCGAAGACCGTTGTAATCGGGCGAGTTTCAACTTTCAGATGCAACAGAAACTTTGCGGATTGATCAACCCGTTCGCGAGATATGGCAGTTTGGAGATAAGAAACGCTTTAGAAACTCAAAATTTTCGCAGTTCTGATGCTCGAAACGAATAACTAGAACGGCCCAGGGGAAAATTGCGCATACCGTTGTAATCGGGCGAGTTTCTATTTTCAGATGCAACAGAAATTTTGCGGATTGGTCAATCCGTTCGCGAGATATGGCCGTTTGGATGTAAGACACGCTTGAGAAACTCAAAATTTTCGCAGTTCTGATGCTCGAAACGAATAACTAGAACGGCCTAGGGGAAAAGTACGCATACCGTTGTAATCGGGCGAGTTTCTATTTTCAGATGCAACAGAAATTTTGCGGATTGGTCAATCCGTTCGCGAGATATGGCAGTTTGGATGTAAGAAACGCTTGAGAAACTCAAAATTTTCGCAGTTCTGATGCTTGAAACGAATAACTAGAACGGCCTAGGGGAAAACTACAACTACCGTTGTAATCGGGCGAGTTTCCACTTTCAGATGCAACAGAAATTTTGCGGATTGATCAATCCGTTCGCGAGATATGGCAGTCTGGAGATAAGAAACGCTTGAGAAACTCAAAATTTTCGCAGTTCTGATGCTCGAAACGAGTAACTAGAACGGCCTAGGGGAAAAGTACGCAAACCGTTGTAATCGGGCGAGTTTTTACCTTCAGATGCAACAGAAATTTTGCGGATTGGTCAATCCGTTCGCGAGATATGGCAGTTTGGAGATAAGAAACGCTTGAGAAACTCAAAATTTTCGCAGTTCTGATGCTCGAAACGAATGACTAGGACGGCCTAGGGGAGAAGTACGCATACCGTTGTAATCGGGCGAGTTTCTACTTTCAGATGCAACATAAATTTTGCGGATTGGTCAATCCGTTCGCGAGATATGGCCGTTTGGATGTAAGACACGCTTGAGAAACTCAAAATTTTCGCAGTTCTGATGCTCGAAACGAATAACTAGAACGGCCTAGGGGAAAAGTACGCATACCGTTGTAATCGGGCGAGTTTCCACTTTCAGATGCAACAGAAATTTTGCGGATTGATCAATCCGTTCGCGAGATATGGCAGTTTGGAGATAAGAAACGCTTGAGAAACTCAAAATTTTCGCAGTTCTGATGCTCGAAACGAATGACTAGGACGGCCTAGGGGAAAAGTACGCATACCGTTGTAATCGGGCGAGTTTCTACTTTCAGATGCAACAGAAGTTTTGCGGATTGATCAATTCGTTCGCGAGATATGGCAGTTTGGAAATAAGAAACGCTTGAGAAACTCAAAATTTTCGCAGTTCTGATGCTCGAAACGAATAACTAGAACGGCCTAGGGGAAAACTACAACTACCGTTGTAATCGGGCGAGTTTCCACTTTCAGATGCAACAGAAATTTTGCGGATTGATCAATCCGTTCGCGAGATATGGCAGTTTGGAGATAAGAAACGCATTAGAAACTCAAAATTTTCGCAGTTCTGATGCTCGAAACGAGTAACTAGAACGGCCTAGGGGAAAAGTACGCATACCGTTGTAATCGGGCGAGTTTCTACTTTCAGATGCAACAGAAATTTTGCGGATTGGTCAATCCGTTCGCGAGATATGGCAGTTTGGAGGTAAGAAACGCTTGAGAAACTCAAAATTTTCGCAGTTCTGATGCTCGACACGAATAACTAGAACGGCCTAGGGGAGAAGTACGCATACCGTTGTAAACGGGCGAGTTTTTACTTTCAGATGCAACAGAAATTTTGGGGATTGATCAATCCGTTCGCGAGATATGGCAGTTTGGAGATAAGAAACGCTTGAGAAACTCAAAATTTTCGCAGTTCTGATGCTCGAAACGAGTAACTAGAACGGCCTAGGGGAAAAGTACGCATACCGTTGTAATCGGGCGAGTTTCTACTTTCAGATGCAACAGAAATTTTGCGGATTGGTCAATCCGTTCGCGAGATATGGCAGTTTGGAGGTAAGAAACGCTTGAGAAACTCAAAATTTGCGCAGTTCTGATGCTCGAAACGAGTAACTAGAACGGCCTAGGGGAAAAGTACGCATACTGTTGTAATCGGGCGAGTTTCTACTTTCAGATGCAACAGAAATTTTGCGGATTGGTCAATCCGTTCGCGAGATATGGCAGTTTGGAGGTAAGAAACGCTTGAGAAACTCAAAATTTTCGCAGTTCTGAAGTTCGAAACCAATAACTAGAACGGCCCAGGGGAAAAGTGCGAATACCGTTGTAATCGGGCGAGTTTCTACTTTCAGATGCTACAGACATTTTGCGGATCGGTCAATCCATTCGCGAGATATGGCAGTTTGGATGTATGACACGCTTGAGAAACTCAAAATTTTCGCAGTTCTGATGCTCGAAACGAATGACTAGAACGGCCTAGGGGAGAAGAACGCATACCGTTGTAATCGGGCGGGTTTCTACTTTCAGATGCAACAGAAATTTTGCGGATTGGCCAATCCGTTCGCGAGATATGGCAGTTTGGAGATAAGAAACGCTTGAGAAACTCAAAATTTTCGCAGTTCTGATGCTCGAAACGAATAACTAGAACGGTCTAGGGGAAAAGTGCGCACACCGTTGTAATCGGGCGAGTTTCTACTTTCAGATGCAACAGAAATTTTGCGGATCGGTCAATCCATTCGCGAGATATGGCAGTTTGGATGTATGACACGCTTGAGAAACTCAAAATTTTCGCAGTTCTGATGCTCGAAACGAATAACTAGAACGGCCTAGGGGAAAAGTACGCATACCGTTGTAATCGGGAGAGTTTCTATTTTCAGATGCAACAGAAATTTTGCGGATTGGTCAATCCGTTCGCGAGATATGGCAGTTTGGATGTAAGAAACGCTTGAGAAACTCAAAATTTTCGCAGTTCTGATGCTCGAAACGAATAACTAGAACGGCCTAGGGGAAAAGTGCGCACACCGTTGTAATCGGGCGAGTTTCTACTTTCAGATGCAACAGAAATTTTGCGGATTGGTCAATCCGTTCGCGAGATATGGCAGTTTGGATGTAAGAAACGCTTGAGAAACTCAAAATTTTCGCAGTTCTGATGCTCGAAACGAGTAACTAGAACGGCCTAGGGGAAAAGTACGCATACCGTTGTAATCGGGCGAGTTTC
Source organism: Ptiloglossa arizonensis (assembly GCF_051014685.1). Classification (NCBI taxonomy): domain Eukaryota; kingdom Metazoa; phylum Arthropoda; class Insecta; order Hymenoptera; family Colletidae; genus Ptiloglossa; species Ptiloglossa arizonensis. The sequence continues at coordinate 174,386 of NW_027478767.1, read as the reverse complement.
TACTTTCAGATGCAACAGAAATTTTGCGGATTGGTCAATCCGTTCGCGAGATATGGCAGTTTGGAGGTAAGAAACGCTTGAGAAACTCAAAATTTTCGCAGTTCTGATGCTCGACACGAATAACTAGAACGGCCTAGGGGAAAAGTACGCATACCGTTGTAATCGGGCGAGTTTCTATTTTCAGATGCAACAGAAATTTTGCGGATTGGTCAATCCGTTCGCGAGATATGGCAGTTTGGAGATAAGAAACGCTTGAGAAACTCAAAATTTTCGCAGTTCTGATGCTCGAAACGAATGACTAGGACGGCCTAGGGGAGAAGTACGCACACCGTTGTAATCGGGCGAGTTTCTACTTTCAAATGCAACAGAAATTTTGCGGATCAGTCAATCCATTCGCGAGATATGGCAGTTTGGATGTAAGAAACGCTTGAGAAACTCAAAGTTTTCGCAGTTCTGATTCTCGAAACGAATAACTAGAACGGCCTAGGGGAAAAGTGCGAAGACCGTTGTAATCGGGCGAGTTTCAACTTTCAGATGCAACAGAAATTTTGCGGATTGATCAACCCGTTCGCGAGATATGGCAGTTTGGAGATAAGAAACGCTTTAGAAACTCAAAATTTTCGCAGTTCTGATGCTCGAAACGAATAACTAGAACGGCCCAGGGGAAAATTGCGCATACCGTTGTAATCGGGCGAGTTTCTATTTTCAGATGCAACAGAAATTTTGCGGATTGGTCAATCCGTTCGCGAGATATGGCCGTTTGGATGTAAGACACGCTTGAGAAACTCAAAATTTTCGCAGTTCTGATGCTCGAAACGAATAACTAGAACGGCCTAGGGGAAAAGTACGCATACCGTTGTAATCGGGCGAGTTTCTATTTTCAGATGCAACAGAAATTTTGCGGATTGGTCAATCCGTTCGCGAGATATGGCAGTTTGGATGTAAGAAACGCTTGAGAAACTCAAAATTTTCGCAGTTCTGATGCTTGAAACGAATAACTAGAACGGCCTAGGGGAAAACTACAACTACCGTTGTAATCGGGCGAGTTTCCACTTTCAGATGCAACAGAAATTTTGCGGATTGATCAATCCGTTCGCGAGATATGGCAGTTTGGAGATAAGAAACGCTTGAGAAACTCAAAATTTTCGCAGTTCTGATGCTCGAAACGAGTAACTAGAACGGCCTAGGGGAAAAGTACGCAAACCGTTGTAATCGGGCGAGTTTTTACCTTCAGATGCAACAGAAATTTTGCGGATTGGTCAATCCGTTCGCGAGATATGGCAGTTTGGAGATAAGAAACGCTTGAGAAACTCAAAATTTTCGCAGTTCTGATGCTCGAAACGAATGACTAGGACGGCCTAGGGGAGAAGTACGCATACCGTTGTAATCGGGCGAGTTTCTACTTTCAGATGCAACATAAATTTTGCGGATTGGTCAATCCGTTCGCGAGATATGGCCGTTTGGATGTAAGACACGCTTGAGAAACTCAAAATTTTCGCAGTTCTGATGCTCGAAACGAATAACTAGAACGGCCTAGGGGAAAAGTACGCATACCGTTGTAATCGGGCGAGTTTCCACTTTCAGATGCAACAGAAATTTTGCGGATTGATCAATCCGTTCGCGAGATATGGCAGTTTGGAGATAAGAAACGCTTGAGAAACTCAAAATTTTCGCAGTTCTGATGCTCGAAACGAATGACTAGGACGGCCTAGGGGAAAAGTACGCATACCGCTGTAATCGGGCGAGTTTCTACTTTCAGATGCAACAGAAATTTTGCGGATTGGTCAATCCGTTCGCGAGATATGGCAGTTTGGAGGTAAGAAACGCTTGAGAAACTCAAAATTTGCGCAGTTCTGATGCTCGAAACGAGTAACTAGAACGGCCTAGGGGAAAAGTACGCATACTGTTGTAATCGGGCGAGTTTCTACTTTCAGATGCAACAGAAATTTTGCGGATTGGTCAATCCGTTCGCGAGATATGGCAGTTTGGAGGTAAGAAACGCTTGAGAAACTCAAAATTTTCGCAGTTCTGAAGTTCGAAACCAATAACTAGAACGGCCCAGGGGAAAAGTGCGAATACCGTTGTAATCGGGCGAGTTTCTACTTTCAGATGCTACAGACATTTTGCGGATCGGTCAATCCATTCGCGAGATATGGCAGTTTGGATGTATGACACGCTTGAGAAACTCAAAATTTTCGCAGTTCTGATGCTCGAAACGAATGACTAGAACGGCCTAGGGGAGAAGAACGCATACCGTTGTAATCGGGCGAGTTTCTACTTTCAGATGCAACAGAAATTTTGCGGATTGGTCAATCCGTTCGCGAGATATGGCAGTTTGGAGATAAGAAACGCTTGAGAAACTCAAAATTTTCGCAGTTCTGATGCTCGAAACGAATAACTAGAACGGTCTAGGGGAAAAGTGCGCACACCGTTGTAATCGGGCGAGTTTCTACTTTCAGATGCAACAGAAATTTTGCGGATCGGTCAATCCATTCGCGAGATATGGCAGTTTGGATGTATGACACGCTTGAGAAACTCAAAATTTTCGCAGTTCTGATGCTCGAAACGAATAACTAGAACGGCCTAGGGGAAAAGTACGCATACCGTTGTAATCGGGAGAGTTTCTATTTTCAGATGCAACAGAAATTTTGCGGATTGGTCAATCCGTTCGCGAGATATGGCAGTTTGGATGTAAGAAACGCTTGAGAAACTCAAAATTTTCGCAGTTCTGATGCTCGAAACGAATAACTAGAACGGCCTAGGGGAAAAGTGCGCACACCGTTGTAATCGGGCGAGTTTCTACTTTCAGATGCAACAGAAATTTTGCGGATTGGTCAATCCGTTCGCGAGATATGGCAGTTTGGATGTAAGAAACGCTTGAGAAACTCAAAATTTTCGCAGTTCTGATGCTCGAAACGAGTAACTAGAACGGCCTAGGGGAAAAGTACGCATACCGTTGTAATCGGGCGAGTTTCTACTTTCAGATGCAACAGAAATTTTGCGGATTGGTCAATCCGTTCGCGAGATATGGCAGTTTGGAGGTAAGAAACGCTTGAGAAACTCAAAATTTTCGCAGTTCTGATGCTCGACACGAATAAGTAGAACGGCCTAGGGGAAAAGTACGCATACCGTTGTAATCGGGCGAGTTTCTATTTTCAGATGCAACAGAAATTTTGCGGATTGGTCAATCCGTTCGCGAGATATGGCAGTTTGGAGATAAGAAACGCTTGAGAAACTCAAAATTTTCGCAGTTCTGATGCTCGAAATGAATGACTAGGACGGCCTAGGGGAGAAGTACGCACACCGTTGTAATCGGGCGAGTTTCTACTTTCAAATGCAACAGAAATTTTGCGGATCAGTCAATCCATTCGCGAGATATGGCAGTTTGGATGTAAGAAACGCTTGAGAAACTCAAAGTTTTCGCAGTTCTGATTCTCGAAACGAATAACTAGAACGGCCTAGGGGAAAAGTGCGAAGACCGTTGTAATCGGGCGAGTTTCAACTTTCAGATGCAACAGAAATTTTGCGGATTGATCAACCCGTTCGCGAGATATGGCAGTTTGGAGATAAGAAACGCTTTAGAAACTCAAAATTTTCGCAGTTCTGATGCTCGAAACGAATAACTAGAACGGCCCAGGGGAAAATTGCGCATACCGTTGTAATCGGGCGAGTTTCTATTTTCAGATGCAACAGAAATTTTGCGGATTGGTCAATCCGTTCGCGAGATATGGCCGTTTGGATGTAAGACACGCTTGAGAAACTCAAAATTTTCGCAGTTCTGATGCTCGAAACGAATAACTAGAACGGCCTAGGGGAAAAGTACGCATACCGTTGTAATCGGGCGAGTTTCTATTTTCAGATGCAACAGAAATTTTGCGGATTGGTCAATCCGTTCGCGAGATATGGCAGTTTGGATGTAAGAAACGCTTGAGAAACTCAAAATTTTCGCAGTTCTGATGCTTGAAACGAATAACTAGAACGGCCTAGGGGAAAACTACAACTACCGTTGTAATCGGGCGAGTTTCCACTTTCAGATGCAACAGAAATTTTGCGGATTGATCAATCCGTTCGCGAGATATGGCAGTTTGGAGATAAGAAACGCTTGAGAAACTCAAAATTTTCGCAGTTCTGATGCTCGAAACGAGTAACTAGAACGGCCTAGGGGAAAAGTACGCAAACCGTTGTAATCGGGCGAGTTTTTACCTTCAGATGCAACAGAAATTTTGCGGATTGGTCAATCCGTTCGCGAGATATGGCAGTTTAGAGATAAGAAACGCTTGAGAAACTCAAAATTTTCGCAGTTCTGATGCTCGAAACGAATGACTAGGACGGCCTAGGGGAGAAGTACGCATACCGTTGTAATCGGGCGAGTTTCTACTTTCAGATGCAACATAAATTTTGCGGATTGGTCAATCCGTTCGCGAGATATGGCCGTTTGGATGTAAGACACGCTTGAGAAACTCAAAATTTTCGCAGTTCTGATGCTCGAAACGAATAACTAGAACGGCCTAGGGGAAAAGTACGCATACCGTTGTAATCGGGCGAGTTTCCACTTTCAGATGCAACAGAAATTTTGCGGATTGATCAATCCGTTCGCGAGATATGGCAGTTTGGAGATAAGAAACGCTTGAGAAACTCAAAATTTTCGCAGTTCTGATGCTCGAAACGAATGACTAGGACGGCCTAGGGGAAAAGTACGCATACCGTTGTAATCGGGCGAGTTTCTACTTTCAGATGCAACAGAAGTTTTGCGGATTGATCAATTCGTTCGCGAGATATGGCAGTTTGGAAATAAGAAACGCTTGAGAAACTCAAAATTTTCGCAGTTCTGATGCTCGAAACGAATAACTAGAACGGCCTAGGGGAAAACTACAACTACCGTTGTAATCGGGCGAGTTTCCACTTTCAGATGCAACAGAAATTTTGCGGATTGATCAATCCGTTCGCGAGATATGGCAGTTTGGAGATAAGAAACGCATTAGAAACTCAAAATTTTCGCAGTTCTGATGCTCGAAACGAGTAACTAGAACGGCCTAGGGGAAAAGTACGCATACCGTTGTAATCGGGCGAGTTTCTACTTTCAGATGCAACAGAAATTTTGCGGATTGGTCAATCCGTTCGCGAGATATGGCAGTTAGGAGGTAAGAAACGCTTGAGAAACTCAAAATTTTCGCAGTTCTGATGCTCGACACGAATAACTAGAACGGCCTAGGGGAGAAGTACGCATACCGTTGTAAACGGGCGAGTTTTTACTTTCAGATGCAACAGAAATTTTGGGGATTAATCAATCCGTTCGCGAGATATGGCAGTTTGGAGATAAGAAACGCTTGAGAAACTCAAAATTTTCGCAGTTCTGATGCTCGAAACGAGTAACTAGAACGGCCTAGGGGAAAAGTACGCATACCGTTGTAATCGGGCGAGTTTCTACTTTCAGATGCAACAGAAATTTTGCGGATTGGTCAATCCGTTCGCGAGATATGGCAGTTTGGAGGTAAGAAACGCTTGAGAAACTCAAAATTTGCGCAGTTCTGATGCTCGAAACGAGTAACTAGAACGGCCTAGGGGAAAAGTACGCATACTGTTGTAATCGGGCGAGTTTCTACTTTCAGATGCAACAGAAATTTTGCGGATTGGTCAATCCGTTCGCGAGATATGGCAGTTTGGAGGTAAGAAACGCTTGAGAAACTCAAAATTTTCGCAGTTCTGAAGTTCGAAACCAATAACTAGAACGGCCCAGGGGAAAAGTGCGAATACCGTTGTAATCGGGCGAGTTTCTACTTTCAGATGCTACAGACATTTTGCGGATTGGTGAATCCGTTCGCAAAATATGGCAGTTTGGATGTAAGAAACGCTTGAGAAACTCAAAGTTTTCGCAGTTCTGATTCTCGAAACGAATAACTAGAACGGCCTAGGGGAAAAGTGCGAAGACCGTTGTAATCGGGCGAGTTTCAACTTTCAGATGCAACAGAAATTTTGCGGATTGATCAACCCGTTCGCGAGATATGGCAGTTTGGAGATAAGAAACGCTTTAGAAACTCAAAATTTTCGCAGTTCTGATGCTCGAAACGAATAACTAGAACGGCCCAGGGGAAAATTGCGCATACCGTTGTAATCGGGCGAGTTTCTATTTTCAGATGCAACAGAAATTTTGCGGATTGGTCAATCCGTTCGCGAGATATGGCCGTTTGGATGTAAGACACGCTTGAGAAACACAAAATTTTCGCAGTTCTGATGCTCGAAACGAATAACTAGAACGGCCTAGGGGAAAAGTACGCATACCGTTGTAATCGGGCGAGTTTCTATTTTCAGACGCAACAGAAATTTTGCGGATTGGTCAATCCGTTCGCGAGATATGGCAGTTTGGATGTAAGAAACGCTTGAGAAACTCAAAATTTTCGCAGTTCTGATGCTTGAAACGAATAACTAGAACGGCCTAGGGGAAAACTACAACTACCGTTGTAATCGGGCGAGTTTCCACTTTCAGATGCAACAGAAATTTTGCGGATTGATCAATCCGTTCGCGAGATATGGCAGTTTGGAGATAAGAAACGCTTGAGAAACTCAAAATTTTCGCAGTTCTGATGCTCGAAACGAGTAACTAGAACGGCCTAGGGGAAAAGTACGCAAACCGTTGTAATCGGGCGAGTTTTTACCTTCAGATGCAACAGAAATTTTGCGGATTGGTCAATCCGTTCGCGAGATATGGCAGTTTGGAGATAAGAAACGCTTGAGAAACTCAAAATTTTCGCAGTACTGATGCTCGAAACGAATGACTAGGACGGCCTAGGGGAGAAGTACGCATACCGTTGTAATCGGGCGAGTTTCTACTTTCAGATGCAACATAAATTTTGCGGATTGGTCAATCCGTTCGCGAGATATGGCCGTTTGGATGTAAGACACGCTTGAGAAACTCAAAATTTTCGCAGTTCTGATGCTCGAAACGAATAACTAGAACGGCCTAGGGGAAAAGTACGCATACCGTTGTAATCGGGCGAGTTTCCACTTTCAGATGCAACAGAAATTTTGCGGATTGATCAATCCGTTCGCGAGATATGGCAGTTTGGAGATAAGAAACGCTTGAGAAACTCAAAATTTTCGCAGTTCTGATGCTCGAAACGAATGACTAGGACGGCCTAGGGGAAAAGTACGCATACCGTTGTAATCGGGCGAGTTTCTACTTTCAGATGCAACAGAAATTTTGCGGATTGGTCAATCCGTTCGCGAGATATGGCCGTTTGGATGTAAGAAACGCTTTAGAAACTCAAAATTTTCGCTGTTCTGATGCTCGAAACGAATAACTAGAACGGCCTAGGGGAAAAGTGCGCATACCGTTGTAATCGGGCGAGTTTCTACTTTCAGATGCAACAGAAATTTTGCGGATCGGTCAATCCATTCGCGAGATATGGCAGTTTGGATGTAAGACACGCTTGAGAAACTCAAAATTTTCGCAGTTCTGATGCTTGAAACGAATAACTAGAACGGCCTAGGGGAAAAGTACGCATACCGTTGTAATCGGGCGAGTTTCTATTTTCAGATGCAACAGAAATTTTGCGGATTGATCAATCCGTTCGCGAGATATGGCAGTTTGGAGATAAGAAACGCTTGAGAAACTCAAAATTTTCGCAGTTCTGATGCTCGAAACGAGTAACTAGAACGGCCTAGGGGAAAAGTACGCATAGCGTTGAAATCGGGCGAGTTTCTACTTTCAGATGCAACAGAAATTTTGCCGATTGGTCAATCCGTTCGCGAGATATGGCAGTTTGGAGGTAAGAAACGCTTGAGAAACTCAAAATTTTCGCAGTTCTGATGCTCGACACGAATAACAAGAACGGCCTAGGGGAAAAGTACGCATACCGTTGTAATCGGGCGAGTTTCTCTTTTCAGATGCAATAGAAATTTTGCGGATTGGTCAATCCGTTCGCGAGATATGGCAGTTTGGAGGTAAGAAACGCTTGAGAAACTCAAAATTTTCGCAGTTCTGATGCTCGAAACGAATAACTAGAACGGCCTAGGGGAAAACTACAACTACCGTTGTAATCGGGCGAGTTTCTACTTTCAGATGCAACAGAAATTTTGCGGATTGGTCAATCCGTTCGCGAGATATGGCAGTTTGGATGTAAGAAACGCTTTAGAAACTCAACATTTTCGCAGTTCTGAAGCTCGAAACGAATAACCAGAACGGCCCAGGGGAAAAGTGCGCATACCGTTGTAATCGGGCGAGTTTCTACTTTCAAATGCAACAGAAATTCTGCGGATTGGTCAATGCGTTCGCGAGATATGGCAGTTTGGATGTAAGAAACGCTTGAGAAACTCAAAATTTTCGCAGTTCTGATGCTCGAAACGAATAACTAGAACGGCCTAGGGGAAAAGTACGCATACCGTTGTAATCGGGCGAGTTTCTACTTTCAGATGCAACAGAAATTTTGCGGATTGGTGAATCCGTTCGCAAAATATGGCAGCTTGGATGTAAGAAACGCTTGAGAAACTCAAAGTTTTCGCAGTTCTGATTCTCGAAACGAATAACTAGAACGGCCTAGGGGAAAACTACACCCACCGTTGTAATCGGGCGAGTTTCTACTTTCAGATGCAACAGAAATTTTGCGGATTGATCATCCCGTTCGCGAGATATGGCAGTTTGGAAATAAGAAACGCTTTAGAAACTCAAAATTTTCGCAGTTCTGATGCTCGAAACGAATGACTAGAACGGCCTAGGGGAGAAGAACGCATACCGTTGTAATCGGGCGAGTTTCTACTTTCAGATGCAACAGAAATTTTGCGGATTGGTCAATCCGTTCGCGAGATATGGCAGTTTGGAGGTAAGAACCGCTTGAGAAACTCAAAATTTACGCAGTTCTGATGCTCGAAACGAATGACTAGAACGGCCTAGGGGAGAAGAACGCATACCGTTGTAATCGGGCGAGTTTCTACTTTCAGATGCAACAGAAATTTTGCGGATTGGTCAATCCGTTCGCGAGATATGGCAGTTTGGAGATAAGAAACGCTTGAGAAACTCAAAATTTTCGCAGTTCTGATGCTCGAAACGAATAACTAGAACGGCCTAGGGGAAAAGTACGCATACCGTTGTAATCGGGCGAGTTTCTACTTTCAGATGCAACAGAAATTTTGCGGATTGGCGAATCCGTTCGCAAAATATGGCAGTTTGGATGTAAGAAACGCTTGAGAAACTCAAAGTTTTCGCAGTTCTGATTCTCGATACGAATAACTAGAACGGCCTAGGGGAAAACTACACCCACCGTTGTAATCGGGCGAGTTTCTACTTTCAGATGCAACAGAAATTTTGCGGATTGATCAACCCGTTCGCGAGATATGGCAGTTTGGAGATAAGAAACGCTTTAGAAACTCAAAATTTTCGCAGTTCTGATGCTCGAAACGAATAACTAGAACGGCCCAGGGGAAAAGTGCGCATACCGTTGTAATCGGGCGAGTTTCTACTTTCAAATGCAACAGAAATTTTGCGGATTGGTCAATCCGTTCGCGAGATATGGCAGTTTGGAGGTAAGAAACGCTTGAGAAACTCAAAATTTTCGCAGTTCTGATGCTCGACACGAATAACTAGAACGGCCTAGGGGAAAAGTACGCATACCGTTGTAATCGGGCGAGTTTCTATTTTCAGATGCAACAGAAATTTTGCGGATTGGTCAATCCGTTCGCGAGATATGGCAGTTTGGAGATAAGAAACGCTTGAGAAACTCAAAATTTTCGCAGTTCTGATGCTCGAAACGAATGACTAGGACGGCCTAGGGGAGAAGTACGCACACCGTTGTAATCGGGCGAGTTTCTACTTTCAGATGCAACAGAAATTTTGCGGATTGGTCAATCCGTTCGCGAGATATGGCCGTTTGGATGTAAGAAACGCTTTAGAAACTCAAAATTTTCGCAGTTCTGAAGCTCGAAACGAATAACTAGAACGGCCCAGAGGAAAAGTGCGCATACCGTTGTAATCGGGCGAGTTTCTACTTTCGAATGCAACAGAAATTTTGCGGATTGGTCAATCCGTTCGCGAGATATGGCCGTTTGGATGTAAGAAACGCTTTAGAAACTCAAACTTTTCGCAGTTCTGATGCTCGAAACGAATAACTAGAACGGCCTAGGGGAAAGGTGCGCATACCGTTGTAATCGGGCGAGTTTCTACTTTCAGATGCAACAGAAATTTTGCGGATCGGTCAATCCATTCGCGAGATATGGCAGTTTGGATGTAAGACACGCTAGAGAAACTCAAAATTTTCGCAGTTCTGATGCTTGAAACGAATAACTAGAACGGCCTAGGGGAAAACTACACCCACCGTTGTAATCGGGCGAGTTTCTACTTTCAGATGCAACAGAAATTTTGCGGATTGATCAACCCGTTCGCGAGATATGGCAGTTTGGAGATAAGAAACGCTTTAGAAACTCAAAATTTTCGCAGTTCTGATGCTCGAAACGAATAACTAGAACGGCCCAGGGGAAAAGTGCGCATACCGTTGTAATCGGGCGAGTTTCTACTTTCAAATGCAACAGAAATTTTGCGGATTGGTCAATCCGTTCGCGAGATATGGCAGTTTGGAGGTAAGAAACGCTTGAGAAACTCAAAATTTTCGCAGTTCTGATGCTCGACACGAATAACTAGAACGGCCTAGGGGAAAAGTACGCATACCGTTGTAATCGGGCGAGTTTCTATTTTCAGATGCAACAGAAATTTTGCGGATTGGTCAATCCGTTCGCGAGATATGGCAGTTTGGAGATAAGAAACGCTTGAGAAACTCAAAATTTTCGCAGTTCTGATGCTCGAAACGAATGACTAGGACGGCCTAGGGGAGAAGTACGCACACCGTTGTAATCGGGCGAGTTTCTACTTTCAGATGCAACAGAAATTTTGCGGATTGGTCAATCCGTTCGCGAGATATGGCCGTTTGGATGTAAGAAACGCTTTAGAAACTCAAAATTTTCGCAGTTCTGAAGCTCGAAACGAATAACTAGAACGGCCCAGAGGAAAAGTGCGCATACCGTTGTAATCGGGCGAGTTTCTACTTTCGAATGCAACAGAAATTTTGCGGATTGGTCAATCCGTTCGCGAGATATGGCCGTTTGGATGTAAGAAACGCTTTAGAAACTCAAACTTTTCGCAGTTCTGATGCTCGAAACGAATAACTAGAACGGCCTAGGGGAAAGGTGCGCATACCGTTGTAATCGGGCGAGTTTCTACTTTCAGATGCAACAGAAATTTTGCGGATCGGTCAATCCATTCGCGAGATATGGCAGTTTGGATGTAAGACACGCTAGAGAAACTCAAAATTTTCGCAGTTCTGATGCTTGAAACGAATAACTAGAACGGCCTAGGGGAAAAGTACGCATACCGTTGTAATCGGGCGAGTTTCTATTTTCAGATGCAACAGAAATTTTGCGGATTGGTCAATCCGTTCGCGAGATATGGCAGTTTGGAGATAAGAAACGCTTGAGAAACTCAAAATTTTCGCAGTTCTGATGCTCGAAACGAGTAAGTAGAACGGCCTAGGGGAAAAGTACGCATAGCGTTGAAATCGGGCGAGTTTCTACTTTCAGATGCAACAGAAATTTTGCGGATTGGTCAATCCGTTCGCGAGATATGGCAGTTTGGAGGTAAGAAACGCTTGAGAAACTCAAAATTTTCGCAGTTCTGATGCTCGAAACGAATAACTAGAACGGCCTAGGGGAAAACTACAACTACCGTTGTAATCGGGCGAGTTTCCACTTTCAGATGCAACAGAAGTTTTGCGGATTGGTCAATCCGTTCGCAAGATATGGCAGTTTGGAGGTAAGAAACGCTTGAGAAACTCAAAATTTTCGCAGTTCTGATGCTCGACACGAATAACTAGAACGGCCTAGGGGAAAAGTACGCATACCGTTGTAATCGGGCGAGTTTCCACTTTCAGATGCAACAGAAATTTTGCGGATTGGTCAATCCGTTCGCGAGATATGGCAGTTTGGATGTAAGAAACGCTTGAGAAACTCAAAATTCTCGCAGTTCTGATCCTCGAAACGAATAACTAGGACGGCCTAGGGGAAAACTACAACTACCGTTGTAATCGGGCGAGTTTCCACTTTCAGATGCAACAGAAATTTTGCGGATTGGTCAATCCGTTCGCGAGATATGGCAGTTTGGATGTAAGAAGCGCTTGAGAAACTCAAAATTTTCGCAGTTCTGATGCTCGAAACGAATAACTAGAACGGCCTAGGGGAAAACTACAACTACCGTTGTAATCGGGCGAGTTTCCATTTTCAGATGCAACAGAAATTTTGCGGATCGGTCAATCCGTTCGCGAGATATGGCAGTTTGGATGTAAGAAACGCTTGAGAAACTCAAAATTTTCGCAGTTCTGATGCTCGAAACGAATAACTGGAACGGCCTAGTGGAAAACTACACATACCGCTGTAATCGAGAGAGTCTCTACTTTCAGATGCAACAGAAATTTTGCGGATTGGTCAATCCGTTCGCGAGATATGGCCGTTTGGATGTAAGAAACGCTTTAGAAACTCAAAATTTTCGCAGTTCTGAAGCTCGAAACGAATAACTAGAACGGCCCAGAGGAAAAGTGCGCATACCGTTGTAATCGGGCGAGTTTCTACTTTCGAATGCAACAGAAATTTTGCGGATTGGTCAATCCGTTCGCGAGATATGGCCGTTTGGATGTAAGAAACGCTTTAGAAACTCAAACTTTTCGCAGTTCTGATGCTCGAAACGAATAACTAGAACGGCCTAGGGGAAAGGTGCGCATACCGTTGTAATCGGGCGAGTTTCTACTTTCAGATGCAACAGAAATTTTGCGGATCGGTCAATCCATTCGCGAGATATGGCAGTTTGGATGTAAGACACGCTAGAGAAACTCAAAATTTTCGCAGTTCTGATGCTTGAAACGAATAACTAGAACGGCCTAGGGGAAAAGTACGCATACCGTTGTAATCGGGCGAGTTTCTATTTTCAGATGCAACAGAAATTTTGCGGATTGGTCAATCCGTTCGCGAGATATGGCAGTTTGGAGATAAGAAACGCTTGAGAAACTCAAAATTTTCGCAGTTCTGATGCTCGAAACGAGTAAGTAGAACGGCCTAGGGGAAAAGTACGCATAGCGTTGAAATCGGGCGAGTTTCTACTTTCAGATGCAACAGAAATTTTGCGGATTGGTCAATCCGTTCGCGAGATATGGCAGTTTGGAGGTAAGAAACGCTTGAGAAACTCAAAATTTTCGCAGTTCTGATGCTCGAAACGAATAACTAGAACGGCCTAGGGGAAAACTACAACTACCGTTGTAATCGGGCGAGTTTCCACTTTCAGATGCAACAGAAGTTTTGCGGATTGGTCAATCCGTTCGCAAGATATGGCAGTTTGGAGGTAAGAAACGCTTGAGAAACTCAAAATTTTCGCAGTTCTGATGCTCGACACGAATAACTAGAACGGCCTAGGGGAAAAGTACGCATACCGTTGTAATCGGGCGAGTTTCCACTTTCAGATGCAACAGAAATTTTGCGGATTGGTCAATCCGTTCGCGAGATATGGCAGTTTGGATGTAAGAAACGCTTGAGAAACTCAAAATTCTCGCAGTTCTGATCCTCGAAACGAATAACTAGGACGGCCTAGGGGAAAACTACAACTACCGTTGTAATCGGGCGAGTTTCCACTTTCAGATGCAACAGAAATTTTGCGGATTGGTCAATCCGTTCGCGAGATATGGCAGTTTGGATGTAAGAAGCGCTTGAGAAACTCAAAATTTTCGCAGTTCTGATGCTCGAAACGAATAACTAGAACGGCCTAGGGGAAAACTACAACTACCGTTGTAATCGGGCGAGTTTCCATTTTCAGATGCAACAGAAATTTTGCGGATCGGTCAATCCGTTCGCGAGATATGGCAGTTTGGATGTAAGAAACGCTTGAGAAACTCAAAATTTTCGCAGTTCTGATGCTCGAAACGAATAACTGGAACGGCCTAGTGGAAAACTACACATACCGCTGTAATCGAGAGAGTCTCTACTTTCAGATGCAACAGAAATTTTGCGGATTGGTCAATCCGTTCGCGAGATATGGCAGTTTGGATGTAAGAAACGCTTTAGAAACTCAACATTTTCGCAGTTCTGAAGCTCGAAACGAATAACCAGAACGGCCCAGGGGAAAAGTGCGCATACCGTTGTAATCGGGCGAGTTTCTACTTTCAAATGCAACAGAAATTTTGCGGATTGGTCAATGCGTTCGCGAGATATGGCAGTTTGGAGGTAAGAAACGCTTGAGAAACTCAAAATTTTCACCATTTCTGATGCTCGAAACGAATAACTAGAACGGCCTAGGGGAAAAGTACGCATACCGTTGTAATCGGGCGAGTTTCTACTTTCAGATGCAACAGAAATTTTGCGGATTGGTCAATCCGTTCGCGAGATATGGCAGTTTGGAGATAAGAAACGCTTGAGAAACTCAAAATTTTCGCAGTTCTGATGCTCGAAACGAATAACTAGAACGGCCCAGGGGAAAAGTGCGCATACCGTTGTAATCGGGCGAGTTTCTACTTTCAAATGCAACAGAAATTTTGCGGATTGGTCAATCCGTTCGCGAGATATGGCAGTTTGGAGGTAAGAAACGCTTGAGAAACTCAAAATTTTCGCAGTTCTGATGCTCGAAACGAATAACTAGAACGGCCTAGGGGAAAAGTGCGCACACCGTTGTAATCGGGCGAGTTTCTACTTTCAGATGCAACAGAAATTTTGCGGATCGGTCAATCCGTTCGCGAGATATGGCAGTTTGGAGGTAAGAAACGCTTGAGAAACTCAAAATTTTCGCAGTTCTGATGCTCGACACGAATAACTAGAACGGCCTAGGGGAAAAGTACGCATACCGTTGTGATCGGGCGAGTTTCTATTTTCAGATGCAACAGAAATTTTGCGGATTGGTCAATCCGTTCGCGAGATATGGCAGTTTGGAGATAAGAAACGCTTGAGAAACTCAAAATTTTCGCAGTTCTGATGCTCGAAACGAATGACTAGGACGGCCTAGGGGAGAAGTACGCACACCGTTGTAATCGGGCGAGTTTCTACTTTCAGATGCAACAGAAATTTTGCGGATTGGTCAATCCGTTCGCGAGATATGGCCGTTTGGATGTAAGAAACGCTTTAGAAACTCAAAATTTTCGCAGTTCTGAAGCTCGAAACGAATAACTAGAACGGCCCAGGGGAAAAGTGCGCATACCGTTGTAATCGGGCGAGTTTCTACTTTCGAATGCAACAGAAATTTTGCGGATTGGTCAATGCGTTCGCGAGATATGGCAGTTTGGAGGTAAGAAACGCTTGAGAAACTCAAAATTTTCGCAGTTCTGATGCTCGAAACGAATAACTGGAACTGCCTAGGGGAAAACTACACCCACCGTTGTAATCGGGCGAGTTTCTACTTTCAGATGCAACAGAAATTTTGCGGATTGGTCAATCCGTTCGCGAGATATGGCAGTTTGGAGGTAAGAAACACTTGAGAAACTCAAAATTTTCGCAGTTCTGATGCTCGAAACGAATAACTAGAACGGTCTAGGGGAAAAGTACGCATACCGTTGTAATCGGGCGAGTTTCTACTTTCAGATGCAACGGAAATTTTGCGGATCAGTCAATCCATTCGCGAGATATGGCAGTTTGGATGTAAGAAACGCTTGAGAAACTCAAAATTTTCGCAGTTCTGATGCTCGAAACGAATAACTGGAACGGCCTAGGGGAAAACTACACATACCGTTGTAATCGGGCGAGTTTCTACTTTCAGATGCAACAGAAATTTTGCGGATTGGTCAATCCGTTCGCGAGATATGGCCGTTTGGATGTAAGAAACGCTTTAGAGACTCAAAATTTTCGCAGTTCTGAAGCTCGAAACGAATAACTAGAACGGCCCAGGGGAAAAGTGCGCATACCGTTGTAATCGGGCGAGTTTCTACTTTCGAATGCAACAGAAATTTTGCGGATTGGTCAATGCGTTCGCGAGATATGGCAGTTTGGAGGTAAGAAACGCTTGAGAAACTCAAAATTTTCGCAGTTCTGATGCTCGAAACGAATAACTGGAACTGCCTAGGGGAAAACTACACCCACCGTTGTAATCGGGCGAGTTTCTACTTTCAGATGCAACAGAAATTTTGCGGATTGGTCAATCCGTTCGCGAGATATGGCAGTTTGGAGGTAAGAAACGCTTGAGAAACTCAAAATTTTCGCAGTTCTGATGCTCGAAACGAATAACTAGAACGGCCTAGGGGAAAAGTACGCATACCGTTGTAATCGGGCGAGTTTCTACTTTCAGATGCAACAGAAATTTTGCGGATCAGTCAATCCATTCACGAGATATGGCAGTTTGGATGTAAGAAACGCTTGAGAAACTCAAAATTTTCGCAGTTCTGATGCTCGAAACGAATAACTGGAACGGCCTAGGGGAAAACTACACATACCGTTGTAATCGGGCGAGTCTCTACTTTCAGATGCGACAGAAATTTTGCGGATTGGTCAATGCGTTCGCGAGATATGGCAGTTTGGAGGTAAGAAACGCTTGAGAAACTCAAAATTTTCGCAGTTCTGATGCTCGAAACGAATAACTAGAACTGCCTAGGGGAAAACTACACCCACCGTTGTAATCGGGCGAGTTTCTACTTTCAGATGCAACAGAAATTTTGCGGATTGGTCAATCCGTTCGCGAGATATGGCAGTTTGGAGGTAAGAAACGCTTGAGAAACTCAAAATTTTTGCAGTTCTGATGCTCGAAACGAATGACTAGAACGGCCTAGGGGAGAAGAACGCATACCGTTGTAATCGGGCGAGTTTCTACTTTCAGATGCAACAGAAATTTTGCGGATTGGTCAATCCGTTCGCGAGATATGGCAGTTTGGAAGTAAGAAACGCTTGAGAAACTCAAAATTTTCGCAGTTCTGATGCTCGAAACGAATAACAAGAACGACCTAGGGGAAAACTACACCTACCATTGTAATCGGGCGAGTTTCTACTTTCAGATGCAACAGAAATTTTGCGGATTGGTCAATCCGTTCGCGAGATATGGCAGTTTGGAGGTAAGAAACGCTTGAGAAACTCAAAATTTTCGCAGTTCTGATGCTGGAAACGAATAACTAGAACAGCCTAGGGGAAAAGTGCGCATACTGTTGTAATCGGGCGAGTTTCTACTTTCAGATGCAACAGAAATTTTGCGGATTGATCAATCCGTTCGCGAGATATGGCAGTTTGGATATAAGAAACGCTTGAGAAACTCAAAATTTTCGCAGTTCTGATGCTCGAAACGAATAACTAGAACAGCCTAGGGGAAAAGTGCGCATACTGTTGTAATCGGGCGAGTTTCTACTTTCAGATGCAACAGAAATTTTGCGGATTGATCAATCCGTTCGCGAGATATGGCAGTTTGGATATAAGAAACGCTTGAGAAACTCAAAATTTTCGCAGTTCTGATGCTCGAAACGAATAACTAGAACGGCCTAGGGGAAAAGTACGCATACCGTTGTAATCGGGCGAGTTTCTACTTTCAGATGCAACAGAAATTTTGCGGATTGGTGGATCCGTTCGCAAGATATGGCAGTTTGGATGTAAGAAACGCTTGAGAAACTCAAAATTTTCGCAGTTCTGATGCTCGAAACGAATAACTAGAACGGCCTAGGGGAAAAGTGCGCATACCGTTGTAATCGGGCGAGTTTCTACTTTGAGATGCAACAGAAATTTTGCGGATTGATCAATCCGTTCGCGAGATATGGCAGTTTGGAGGTAAGAAACGCTTGAGAAACTCAAAATTTTCGCAGTTCTGATGCTCGAAACGAGTAACTAGAACGGCCTAGGGGAAAAGTACGCATACCGTTGTAATCGGGCGAGTTTCTACATTCAGATGCAACAGAAATTTTGCGGATTAGTCATTCCGTTCACGAGATATGGCAGTTTGGAGGTAAGAAACGCTTGAGAAACTCAAAATTTTCGCCGTTCTGATGCTCGAAACGAATAACTAGAACGGCCTAGGGGAAAAGTACGCATACCGTTGTTATCGGGCGAGTTTCTACTTTCAGATGCAACAGAAATTTTGCGGATTGGTCAATCCGTTCGCGAGATATGGCAGTTTGGAGGTAAGAAACGCTTGAGAAACTCAAAATTTGCGCAGTTCTGATGATGGAAACGAATAACTAGAACGGCCTAGGGGAAAAGTGGGCATACCGTTGTAATCGGGCGAGTTTCTACTTTCAGATGCAACAGAAATTTTGCGGATCGGTCAATCCGTTCGCGAGATATGGCAGTTTGGAGGTAAGAAACGCTTGAGAAACTCAAAATTTTCGCAGTTCTGATGCTCGAAATGAATAACTGGAACGGCCTAGGGGAAAGCTACACATACCGTTGTAATCGGGCGAGTTTCTACTTTCAGATGCAACAGAAATTTTGCGGATTGGTCAATCCGTTCGCGAGATATGGCAGTTTGGAGATAAGAAACGCTTGAGAAACTCAAAATTTTCGCAGTTCTGATGCTCGAAACGAATGACTAGGACGGCCTAGGAGAGAAGTACGCATACCGTTGTAATCGGGCGAGTTTCTACTTTCAGATGCAACAGAAATTTTGCGGATTGGTCAATCCGTTCGCGAGATATGGCCGCTTGGATGTAAGAAACGCTTTAGAAACTCAAAATTTTCGCAGTTCTGATGCTCGAAACGAATAACTAGAACGGCCCAGGGGAAAAGTGCGCATACCGTTGTAATCGGGCGAGTTTCTACTTTCAAATGCAATAGAAATTTTGCGGATTGGTTAATGCGTTCGCGAGATATGGCAGTTTGGAGGTAAGAAACGCTTGAGAAACTCAAAATTTTCGCAGTTCTGATGCTCGAAACGAGTAACTAGAACGGCCTAGGGGAAAAGTACGCATACCGTTGTAATCGGGCGAGTTTCTACATTCAGATGCAACAGAAATTTTGCGGATTGGTCAATCCGTTCGCGAGATATGGCAGTTTGGATGTAAGAAACGCTTGAGAAACTCAAAATTTGCGCAGTTCTGATGATGGAAACGAATAACTAGAACGGCCTAGGGGAAAAGTGGGCATACCGTTGTAATCGGGCGAGTTTCTACTTTCAGATGCAACAGAAGTTTTGCGGATCGGTGAATCCGTTCGCAAGATATGGCAGTTTGGATGTAAGAAACGCTTGAGAAACTCAAAATTTTCGCAGTTCTGATGCTCGAAACGAATAACTAGAACGGCCCAGGGGAAAAGTGCGCATACCGTTGTAATCGGGCGAGTTTCTACTTTCAAATGCAACAGAAATTTTGCGGATTGGTGAATCCGTTCGCAAGATATGGCAGTTTGGATGTAAGAAACGCTTGAGAAACTCAAAATTTTCGCAGTTCTGATGCAAGAAACGAATAACTAGAACGGCCTAGGGGAAAAGTGCGCATACCGTTGTAATCGGGCGAGTTTCTACTTTCAGATGCAACAGAAATTTTGCGGATTGATCAATCCGTTCGCCAAATATGGCAGTTTGGAGGTAAGAAACGCTTGAGAAACTCAAAATTTTCGCAGTTCTGATGCTCGAAACGAATAACTAGAACGGCCTAGGGGAAAAGTGCGCATACCGATGTAATCGGGCGAGTTTCTACTTTCAGATGCAACAGAAATTTTGCGGATTGATCAAACCGTTCGCGAGATATGGCAGTTTGGAGATAAGAAACGCTTTAGAAACTCAAAATTCTCGCAGTTCTGATGCTCGAAACGAATAACTAGAACGGCCCAGGGGAAAAGTGCGCATACCGTTGTAATCGGGCGAGTTTCTACTTTCAAATGCAACAGAAATTTTGCGGATTGGTCTATCCGTTCGCGAGATATGGCAGTTTGGAGGTAAGAAACGCTTGAGAAACTCAAAATTTTCGCAGTTCTGATGCTCGAAACGAATAACTAGAACGGCCTAGGGGAAAACTACACCTACCGTTGTATTCGGGCGAGTTTCTACTTTCAGATGCAACAGAAATTTTGCGGATTGGTCAATCCGTTCGCAAGATATGGCAGTTTGGAGATAAGAAACGCTTGAGAAACCCAAAATTTTCGCAGTTCTGATGCTCGAAACGAGTAACTAGAACGGCCTAGGGGAAAAGTACGCATACCGTTGTAATCGGGCGAGTTTCTACTTTCAGATGCAACAGAAATTTTGCGGATTAGTCATTCCGTTCGCGAGATATGGCAGTTTGGAGGTAAGAAACGTTTGAGAAACTCAAAATTTTCGCCGTTCTGATGCTCGAAACGAATAACTAGAACGGCCTAGGGGAAAAGTACGCATACCGTTGTAATCGGGCGAGTTTCTACTTTCAGATGCAACAGAAATTTTGCGGATTTGTCAATCCGTTCGCGAGGTATGGCAGTTTGGATGTAAGATACGCTTGAGAAACTCAAAGTTTTCGCAGTTCTGATGCTCGACACGAATAACTAGAACGGCCTAGGGGAAAAGTGCCCATACCGTTGTAATCGGGCGAGTTTCTACTTTCAGATGCAACGGAAACTTTGCGGATTGATCAATCCGTTCGCGAGATATGGCAGTTTGGAGATAAGAAACGCTTGAGAAACTCAAAATTTTCGCAGTTTTGATGCTCGAAACGAGTAACTAGAACGGCCTAGGGGAAAAGTACGCATACCGTTGTAATCAGGCGAGTTTCTACTTTCAGATGCAACAGAAATTTTGCGGATTGGTCAATCCGTTCGCGAGATATGGCAGATTGGAGGTAAGAAACGCTTGAGAAACTCAAAATTTTCGCAGTTCTGATGCTCGAAACGAATAACTAGAACGGCCTAGGGGAAAACCACACCTACCGTTGTAATCGGGCGAGTTTCTACTTTCAGATGCAACAGAAATTTTGCGGATTGATCAATCCGTTCGCGAGATATGGCAGTTTGGAGGTAAGAAACGCTTGAGAAACTCAAAATTTTCGCAGTTCTGATGCTCGAAACGAGTAACTAGAACGGCCTAGGGGAAAAGTACGCATACCGTTGTAATCGGGCGAGTTTCTACTTTCAGATGCAACAGAAATTTTGCGGATTAGTCAATCCGTTCGCGAGATATGGCAGTTTGGAAGTAAGAAACGCTTGAGAAACTCAAAATTTTCGCCGTTCTGATGCTCGACACGAATAACTAGAACGGCCTAGGGGAAAAGTGCCCTTACCGTTGTAATCGGGCGAGTTCCTACTTTCAGATGCAACAGAAATTTGCGGAACGGTCAATCCGTTCGCGAGATATGGCAGTTTGGATGAAAGAAACGGTTGAGAAACTCAAAATTTTCGCAATTCTGATGCTCGAAACGAGTAACTAGAACGGCCTAGGGGAAAAGTACGCATACCGTTGTAATCGGGCGAGTTTCTACTTTCAGATGCAACAGAAATTTTGCAGATTGGTCAATCCGTTCGCGAGATATGGCAGTTTGGGGGTAAGAAACGCTTGAGAAACTCAAAATTCTCGCAGTTCTGATGCTCGAAACGAATAACTAGGACGGCCTAGGGGAAAAGTACGCATAGCGTTGTAATCGGGCGAGTTTCTACCTTCAGATGCAACAGCAATTTTGCGGATTAGTCAATCCGTTCGCGAGATATGGTAGTTTGGAGGTAAGAAACGCTTGAGAAACTCAAAATTTTCGCCGTTCTGATGCTCGGAACGAATAACTAGAACGGCCTAGGGGAAAAGTACGCACACCGTTGTAATCGGGCGAGTTTCTACTTTCAGATGCAACAGAAATTTTGCGGATTGGTCAATCCGTTCGCGAGATATGGCAGTTTGGGGGTAAGAAACGCTTGAGAAACTCAAAATTCTCGCAGTTCTGATGCTCGAAACGAATAACTAGGACGGCCTAGGGGAAAAGTACGCATACCGTTGTAATCGGGCGAGTTTCTACTTTCAGATGCAACAGAAATTTTGCGGATTGGTCAATCCGTTCGCGAGATATAGCAGTTTGGAGGTAAGAAACGCTTGAGAAACTCAAAATTTTCGCAGTTCTGATGCTCGAAACGAGTAACTAGAACGGCCTACGGGAAAAGTACGCATACCGTTGTAATCGGGCGAGTTTCTACTTTCAGATGCAACAGAAATTTTGCGGATTGGTCAATCCGTTCGCGAGATATGGCAGTTTGGAGGTAAGAAACGCTTGAGAAACTCAAAATTTTCGCAGTTCTGATGCTCGACACGAATAACTAGAACGGCCTAGGGGAAAAGTACGCATACCGTTGTAATCGGGCGAGTTTCTATTTTCAGATGCAACAGAAATTTTGCGGATTGGTCAATCCGTTCGCGAGATATAGCAGTTTGGAGGTAAGAAACGCTTGAGAAACTCAACATTTTCGCAGTTCTGATGCTCGAAACGAGTAACTAGAACGGCCTAGGGGAAAAGTACGCATACCGTTGTAATCAGGCGAGTTTCTACTTTCAGATGCAACAGAAATTTTGCGGATTGGTCAATCCGTTCGCGAGATATGGCAGATTGGAGGTAAGAAACGCTTGAGAAACTCAAAATTTTCGCAGTTCTGATGCTCGAAACGAATAACTAGAACGGCCTAGGGGAAAACCACACCTACCGTTGTAATCGGGCGAGTTTCTACTTTCAGATGCAACAGAAATTTTGCGGATTGATCAATCCGTTCGCGAGATATGGCAGTTTGGAGGTAAGAAACGCTTGAGAAACTCAAAATTTTCGCAGTTCTGATGCTCGAAACGAATAACTAGAACTGCCTAGGGGAAAACTACACCCACCGTTGTAATCGGGCGAGTTTCTACTTTCAGATGCAACAGAAATTTTGCGGATTGGTCAATCCGTTCGCGAGATATGGCAGTTTGGAGGTAAGAAACGCTTGAGAAACTCAAAATTTTCGCAGTTCTGATGCTCGAAACGAATGACTAGAACGGCCTAGGGGAGAAGAACGCATACCGTTGTAATCGGGCGAGTTTCTACTTTCAGATGCAACAGAAATTTTGCGGATTGGTCAATCCGTTCGCGAGATATGGCAGTTTGGAAGTAAGAAACGCTTGAGAAACTCAAAATTTTCGCAGTTCTGATGCTCGAAACGAATAACAAGAACGACCTAGGGGAAAACTACACCTACCATTGTAATCGGGCGAGTTTCTACTTTCAGATGCAACAGAAATTTTGCGGATTGGTCAATCCGTTCGCGAGATATGGCAGTTTGGAGGTAAGAAACGCTTGAGAAACTCAAAATTTTCGCAGTTCTGATGCTGGAAACGAATAACTAGAACAGCCTAGGGGAAAAGTGCGCATACTGTTGTAATCGGGCGAGTTTCTACTTTCAGATGCAACAGAAATTTTGCGGATTGATCAATCCGTTCGCGAGATATGGCAGTTTGGATATAAGAAACGCTTGAGAAACTCAAAATTTTCGCAGTTCTGATGCTCGAAACGAATAACTAGTACGCCCTAGGGGAAGAGTGCGCATACCGTTGTAATCGGGCGAGTTTCTACTTTCAGATGCAACAGAAATTTTGCGGATTGGTCAATCCGTTCGCGAGATATGGCAGTTTGGGGGTAAGAAACGCTTGAGAAACTCAAAATTCTCGCAGTTCTGATGCTCGAAACGAATAACTAGGACGGCCTAGGGGAAAAGTACGCATACCGTTGTAATCGGGCGAGTTTCTACTTTCAGATGCAACAGAAATTTTGCGGATTGGTCAATCCGTTCGCGAGATATAGCAGTTTGGAGGTAAGAAACGCTTGAGAAACTCAAAATTTTCGCAGTTCTGATGCTCGAAACGAGTAACTAGAACGGCCTACGGGAAAAGTACGCATACCGTTGTAATCGGGCGAGTTTCTACTTTCAGATGCAACAGAAATTTTGCGGATTGGTCAATCCGTTCGCGAGATATGGCAGTTTGGAGGTAAGAAACGCTTGAGAAACTCAAAATTTTCGCAGTTCTGATGCTCGACACGAATAACTAGAACGGCCTAGGGGAAAAGTACGCATACCGTTGTAATCGGGCGAGTTTCTATTTTCAGATGCAACAGAAATTTTGCGGATTGGTCAATCCGTTCGCGAGATATAGCAGTTTGGAGGTAAGAAACGCTTGAGAAACTCAACATTTTCGCAGTTCTGATGCTCGAAACGAGTAACTAGAACGGCCTAGGGGAAAAGTACGCATACCGTTGTAATCAGGCGAGTTTCTACTTTCAGATGCAACAGAAATTTTGCGGATTGGTCAATCCGTTCGCGAGATATGGCAGATTGGAGGTAAGAAACGCTTGAGAAACTCAAAATTTTCGCAGTTCTGATGCTCGAAACGAATAACTAGAACGGCCTAGGGGAAAACCACACCTACCGTTGTAATCGGGCGAGTTTCTACTTTCAGATGCAACAGAAATTTTGCGGATTGATCAATCCGTTCGCGAGATATGGCAGTTTGGAGGTAAGAAACGCTTGAGAAACTCAAAATTTTCGCAGTTCTGATGCTCGAAACGAATAACTAGAACTGCCTAGGGGAAAACTACACCCACCGTTGTAATCGGGCGAGTTTCTACTTTCAGATGCAACAGAAATTTTGCGGATTGGTCAATCCGTTCGCGAGATATGGCAGTTTGGAGGTAAGAAACGCTTGAGAAACTCAAAATTTTCGCAGTTCTGATGCTCGAAACGAATGACTAGAACGGCCTAGGGGAGAAGAACGCATACCGTTGTAATCGGGCGAGTTTCTACTTTCAGATGCAACAGAAATTTTGCGGATTGGTCAATCCGTTCGCGAGATATGGCAGTTTGGAAGTAAGAAACGCTTGAGAAACTCAAAATTTTCGCAGTTCTGATGCTCGAAACGAATAACAAGAACGACCTAGGGGAAAACTACACCTACCATTGTAATCGGGCGAGTTTCTACTTTCAGATGCAACAGAAATTTTGCGGATTGGTCAATCCGTTCGCGAGATATGGCAGTTTGGAGGTAAGAAACGCTTGAGAAACTCAAAATTTTCGCAGTTCTGATGCTGGAAACGAATAACTAGAACAGCCTAGGGGAAAAGTGCGCATACTGTTGTAATCGGGCGAGTTTCTACTTTCAGATGCAACAGAAATTTTGCGGATTGATCAATCCGTTCGCGAGATATGGCAGTTTGGATATAAGAAACGCTTGAGAAACTCAAAATTTTCGCAGTTCTGATGCTCGAAACGAATAACTAGAACAGCCTAGGGGAAAAGTGCGCATACTGTTGTAATCAGGCGAGTTTCTACTTTCAGATGCAACAGAAATTTTGCGGATTGGTCAATCCGTTCGCGAGATATGGCAGATTGGAGGTAAGAAACGCTTGAGAAACTCAAAATTTTCGCAGTTCTGATGCTCGAAACGAATAACTAGAACGGCCTAGGGGAAAACCACACCTACCGTTGTAATCGGGCGAGTTTCTACTTTCAGATGCAACAGAAATTTTGCGGATTGATCAATCCGTTCGCGAGATATGGCAGTTTGGAGGTAAGAAACGCTTGAGAAACTCAAAATTTTCGCAGTTCTGATGCTCGAAACGAGTAACTAGAACGGCCTAGGGGAAAAGTACGCATACCGTTGTAATCGGGCGAGTTTCTACTTTCAGATGCAACAGAAATTTTGCGGATTAGTCAATCCGTTCGCGAGATATGGCAGTTTGGAAGTAAGAAACGCTTGAGAAACTCAAAATTTTCGCCGTTCTGATGCTCGACACGAATAACTAGAACGGCCTAGGGGAAAAGTGCCCTTACCGTTGTAATCGGGCGAGTTCCTACTTTCAGATGCAACAGAAATTTGCGGAACGGTCAATCCGTTCGCGAGATATGGCAGTTTGGATGAAAGAAACGCTTGAGAAACTCAAAATTTTCGCAGTTCTGATGCTCGACACGAATAACTAGAACGGCCTAGGGGAAAAGTACGCATACCGTTGTAATCGGGCGAGTTTCTATTTTCAGATGCAACAGAAATTTTGCGGATTGGTCAATCCGTTCGCGAGATATGGCAGTTTGGATGTAAGAAACGCTTGAGAAACTCAAAATTCTCGCAGTTCTGATGCTCGAAACGAATAACTAGAACGGCCTAGGGGAAAAGTACGCATACCGTTGTAATCGGGCGAGTTTCTACTTTCAGATGCAACAGAAATTTTGCGGATAGGTCAATCCGTTCGCGAGATATAGCAGTTTGGAGGTAAGAAACGCTTGAGAAACTCAAAATTTTCGCAGTTCTGATGCTCGACACGAATAACTAGAACGGCCTAGGGGAAAAGTACGCATACCGTTGTAATCGAGCGAGTTTCTATTTTCAGATGCAACAGAAATTTTGCGGATTGGTCAATCCGTTCGCGAGATATGGCAGTTTGGATGTAAGAAGCGCTTGAGAAACTCAAAATTTTCGCAGTTCTGATGCTCGAAACGAATAACTAGAACGGCCTAGGGGAAAACTACAACTACCGTTGTAATCGGGCGAGTTTCCCCTTTCAGATGCAACAGAAATTTTGCGGGTCGGTCAATCCGTTCGCGAGATATGGCAGTTTGGATGTAAGAAACGCTTGAGAAACTCAAAATTTTCGCAGTTCTGATGCTCGAAACGAATAACTGGAACGGCCTAGTGGAAAACTACACATACCGCTGTAATCGAGAGGGTCTCTACTTTCAGATGCAACAGAAATTTTGCGGATTGGTCAATCCGCTCGCGAGATATGGCAGTTTGGAGGTAAGAAACGCTTGAGAAACTCAAAATTTTCGCAGTTCTGATGCTCGAAACGAATAACTAGAACGGCCTAGGGGAAAAGTGCGCATACCGTTGTAATCGGGCGAGTTTTTACTTTCAGATGCAACAGAAATTTTGCGGATCGGTCAATCCATTCGCGAGATATGGCAGTTTGGATGTAAGAAACGCTTGAGAAACTCAAAATTTTCGCAGTTCTGATGCTCGAAACGAATAACTGGAACGGCCTAGGGGAAAACTACACATACCGTTGTAATCGGGCGAGTCTCTACTTTCAGATGCAACAGAAATTTTGCGGATTGGTCAATCCGTTCGCGAGATATGGCAGTTTGGAGGTAAGAAACGCTTGAGAAACTCAAAATTTTCTCAGTTCTGATGCTCGAAACGAATGACTAGAACGGCCTAGGGGAGAAGAACGCAAACCGTTGTAATCGGGCGAGTTTCTACTTTCAGATGCAACAGAAATTTTGCGGATTGGTCAATCCGTTCGCGAGATATGGCAGTTTGGAAGTAAGAAACGCTTGAGAAACTCAAAATTTTCGCAGTTCTGATGCTCGAAACGCATAACAAGAACGCCCTAGGGGAAAACTACACTTACCATTGTAATCGGGCGAGTTTCTACTTTCAGATGCAACAGAAATTTTGCGGATTGGTCAATCCGTTCGCGAGATATGGCAGTTTGGAGGTAAGAAATGCTTGAGGAACTCCAAATTTGCGCAGTTCTGATGCTCGAAACGAGTAACTAGAAGGGCCTAGGGGAAAAGTACGCATACTGTTGTAATCGGGCGAGTTTCTACCTTCAGATGCAACAGAAATTTTGCGGATTGGTCAATCCGTTCGCGAGATATGGCAGTTTGGAGGTAAGAAACGCTTGAGAAACTCAAAATTTTCGCAGTTCTGATGCTCGAAACGAATAACTAGAACGGCCTAGGGGAAAACTACACCTACCGTTGTAATCGGGCGAGTTTCTACTTTCAGATGCAACAGAAATTTTGCGGATTGATCAATCCGTTCGCAAGATATGGCAGTTTGGAGATAAGAAACGCTTGAGAAACCCAAAATTTTCGCAGTTCTGATGCTCGAAACGAGTAACTAGAACGGCCTAGGGGAAAAGTACGCATACCGTTGTAATCGGGCGAGTTTCTACTTTCAGATGCAACAGAAATTTTGCGGATTAGTCATTCCGTTCGCGAGATATGGCAGTTTGGAGGTAAGAAACGTTTGAGAAACTCAAAATTTTCGCCGTTCTGATGCTCGGAACGAATAACTAGAACGGCCTAGGGGAAAAGTACGCACACCGTTGTAATCGGGCGAGTTTCTACTTTCAGATGCAACAGTAATTTTGCGGATTGGTCAATCCGTTCGCGAGATATGGCAGTTTGGAGGTAAGAAACGCTTGAGGAACTCAAAATTTGCGCAGTTCTGATGCTCGAAACGAGTAACTAGAACGGCCTAGGGGAAAAGTACGCATACCGTTGTAATCGGGCGAGTTTCTACTTTCAGATGCAACAGAAATTTTGCAGATTGGTCAATCCGTTCTCGAGATATGGCATTTTGGAGGTAAGAAACGTTTGAGAAACTCAAAATTTTCGCAGTTCTGATGCTCGACACGAATAACTAGAACGGCCTAGGGGAAAAGTACGCATACCGTTGTAATCGGGCGAGTTTTTACTTTCAGATGCAACAGAAATTTTGCGGATTGATCAATCCGTTCGCGAGATATGGCAGTTTGGATGTAAGAAACGCTTGAGAAACTCAAAATTCTCGCAGTTCTGATGCTCGAAACGAATAACTAGGACGGCCTAGGGGAAACTACAACTACCGTTGTAATCGGGCGAGTTTCCACTTTCAGATGCAACAGAAATTTTGCGGATAGATCAATCCGTTCGCGAGATATGGCAGTTTGGATATAAGAAACGCTTGAGAAACTCAAAATTTTCGCAGTTCTGATGCTCGAAACGAGTAACTAGAACGGCCTAGGGGAAAAGTACGCATACCGTTGTAATCGGGCGAGTTTCTACTTTCAGATGCAACAGAAATTTTGCGGATTGATCAATCCGTTCGCAAGATATGGCAGTTCGGAGATAAGAAACGCTTGAGAAACCCAAAATTTTCGCAGTTCTGATGCTCGAAACGAGTAACTAGAACGGCCTAGGGGAAAAGTACGCATACCGTTGTAATCGGGCGAGTTTCTACTTTCAGATGCAACAGAAATTTTGCGGATTAGTCATTCCGTTCGCGAGATATGGCAGTTTGGAGGTAAGAAACGTTTGAGAAACTCAAAATTTTCGCCGTTCTGATGCTCGGAACGAATAACTAGAACGGCCTAGGGGAAAAGTACGCACACCGTTGTAATCGGGCGAGTTTCTACTTTCAGATGCAACAGTAATTTTGCGGATTGGTCAATCCGTTCGCGAGATATGGCAGTTTGGAGGTAAGAAACGCTTGAGGAACTCAAAATTTGCGCAGTTCTGATGCTCGAAACGAGTAACTAGAACGGGCTAGGGGAAAAGTACGCACACCGTTGTAATCGGGCGAGTTTCTACTTTCAGATGCAACAGAAATTTTGCAGATTGGTCAATCCGTTCTCGAGATATGGCATTTTGGAGGTAAGAAACGCTTGAGAAACTCAAAATTTTCGCAGTTCTGATGCTCGACACGAATAACTAGAACGGCCTAGGGGAAAAGTACGCATACCGTTGTAATCGGGCGAGTTTTTACTTTCAGATGCAACAGAAATTTTGCGGATTGATCAATCCGTTCGCGAGATATGGCAGTTTGGATGTAAGAAACGCTTGAGAAACTCAAAATTCTCGCAGTTCTGATGCTCGAAACGAATAACTAGGACGGCCTAGGGGAAACTACAACTACCGTTGTAATCGGGCGAGTTTCCACTTTCAGATGCAACAGAAATTTTGCGGATAGATCAATCCGTTCGCGAGATATGGCAGTTTGGATATAAGAAACGCTTGAGAAACTCAAAATTTTCGCAGTTCTGATGCTCGAAACGAGTAACTAGAACGGCCTAGGGGAAAAGTACGCATACCGTTGTAATCGGGCGAGTTTCTACTTTCAGATGCAACAGAAATTTTGCGGATTGGTCAATCCGTTCGCGAGATATAGCAGTTTGGAGGTAAGAAACGCTTGAGAAACTCAAAATTTTCGCAGTTCTGATGCTCGACACGAATAACTAGAACGGCCTAGGGGAAAAGTACGCATACCGTTGTAATCGAGCGAGTTTCTATTTTCAGATGCAACAGAAATTTTGCGGATTGGTCAATCCGTTCGCGAGATATGGCAGTTTGGATGTAAGAAGCGCTTGAGAAACTCAAAATTTTCGCAGTTCTGATGCTCGAAACGAATAACTAGAACGGCCTAGGGGAAAACTACAACTACCGTTGTAATCGGGCGAGTTTCTACTTTCAGATGCAACAGAAATTTTGCGGATCGGTCAATCCATTCGCGAGATATGGCAGTTTGGATGTAAGAAACGCCTGAGAAACTCAAAATTTTCGCAGTTCTGATGCTCGAAACGAATGACTGGAACGGCCTAGGGGAAAACTACACATACCGTTGTAATCGGGCGAGTCTCTACTTTCAGATGCAACAGAAATTTTGCGGATTGGTCAATCCGTTCGCGAGATATGGCAGTTTGGAGGTAAGAAACGCTTGAGAAACTCAAAATTTTCTCAGTTCTGATGCTCGAAACGAATGACTAGAACGGCCTAGGGGAGAAGAACGCAAACCGTTGTAATCGGGCGAGTTTCTACTTTCAGATGCAACAGAAATTTTGCGGATTGGTCAATCCGTTCGCGAGATATGGCAGTTTGGATGTAAGAAACGCTTGAGAAACTCAAAATTTTCGCAGTTCTGATGCTCGAAACGAGTAACTAGAACGGCCTAGGGGAAAAGTACGCATACCGTTGTAATCGGGCGAGTTTTTACTTTCAGATGCAACAGAAATTTTGCGGATTGATCAATCCGTTCGCGAGATATGGCAGTTTGGAGATAAGAAACGCTTGAGAAACTCAAAATTTTCGCAGTTCTGATGCTCGAAACGAGTAACTAGAACGGCCTAAGGGAAAAGTACGCATAGCGTTGTAATCGGGCGAGTTTCTACCTTCAGATGCAACAGCAATTTTGCGGATTAGTCAATCCGTTCGCGAGATATGGTAGTTTGGAGGTAAGAAACGCTTGAGAAACTCAAAATTTTCGCCGTTCTGATGCTCGGAACGAATAACTAGAACGGCCTAGGGGAAAAGTACGCACACCGTTGTAATCGGGCGAGTTTCTACTTTCAGATGCAACAGAAATTTTGCGGATTGGTCAATCCGTTCGCGAGATATGGCAGTTTGGGGGTAAGAAACGCTTGAGGAACTCAAAATTTGCGCAGTTCTGATGCTCGAAACGAGTAACTAGAAGGGCCTAGAGGAAAAGTACGCATACTGTTGTAATCGGGCGAGTTTCTACCTTCAGATGCAACAGAAATTTTGCGGATCGGTCAATCCGTTCGCGAGATATGGCAGTTTGGAGGTAAGAAACGCTTGAGAAACTCAAAATTTTCGCAGTTCTGATGCTCGAAACGAATAACTAGAACGGCCTAGGGGAAAACTACACCTACCGTTGTAATCGGGCGAGTTTCTACTTTCAGATGCAACAGAAATTTTGCGGATTGATCAATCCGTTCGCAAGATATGGCAGTTTGGAGATAAGAAACGCTTGAGAAACCCAAAATTTTCGCAGTTCTGATGCTCGAAACGAGTCACTAGAACGGCCTAGGGGAAAAGTACGCATACCGTTGTAATCGGGCGAGTTTCTACTTTCAGATGCAACAGAAATTTGGCGGATTAGTCATTCCGTTCGCGAGATATGGCAGTTTGGAGGTAAGAAACGATTGAGAAACTCAAAATTTTCGCCGTTCTGATGCTCGGAACGAATAACTAGAACGGCCTAGGGGAAAAGTACGCACACCGTTGTAATCGGGCGAGTTTCTACTTTCAGATGCAACAGAAATTTTGCGGATTGGTCAATCCGTTCGCGAGATATGGCAGTTTGGAGGTAAGAAACGCTTGAGGAACTCAAAATTTGCGCAGTTCTGATGCTCGAAACGAGTAACTAGAACGGCCTAGGGGAAAAGTATGCATACCGTTGTAATCGGGCGAGTTTCTACTTTCAGATGCAACAGAAATTTTGCGGATTGATCAATCCGTTCGCGAGATATGGCAGTTTGGAGATAAGAAACGCTTGAGAAACTCAAAATTTTCGCAGTTCTGATGCTCGAAACGAGTAACTAGAACGGCCTAGGGGAAAAGTACGCACACCGTTGTAATCGGGCGAGTTTCTACTTTCAGATGCAACAGAAATTTTGCGGATTGGTCAATCCGTTCGCGAGATATGGCAGTTTGGATGTAAGAAACGCTTGAGAAACTCAAAATTTTCGCAGTTCTGATGCTCGAAACGAATAACTGGAACGGCCTAGGGGAAAACTACACATACCGTTGTAATCGGGCGAGTCTCTACTTTCAGATGCAACAGAAATTTTGCGGATTGGTCAAACCGTTCGCGAGATATGGCAGTTTGGAGGTAAGAAACGCTTGAGAAACTCAAAATTTTCTCAGTTCTGATGCTCGAAACAAATGACTAGAACGGCCTAGGGGAGAAGAACGCAAACCGTTGTAATCGGGCGAGTTTCTACTTTCAGATGCAACAGAAATTTTGCGGATTGGTCAATCCGTTCGCGAGATATGGCAGTTTGGAAGTAAGAAACGCTTGAGAAACTCAAAATTTTCGCAGTTCTGATGCTCGAAACGCATAACAAGAACGCCCTAGGGGAAAACTACACTTACCATTGTAATCGGGCGAGTTTCTACTTTCAGATGCAACAGAAATTTTGCGGATTGGTCAATCCGTTCGCGAGATATGGCAGTTTGGAGGTAAGAAACGCTTGAGGAACTCAAAATTTGCGCAGTTCTGATGCTCGAAACGAGTAACTAGAAGGGCCTAGGGGAAAAGTACGCATACTGTTGTAATCGGGCGAGTTTCTACCTTCAGATGCAACAGAAATTTTGCGGATTGGTCAATCCGTTCGCGAGATATGGCAGTTTGGAGGTAAGAAACGCTTGAGAAACTCAAAATTTTCGCAGTTCTGATGCTCGAAACGAATAACTAGAACGGCCTAGGGGAAAACTACACCTACCGTTGTAATCGGGCGAGTTTCTACTTTCAGATGCAACAGAAATTTTGCGGATTGATCAATCCGTTCGCAAGATATGGCAGTTTGGAGATAAGAAACGCTTGAGAAACCCAAAATTTTCGCAGTTCTGATGCTCGAAACGAGTAACTAGAACGGCCTAGGGGAAAAGTACGCATACCGTTGTAATCGGGCGAGTTTCTACTTTCAGATGCAACAGAAATTTTGCGGATTAGTCATTCCGTTCGCGAGATATGGCAGTTTGGAGGTAAGAAACGTTTGAGAAACTCAAAATTTTCGCCGTTCTGATGCTCGGAACGAATAACTAGAACGGCCTAGGGGAAAAGTACGCACACCGCTGTAATCGGGCGAGTTTCTACTTTCAGATGCAACAGAAATTTTGCGGATTGGTCAATCCGTTCGCGAGATATGGCAGTTTGGAGGTAAGAAACGCTTGAGGAACTCAAAATTTGCGCAGTTCTGATGCTCGAAACGAGTAACTAGAACGGCCTAGGGGAAAAGTACGCATACCGTTGTAATCGGGCGAGTTTCTACTTTCAGATGCAACAGAAATTTTGCGGATTGGTCAATCCGTTCGCGAGATATGGCAGTTTGGATGTAAGAAACGCTTGAGAAACTCAAAATTTTCGCAGTTCTGATGCTCGAAACGAGTAACTAGAACGGCCTAGGGGAAAAGTACGCATACCGTTGTAATCGGGCGAGTTTTTACTTTCAGATGCGACAGAAATTTTGCGGATTGATCAATCCGTTCGCGAGATATGGCAGTTTGGAGATAAGAAACGCTTGAGAAACTCAAAATTTTCGCAGTTCTGATGCTCGAAACGAGTAACTAGAACGGCCTAAGGGAAAAGTACGCATAGCGTTGTAATCGGGCGAGTTTCTACCTTCAGATGCAACAGCAATTTTGCGGATTAGTCAATCCGTTCGCGAGATATGGTAGTTTGGAGGTAAGAAACGCTTGAGAAACTCAAAATTTTCGCCGTTCTGATGCTCGGAACGAATAACTAGAACGGCCTAGGGGAAAAGTACGCACACCGTTGTAATCGGGCGAGTTTCTACTTTCAGATGCAACAGAAATTTTGCGGATTGGTCAATCCGTTCGCGAGATATGGCAGTTTGGGGGTAAGAAACGCTTGAGAAACCCAAAATTTTCGCAGTTCTGATGCTCGAAACGAGTCACTAGAACGGCCTAGGGGAAAAGTACGCATACCGTTGTAATCGGGCGAGTTTCTACTTTCAGATGCAACAGAAATTTGGCGGATTAGTCATTCCGTTCGCGAGATATGGCAGTTTGGAGGTAAGAAACGATTGAGAAACTCAAAATTTTCGCCGTTCTGATGCTCGGAACGAATAACTAGAACGGCCTAGGGGAAAAGTACGCACACCGTTGTAATCGGGCGAGTTTCTACTTTCAGATGCAACAGAAATTTTGCGGATTGGTCAATCCGTTCGCGAGATATGGCAGCTTGGAGGTAAGAAACGCTTGAGGAACTCAAAATTTGCGCAGTTCTGATGCTCGAAACGAGTAACTAGAACGGCCTAGGGGAAAAGTATGCATACCGTTGTAATCGGGCGAGTTTCTACTTTCAGATGCAACAGAAATTTTGCGGATTGGTCAATCCGTTCGCGAGATATGGCAGTTTGGATGTAAGAAACGCTTGAGAAACTCAAAATTTTCGCAGTTCTGATGCTCGAAACGAGTAACTAGAACGGCCTAGGGGAAAAGTACGCATACCGTTGTAATCGGGCGAGTTTTTACTTTCAGATGCAACAGAAATTTTGCGGATTGATCAATCCGTTCGCGAGATATGGCAGTTTGGAGATAAGAAACGCTTGAGAAACTCAAAATTTTCGCAGTTCTGATGCTCGAAACGAGTAACTAGAACGGCCTAGGGGAAAAGTACGCACACCGTTGT
Source organism: Ptiloglossa arizonensis (assembly GCF_051014685.1). NCBI lineage: Eukaryota > Metazoa > Arthropoda > Insecta > Hymenoptera > Colletidae > Ptiloglossa > Ptiloglossa arizonensis. Next base: position 139,579 of record NW_027478767.1, on the reverse strand, counting down.
AATCGGGCGAGTTTCTACTTTCAGATGCAACAGAAATTTTGCGGATTGGTCAATCCGTTCGCGAGATATGGCAGTTTGGATGTAAGAAACGCTTGAGAAACTCAAAATTTTCGCAGTTCTGATGCTCGAAACGAATAACTGGAACGGCCTAGGGGAAAACTACACATACCGTTGTAATCGGGCGAGTCTCTACTTTCAGATGCAACAGAAATTTTGCGGATTGGTCAATCCGTTCGCGAGATATGGCAGTTTGGAGGTAAGAAACGCTTGAGAAACTCAAAATTTTCTCAGTTCTGATGCTCGAAACGAATGACTAGAACGGCCTAGGGGAGAAGAACGCAAACCGTTGTAATCGGGCGAGTTTCTACTTTCAGATGCAACAGAAATTTTGCGGATTGGTCAATCCGTTCGCGAGATATGGCAGTTTGGAAGTAAGAAACGCTTGAGAAACTCAAAATTTTCGCAGTTCTGGTGCTCGAAACGCATAACAAGAACGCCCTAGGGGAAAACTACACTTACCATTGTAATCGGGCGAGTTTCTACTTTCAGATGCAACAGAAATTTTGCGGATTGGTCAATCCGTTCGCGAGATATGGCAGTTTGGAGGTAAGAAACGCTTGAGGAACTCAAAATTTGCGCAGTTCTGATGCTCGAAACGAGTAACTAGAAGGGCCTAGGGGAAAAGTACGCATACTGTTGTAATCGGGCGAGTTTCTACCTTCAGATGCAACAGAAATTTTGCGGATTGGTCAATCCGTTCGCGAGATATGGCAGTTTGGAGGTAAGAAACGCTTGAGAAACTCAAAATTTTCGCAGTTCTGATGCTCGAAACGAATAACTAGAACGGCCTAGGGGAAAACTACACCTACCGTTGTAATCGGGCGAGTTTCTACTTTCAGATGCAACAGAAATTTTGCGGATTGATCAATCCGTTCGCAAGATATGGCAGTTTGGAGATAAGAAACGCTTGAGAAACCCAAAATTTTCGCAGTTCTGATGCTCGAAACGAGTAACTAGAACGGCCTAGGGGAAAAGTACGCATACCGTTGTAATCGGGCGAGTTTCTACTTTCAGATGCAACAGAAATTTTGCGGATTAGTCATTCCGTTCGCGAGATATGGCAGTTTGGAGGTAAGAAACGTTTGAGAAACTCAAAATTTTCGCCGTTCTGATGCTCGGAACGAATAACTAGAACGGCCTAGGGGAAAAGTACGCACACCGCTGTAATCGGGCGAGTTTCTACTTTCAGATGCAACAGAAATTTTGCGGATTGGTCAATCCGTTCGCGAGATATGGCAGTTTGGAGGTAAGAAACGCTTGAGGAACTCAAAATTTGCGCAGTTCTGATGCTCGAAACGAGTAACTAGAAGGGCCTAGGGGAAAAGTACGCATACTGTTGTAATCGGGCGAGTTTCTACCTTCAGATGCAACAGAAATTTTGCGGATTGGTCAATCCGTTCGCGAGATATGGCAGTTTGGAGGTAAGAAACGCTTGAGAAACTCAAAATTTTCGCAGTTCTGATGCTCGAAACGAATAACTAGAACGGCCTAGGGGAAAACTACACCTACCGTTGTAATCGGGCGAGTTTCTACTTTCAGATGCAACAGAAATTTTGCGGATTGATCAATCCGTTCGCAAGATATGGCAGTTTGGAGATAAGAAACGCTTGAGAAACCCAAAATTTTCGAAGTTCTGATGCTCGAAACGAGTAACTAGAACGGCCTAGGGGAAAAGTACGCACACCGTTGTAATCAGGCGAGTTTCTACTTTCAGATGCAACAGAAATTTTGCGGATTGATCAATCCGTTCGCGAGATATGGCAGTTTGGAGGTAAGAAACGCTTGAGAAACTCAAAATTCTCGCAGTTCTGATGCTCGAAACGAATAACTAGGACGGCCTAGGGGAAACTACAACTACCGTTGTAATCGGGCGAGTTTCCACTTTCAGATGCAACAGAAATTTTGCGGATTGATCAATCCGTTCGCGAGATATGGCAGTTTGGATATAAGAAACGCTTGAGAAACTCAAAATTTTCGCAGTTCTGATGCTCGAAACGAGTAACTAGAACGGCCTGGGGGAAAAGTACGCATACCGTTGTAATCGGGCGAGTTTCTACTTTCAGATGCAACAGAAATTTTGCGGATTGGTCAATCCGTTCGCGAGATATGGCAGTTTGGAAGTAAGAAACGCTTGAGAAACTCAAAATTTTCGCAGTTCTGATGCTCGAAACGAATAACTGGAACGGCCTAGTGGAAAACTACACATACCGCTGTAATCGAGAGAGTCTCTACTTTCAGATGCAACAGAAATTTTGCGGATTGGTCAATCCGCTCGCGAGATATGGCAGTTTGGAGGTAAGAAACGCTTGAGAAACTCAAAATTTTCGCAGTTCTGACGCTCGAAACGAATAACTAGAACGGCCTAGGGGAAAAGTGCGCATACCGTTGTAATCGGGCGAGTTTCTACTTTCAGATGCAACAGAAATTTTGCGGATCGGTCAATCCATTCGCGAGATATGGCAGTTTGGATGTAAGAAACGCTTGAGAAACTCAAAATTTTCGCAGTTCTGATGCTCGAAACGAATAACTGGAACGGCCTAGGGGAAAACTACACATACCGTTGTAATCGGGCGAGTCTCTACTTTCAGATGCAACAGAAATTTTGCGGATTGGTCAATCCGTTCGCGAGATATGGCAGTTTGGAGGTAAGAAACGCTTGAGAAACTCAAAATTTTCTCAGTTCTGATGCTCGAAACGAATGACTAGAACGGCCTAGGGGAGAAGAACGCAAACCGTTGTAATCGGGCGAGTTTCTACTTTCAGATGCAACAGAAATTTGGCGGATTAGTCATTCCGTTCGCGAGATATGGCAGTTTGGAGGTAAGAAACGATTGAGAAACTCAAAATTTTCGCCGTTCTGATGCTCGGAACGAATAACTAGAACGGCCTAGGGGAAAAGTACGCACACCGTTGTAATCGGGCGAGTTTCTACTTTCAGATGCAACAGAAATTTTGCGGATTGGTCAATCCGTTCGCGAGATATGGCAGTTTGGAGGTAAGAAACGCTTGAGGAACTCAAAATTTGCGCAGTTCTGATGCTCGAAACGAGTAACTAGAACGGCCTAGGGGAAAAGTATGCATACCGTTGTAATCGGGCGAGTTTCTACTTTCAGATGCAACAGAAATTTTGCGGATTGGTCAATCCGTTCGCGAGATATGGCAGTTTGGATGTAAGAAACGCTTGAGAAACTCAAAATTTTCGCAGTTCTGATGCTCGAAACGAGTAACTAGAACGGCCTAGGGGAAAAGTACGCATACCGTTGTAATCGGGCGAGTTTTTACTTTCAGATGCAACAGAAATTTTGCGGATTGATCAATCCGTTCGCGAGATATGGCAGTTTGGAGATAAGAAACGCTTGAGAAACTCAAAATTTTCGCAGTTCTGATGCTCGAAACGAGTAACTAGAACGGCCTAGGGGAAAAGTACGCACACCGTTGTAATCGGGCGAGTTTCTACTTTCAGATGCAACAGAAATTTTGCGGATTGGTCAATCCGTTCGCGAGATATGGCAGTTTGGATGTAAGAAACGCTTGAGAAACTCAAAATTTTCGCAGTTCTGATGCTCGAAACGAATAACTGGAACGGCCTAGGGGAAAACTACACATACCGTTGTAATCGGGCGAGTCTCTACTTTCAGATGCAACAGAAATTTTGCGGATTGGTCAATCCGTTCGCGAGATATGGCAGTTTGGAGGTAAGAAACGCTTGAGAAACTCAAAATTTTCTCAGTTCTGATGCTCGAAACGAATGACTAGAACGGCCTAGGGGAGAAGAACGCAAACCGTTGTAATCGGGCGAGTTTCTACTTTCAGATGCAACAGAAATTTTGCGGATTGGTCAATCCGTTCGCGAGATATGGCAGTTTGGAAGTAAGAAACGCTTGAGAAACTCAAAATTTTCGCAGTTCTGATGCTCGAAACGCATAACAAGAACGCCCTAGGGGAAAACTACACTTACCATTGTAATCGGGCGAGTTTCTACTTTCAGATGCAACAGAAATTTTGCGGATTGGTCAATCCGTTCGCGAGATATGGCAGTTTGGAGGTAAGAAACGCTTGAGGAACTCAAAATTTGCGCAGTTCTGATGCTCGAAACGAGTAACTAGAAGGGCCTAGGGGAAAAGTACGCATACTGTTGTAATCGGGCGAGTTTCTACCTTCAGATGCAACAGAAATTTTGCGGATTGGTCAATCCGTTCGCGAGATATGGCAGTTTGGAGGTAAGAAACGCTTGAGAAACTCAAAATTTTCGCAGTTCTGATGCTCGAAACGAATAACTAGAACGGCCTAGGGGAAAACTACACCTACCGTTGTAATCGGGCGAGTTTCTACTTTCAGATGCAACAGAAATTTTGCGGATTGATCAATCCGTTCGCAAGATATGGCAGTTTGGAGATAAGAAACGCTTGAGAAACCCAAAATTTTCGCAGTTCTGATGCTCGAAACGAGTAACTAGAACGGCCTAGGGGAAAAGTACGCATACCGTTGTAATCGGGCGAGTTTCTACTTTCAGATGCAACAGAAATTTTGCGGATTAGTCATTCCGTTCGCGAGATATGGCAGTTTGGAGGTAAGAAACGTTTGAGAAACTCAAAATTTTCGCCGTTCTGATGCTCGGAACGAATAACTAGAACGGCCTAGGGGAAAAGTACGCACACCGCTGTAATCGGGCGAGTTTCTACTTTCAGATGCAACAGAAATTTTGCGGATTGGTCAATCCGTTCGCGAGATATGGCAGTTTGGAGGTAAGAAACGCTTGAGGAACTCAAAATTTGCGCAGTTCTGATGCTCGAAACGAGTAACTAGAAGGGCCTAGGGGAAAAGTACGCATACTGTTGTAATCGGGCGAGTTTCTACCTTCAGATGCAACAGAAATTTTGCGGATTGGTCAATCCGTTCGCGAGATATGGCAGTTTGGAGGTAAGAAACGCTTGAGAAACTCAAAATTTTCGCAGTTCTGATGCTCGAAACGAATAACTAGAACGGCCTAGGGGAAAACTACACCTACCGTTGTAATCGGGCGAGTTTCTACTTTCAGATGCAACAGAAATTTTGCGGATTGATCAATCCGTTCGCAAGATATGGCAGTTTGGAGATAAGAAACGCTTGAGAAACCCAAAATTTTCGAAGTTCTGATGCTCGAAACGAGTAACTAGAACGGCCTAGGGGAAAAGTACGCATACCGTTGTAATCGGGCGAGTTTCTACTTTCAGATGCAACAGAAATTTTGCGGATTAGTCATTCCGTTCGCGAGATATGGCAGTTTGGAGGTAAGAAACGTTTGAGAAACTCAAAATTTTCGCAGTTCTGATGCTCGAAACGAGTAACTAGAACGGCCTAGGGGAAAAGTACGCACACCGTTGTAATCAGGCGAGTTTCTACTTTCAGATGCAACCGAAATTTTGCGGATTGATCAATCCGTTCGCGAGATATGGCAGTTTGGAGGTAAGAAACGCTTGAGAAACTCAAAATTCTCGCAGTTCTGATGCTCGAAACGAATAACTAGGACGGCCTAGGGGAAACTACAACTACCGTTGTAATCGGGCGAGTTTCCACTTTCAGATGCAACAGAAATTTTGCGGATTGATCAATCCGTTCGCGAGATATGGCAGTTTGGATATAAGAAACGCTTGAGAAACTCAAAATTTTCGCAGTTCTGATGCTCGAAACGAGTAACTAGAACGGCCTGGGGGAAAAGTACGCATACCGTTGTAATCGGGCGAGTTTCTACTTTCAGATGCAACAGAAATTTTGCGGATTGGTCAATCCGTTCGCGAGATATGGCAGTTTGGAGGTAAGAAACGCTTGAGAAACTCAAAATTTTCGCAGTTCTGATGCTCGAAACGAATAACTGGAACGGCCTAGTGGAAAACTACACATACCGCTGTAATCGAGAGAGTCTCTACTTTCAGATGCAACAGAAATTTTGCGGATTGGTCAATCCGCTCGCGAGATATGGCAGTTTGGAGGTAAGAAACGCTTGAGAAACTCAAAATTTTCGCAGTTCTGACGCTCGAAACGAATAACTAGAACGGCCTAGGGGAAAAGTGCGCATACCGTTGTAATCGGGCGAGTTTCTACTTTCAGATGCAACAGAAATTTTGCGGATCGGTCAATCCATTCGCGAGATATGGCAGTTTGGATGTAAGAAACGCTTGAGAAACTCAAAATTTTCGCAGTTCTGATGCTCGAAACGAATAACTGGAACGGCCTAGGGGAAAACTACACATACCGTTGTAATCGGGCGAGTCTCTACTTTCAGATGCAACAGAAATTTTGCGGATTGGTCAATCCGTTCGCGAGATATGGCAGTTTGGAGGTAAGAAACGCTTGAGAAACTCAAAATTTTCTCAGTTCTGATGCTCGAAACGAATGACTAGAACGGCCTAGGGGAGAAGAACGCAAACCGTTGTAATCGGGCGAGTTTCTACTTTCAGATGCAACAGAAATTTTGCGGATTGGTCAATCCGTTCGCGAGATATGGCAGTTTGGAAGTAAGAAACGCTTGAGAAAATCAAAATTTTCGCAGTTCTGATGCTCGAAACGCATAACAAGAACGCCCTAGGGGAAAACTACACTTACCATTGTAATCGGGCGAGTTTCTACTTTCAGATGCAACAGAAATTTTGCGGATTGGTCAATCCGTTCGCGAGATATGGCAGTTTGGAGGTAAGAAACGCTTGAGGAACTCAAAATTTGCGCAGTTCTGATGCTCGAATCGAGTAACTAGAAGGGCCTAGGGGAAAAGTGCCCATACCGTTGTAATCGGGCGAGTTTCTACTTTCAGATGCAACGGAAACTTTGCGGATTGATCAATCCGTTCGCGAGATATGGCAGTTTGGAGATAAGAAACGCTTGAGAAACTCAAAATTTTCGGAGTTCTGATGCTCGAAACGAGTAACTAGAACGGCCTAGGGGAAAAGTACGCATACCGTTGTAATCAGGCGAGTTTCTACTTTCAGATGCAACAGAAATTTTGCGGATTGGTCAATCCGTTCGCGAGATATGGCAGATTGGAGGTAAGAAACGCTTGAGAAACTCAAAATTTTCGCAGTTCTGATGCTCGAAACGAATAACTAGAACGGCCTAGGGGAAAACCACACCTACCGTTGTAATCGGGCGAGTTTCTACTTTCAGATGCAACAGAAATTTTGCGGATTGATCAATCCGTTCGCGAGATATGGCAGTTTGGAGGTAAGAAACGCTTGAGAAACTCAAAATTTTCGCAGTTCTGATGCTCGAAACGAGTAACTAGAAGGGCCTAGGGGAAAAGTACGCATACTGTTGTAATCGGGCGAGTTTCTACCTTCAGATGCAACAGAAATTTTGCGGATTGGTCAATCCGTTCGCGAGATATGGCAGTTTGGAGGTAAGAAACGCTTGAGAAACTCAAAATTTTCGCAGTTCTGATGCTCGAAACGAATAACTAGAACGGCCTAGGGGAAAACTACACCTACCGTTGTAATCGGGCGAGTTTCTACTTTCAGATGCAACAGAAATTTTGCGGATTGGTCAATCCGTTCGCGAGATATGGCAGATTGGAGGTAAGAAACGCTTGAGAAACTCAAAATTTTCGCAGTTCTGATGCTCGAAACGAATAACTAGAACGGCCTAGGGGAAAACCACACCTACCGTTGTAATCGGGCGAGTTTCTACTTTCAGATGCAACAGAAATTTTGCGGATTGATCAATCCGTTCGCGAGATATGGCAGTTTGGAGGTAAGAAACGCTTGAGAAACTCAAAATTTTCGCAGTTCTGATGCTCGAAACGAGTAACTAGAACGGCCTAGGGGAAAAGTACGCATACCGTTGTAATCGGGCGAGTTTCTACTTTCAGATGCAACGGAAACTTTGCGGATTGATCAATCCGTTCGCGAGATATGGCAGTTTGGAAGTAAGAAACGCTTGAGAAACTCAAAATTTTCGCAGTTCTGATGCTCGAAACGCATAACAAGAACGCCCTAGGGGAAAACTACACTTACCATTGTAATCGGGCGAGTTTCTACTTTCAGATGCAACAGAAATTTTGCGGATTGGTCAATCCGTTCGCGAGATATGGCAGTTTGGAGGTAAGAAACGCTTGAGGAACTCAAAATTTGCGCAGTTCTGATGCTCGAAACGAGTAACTAGAAGGGCCTAGGGGAAAAGTACGCATACTGTTGTAATCGGGCGAGTTTCTACCTTCAGATGCAACAGAAATTTTGCGGATTGGTCAATCCGTTCGCGAGATATGGCAGTTTGGAGGTAAGAAACGCTTGAGAAACTCAAAATTTTCGCAGTTCTGATGCTCGAAACGAATAACTAGAACGGCCTAGGGGAAAACTACACCTACCGTTGTAATCGGGCGAGTTTCTACTTTCAGATGCAACAGAAATTTTGCGGATTGATCAATCCGTTCGCGAGATATGGCAGTTTGGAGGTAAGAAACGTTTGAGAAACTCAAAATTTTCGCCGTTCTGATGCTCGAAACGAATAACTAGAACGGCCTAGGGGAAAAGTACGCATACCGTTGTAATCGGGCGAGTTTCTACTTTCAGATGCAACAGAAATTTTGCGGATTTGTCAATCCGTTCGCGAGATATGGCAGTTTGGAGGTAAGATACGCTTGAGAAACTCAAAATTTTCGCAGTTCTGATGCTCGACACGAATAACTAGAACGGCCTAGGGGAAAAGTGCCCATACCGTTGTAATCGGGCGAGTTTCTACTTTCAGATGCAACGGAAACTTTGCGGATTGATCAATCCGTTCGCGAGATATGGCAGTTTGGAGATAAGAAACGCTTGAGAAACTCAAAATTTTCGCAGTTCTGATGCTCGAAACGAGTAACTAGAACGGCCTAGGGGAAAAGTACGCATACCGTTGTAATCAGGCGAGTTTCTACTTTCAGATGCAACAGAAATTTTGCGGATTGGTCAATCCGTTCGCGAGATATGGCAGATTGGAGGTAAGAAACGCTTGAGAAACTCAAAATTTTCGCAGTTCTGATGCTCGAAACGAATAACTAGAACGGCCTAGGGGAAAACCACACCTACCGTTGTAATCGGGCGAGTTTCTACTTTCAGATGCAACAGAAATTTTGCGGATTGATCAATCCGTTCGCGAGATATGGCAGTTTGGAGGTAAGAAACGCTTGAGAAACTCAAAATTTTCGCAGTTCTGATGCTCGAAACGAGTAACTAGAACGGCCTAGGGGAAAAGTACGCATACCGTTGTAATCGGGCGAGTTTCTACTTTCAGATGCAACAGAAATTTTGCGGATTGGTCAATCCGTTCGCGAGATATGTCAGTTTGGAGGTAAGAAACGCTTGAGAAACTCAAAATTTTCGCAGTTCTGATGCTCGACACGAATAACTAGAACGGCCTAGGGGAAAACTACACCTACCGTTGTAATCGGGCGAGTTTCTACTTTCAGATGCAACAGAAATTTTGCGGATTGATCAATCCGTTCGCAAGATATGGCAGTTTGGAGATAAGAAACGCTTGAGAAACCCAAAATTTTCGAAGTTCTGATGCTCGAAACGAGTAACTAGAACGGCCTAGGGGAAAAGTACGCATACCGTTGTAATCGGGCGAGTTTCTACTTTCAGATGCAACAGAAATTTTGCGGATTAGTCATTCCGTTCGCGAGATATGGCAGTTTGGAGGTAAGAAACGTTTGAGAAACTCAAAATTTTCGCAGTTCTGATGCTCGAAACGAGTAACTAGAACGGCCTAGGGGAAAAGTACGCACACCGTTGTAATCAGGCGAGTTTCTACTTTCAGATGAAACAGAAATTTTGCGGATTGATCAATCCGTTCGCGAGATATGGCAGTTTGGAGGTAAGAAACGCTTGAGAAACTCAAAATTTTCGCAGTTCTGATGCTCGAAACGAATAACTAGAACGGCCTAGGGGAAAACTACAACTACCGTTGTAATCGGGCGAGTTTCCACTTTCAGATGCAACAGAAATTTTGCGGATTGATCAATCCGTTCGCGAGATATGGCAGTTTGGAGATAAGAAACGCTTGAGAAACTTAAAATTTTCGCAGTTCTGATGCTCGAAACGAGTAACTAGAACGGCCTACGGGAAAAGTACGCATACCGTTGTAATCGGGCGAGTTTCTACTTTCAGATGCAACAGAAATTTTGCGGATTGGTCAATCCGTTCGCGAGATATGGCAGTTTGGACGTAAGAAACGCTTGAGAAACTCAAAATTTTCGCAGTTCTGATGCTCGACACGAATAACTAGAACGGCCTAGGGGAAAAGTACGCATACCGTTGTAATCGAGCGAGTTTCTATTTTCAGATGCAACAGAAATTTTGCGGATTGGTCAATCCGTTCGCGAGATATGGCAGTTTGGATGTAAGAAGCGCTTGAGAAACTCAAAATTTTCGCAGTTCTGATGCTCGAAACGAATAACTAGAACGGCCTAGGGGAAAACTACAACTACCGTTGCAATCGGGCGAGTTTCCCCTTTCAGGTGCAACAGAAATTTTGCGGGTCGGTCAATCCGTTCGCGAGATATGGCAGTTTGGATGTAAGAAACGCTTGAGAAACTCAAAATTTTCGCAGTTCTGATGCTCGAAACGAATAACTGGAACGGCCTAGTGGAAAACTACACATACCGCTGTAATCGAGAGAGTCTCTACTTTCAGATGCAACAGAAATTTTGCGGATTGGTCAATCCGCTCGCGAGATATGGCAGTTTGGAGGTAAGAAACGCTTGAGAATCTCAAAATTTTCGCAGTTCTGATGCTCGAAACGAATGACTAGAACGGCCTAGGGGAGAAGAACGCATACCGTTGTAATCGGGCGAGTTTCTACTTTCAGATGCAACAGAAATTTTGCGGATTGGTCAATCCGTTCGCGAGATATGGCAGTTTGGAGATAAGAAACGCTTGAGAAACTCAAAATTTTCGCAGTTCTGATGCTCGAAACGAATGACTAGGACGGCCTAGGGGAGAAGTACGCATATCGTTGTAATCGGGCGAGTTTCTACTTTCAGATGCAACAGAAATTTTGCGGATTGGTCAATCCGTTCGCGAGATATGGCAGTTTGGATGTAAGAAACGCTTGAGAAACTCAAAATTTTCGCGGTTCTGATGCTCGAAACGAATAACTAGAACGGCCTAGGGGAAAACTACAACTACCGTTGTAATCGGGCGAGTTTCCACTTTCAGATGCAACAGAAATTTTGCGGATTGATCAATCCGTTCGCGAGATATGGCAGTTTGGAGATAAGAAACGCTTGAGAAACTCAAAATTTTCGCAGTTCTGATGCTCGAAACGAGTAACTAGAACGGCCTAGGGGAAAAGTACGCAAACCGTTGTAATCGGGCGAGTTTCTACTTTCAGATGCAACAGAAATTTTGCGGATTGGTCAATCCGTTCGCGAGATATGGCAGTTTGGAGGTAAGAAACGCTTGAGAAACTCAAAATTTTCGCAGTTCTGATGCTCGACACGTATAACTAGAACGGCCTAGGGGAAAAGTACGCATACCGTTGTAATCGGGCGAGTTTCTATTTTCAGATGCAACAGAAATTTTTCGGATTGGTCAATCCGTTCTCGAGATATGGCAGTTTGGAGATAAGAAACGCTTGAGAAACTCAAAATTTTCGCAGTTCTGATGCTCGAAACGAATGACTAGGACGGCCTAGGGGAGAAGTACCCATACCGTTGTAATCGGGCGAGTTTCTACTTTCAGATGCAACAGAAATTTTGCGGATTGGTCAATCCGTTCGCGAGATATGGCCGTTTGGATGTAAGAAACGCTTTAGAAACTCAAAATTTTCGCAGTTCTGAAGCTCGAAACGAATAACTAGAACGGCCCAGGGGAAAAGTGCGCATATCGTTGTAATCGGGCGAGTTTCTACTTTCAAATGCAACAGAAATTTTGTGGATTGGTCAATCCGTTCGCGAGATATGGCAGTTTGGAGGTAAGAAACGCTTGAGAAACTCAAAATTTTCGCAGTTCTGATGCTCGAAACGAATAACTAGAACGGCCTAGGGGAAAAGTGCGCACACCGTTGTAATCGGGCGAGTTTCTACTTTCAGATGCAACAGAAATTTTGCGGATCGGTCAATCCATTCGCGAGATATGGCAGTTTGGATGTAAGACACGCTTGAGAAACTCAAAATTTTCGCAGTTCTGATGCTCGAAACGAATAACTAGAACGGCCTAGGGGAAAAGTACGCATACCGTTGTAATCGGGCGAGTTTCTATTTTCAGATGCAACAGAAATTTTGCGGATTGGTCAATCCGTTCGCGAGATATGGCAGTTTGGATGTAAGAAACGCTTGAGAAACTCAAAATTTTCGCAGTTCTGATGCTCGAAACGAATAACTAGAACGGCCTAGGGGAAAACTACAACTACCGTTGTAATCGGGCGAGTTTCCACTTTCAGATGCAACAGAAATTTTGCGGATTGATCAATCCGTTCGCGAGATATGGCAGTTTGGAGATAAGAAACGCTTGAGAAACTCAAAATTTTCGCAGTTCTGATGCTCGAAACGAGTAACTAGAACGGCCTAGGGGAAAAGTACGCATGGCGTTGCAATCGGGCGAGTTTCTACTTTCAGATGCAACAGAAATTTTGCGGATTGGTCAATCCGTTCGCGAGATATGGCAGTTTGGAGGTAAGAAACGCTTGAGAAACTCAAAATTTTCGCAGTTCTGATGCTCGACACGAATAACAAGAACGGCCTAGGGGAAAAGTACGCATACCGTTGTAATCGGGCGAGTTTCTCTTTTCAGATGCAACAGAAATTTTGCGGATTGGTCAATCCGTTCGCGAGATATGGCAGTTTGAAGGTAAGAAACGCTTGAGAAACTCAAAATTTGCGCAGTTCTGATGCTCGAAACGAGTAACTAGAAGGGCCTAGAGGAAAAGTACGCATACTGTTGTAATCGGGCGAGTTTCTACCTTCAGATGCAACAGAAATTTTGCGGATTGGTCAATCCGTTCGCGAGATATGGCAGTTTGGAGGTAAGAAACGCTTGAGAAACTCAAAATTTTCGCAGTTCTGATGCTCGAAACGAATAACTAGAACGGCCTAGGGGAAAACTACAACTACCGTTGTAATCGGGCGAGTTTCCACTTTCAGATGCAACAGAAATTTTGCGGATTGATCAATCCGTTCGCGAGATATGGCAGTTTGGAGATAAGAAACGCTTGAGAAACTCAAAATTTTCGCAGTTCTGATGCTCGACACGAATAACTAGAACGGCCTAGGGGAAAAGTACGCATACCGTTGTAATCGGGCGAGTTTCTATTTTCAGATGCAACAGAAATTTTGCGGATTGGTCAATCCGTTCGCGAGATATGGCAGTTTGGATGTAAGAAACGCTTGAGAAACTCAAAATTCTCGCAGTTCTGATGCTCGAAACGAGTAACTAGAACGGCCTACGGGAAAAGTACGCATACCGTTCTAATCGGGCGAGTTTCTACTTTCAGATGCAACAGAAATTTTGCGGATTGGTCAATCCGTTCGCGAGATATGGCAGTTTGGAGGTAAGAAACGCTTGAGAAACTCAAAATTTTCGCAGTTCTGATGCTCGACACGAATAACTAGAACGGCCTAGGGGAAAAGTACGCATACCGTTGTAATCGGGCGAGTTTCTATTTTCAGATGCAACAGAAATTTTGCGGATTGGTCAATCCGTTCGCGAGATATGGCAGTTTGGATGTAAGAAACGCTTGAGAAACTCAAAATTCTCGCAGTTCTGATGCTCGAAACGAATAACTAGGACGGCCTAGGGGAAACTACAACTACCGTTGTAATCGGGCGAGTTTCCACTTTCAGATGCAACAGAAATTTTGCGGATTCATCAATCCGTTCGCGAGATATGGCAGTTTGGATATAAGAAACGCTTGAGAAACTCAAAATTTTCGCAGTTCTGATGCTCGAAACGAGTAACTAGAACGGCCTGGGGGAAAAGTACAACTACCGTTGTAATCGGGCGAGTTTCCCCTTTCAGATGCAACAGAAATTTTGCGGATCGGTCAATCCGTTCGCGAGATATGGCAGTTTGGATGTAAGAAACGCTTGAGAAACTCAAAATTTTCGCAGTTCTGATGCTCGAAACGAATAACTGGAACGGCCTAGTGGAAAACTACACATACCGCTGTAATCGAGAGAGTCTCTACTTTCAGATGCAACAGAAATTTTGCGGATTGGTCAATCCGCTCGCGAGATATGGCAGTTTGGAGGTAAGAAACGCTTGGGAAACTCAAAATTTTCGCAGTTCTGATGCTCGAAACGAATGACTAAAACGTCCTAGGGGAGAAGAACGCATACCGTTGTAATCGGGCGAGTTTCTACTTTCAGATGCAACAGAAATTTTGCGGATTGGTCAATCCGTTCGCGAGATATGGCAGTTTGGAGATAAGAAACGCTTGAGAAACTCAAAATTTTCGCATTTCTGATGCTCGAGACGAATAACTAGAACGGCCTACGGGAAAAGTACGCATACCGTTGTAATCGGGCGAGTTTCTACTTTCAGATGCAACAGAAATTTTGCGGATTGGTCAATCCGTTCGCGAGATATGGCAGTTTGGAGGTAAGAAACGCTTGAGAAACTCAAAATTTTCGCAGTTCTGATGCTCGACACGAATAACTAGAACGGCCTAGGGGAAAAGTACGCATACCGTTGTAATCGGTCGAGTTTCTATTTTCAGATGCAACAGAAATTTTGCGGATTGGTCAATCCGTTCGCGAGATATGGCAGTTTGGATGTAAGAAACGCTTGAGAAACTCAAAATTCTCGCAGTTCTGATGCTCGAAACGAATAACTAGGACGGCCTAGGGGAAACTACAACTACCGTTGTAATCGGGCGAGTTTCCACTTTCAGATGCAACAGAAATTTTGCGGATTCATCAATCCGTTCGCGAGATATGGCAGTTTGGATATAAGAAACGCTTGAGAAACTCAAAATTTTCGCAGTTCTGATGCTCGAAACGAGTAACTAGAACGGCCTGGGGGAAAAGTACAACTACCGTTGTAATCGGGCGAGTTTCCCCTTTCAGATGCAACAGAAATTTTGCGGATCGGTCAATCCGTTCGCGAGATATGGCAGTTTGGATGAAAGAAACGCTTGAGAAACTCAAAATTTTCGCAGTTCTGATGCTCGAAACGAATAACTGGAACGGCCTAGTGGAAAACTACACATACCGCTGTAATCGAGAGAGTCTCTACTTTCAGATGCAACAGAAATTTTGCGGATTGGTCAATCCGCTCGCGAGATATGGCAGTTTGGAGGTAAGAAACGCTTGGGAAACTCAAAATTTTCGCAGTTCTGATGCTCGAAACGAATGACTAGAACGTCCTAGGGGAGAAGAACGCATACCGTTGTAATCGGGCGAGTTTCTACTTTCAGATGCAACAGAAATTTTGCGGATTGGTCAATCCGTTCGCGAGATATGGCAGTTTGGAGATAAGAAACGCTTGAGAAACTCAAAATTTTCGCAGTTCTGATGCTCGAAACGAATAACTAGAACGGCCTAGGGGAAAAGTACGCATACCGTTGTAATCGGGCGAGTTTCTACTTTCAGATGCAACAGAAATTTTGCGGATTGGTGAATCCGTTCGCAAAATATGGCAGTTTGGATGTAAGAAACGCTTGAGAAACTCAAAGTTTTCGCAGTTCTGATTCTCGAAACGAATAACTAGAACGGCCTAGGGGAAAACTACACCCACCGTTGTAATCGGGCGAGTTTCTACTTTCAGATGCAACAGAAATTTTGCGGATTGATCAATCCGTTCGCCAAATATGGCAGTTTGGAGGTAAGAAACGCTTGAGAAACTCAAAATTTTCGCAGTTCTGATGCTCGAAACGAATAACTAGAACGGCCTAGGGGAAAAGTGCGCATACCGTTGTAATCGGGCGAGTTTCTACTATCAGATGCAACAGAAATTTTGCGGATTGATCAACTCGTTCGCGAGATATGGCAGTTTGGAGGTAAGAAACGCTTGAGAAACTCAAAATTTTCGCAGTTCTGAAGCTCGAAACGAATAACTAGAACGGCCTAGGGGAACAGTGCGCATACCGTTGTAATCGGGCGAGTTTCTACTTTCAGATGCAACAGAAATTTTGCGGATTGATCAACCCGTTCGCGAGATATGGCAGTTTGGATATAAGAAACGCTTTAGAAACTCAAAATTTTCGCAGTTCTGATGCTCGAAACGAATAACTAGAACGGCATAGGGGAAAAGTGCCCATACCGTTGTAATCGGGCGAGTTTCTACTTTCAGATGCAACAGAAATTTTGCGGATCGGTCAATCCATTCGCGAGATATGGCAGTTTGGATGTAAGACACGCTTGAGAAACTCAAAATTTTCGCAGTTCTGATGCTCGAAACGAATAACTAGAACGGCCTAGGGGAAAAGTACGCATACCGTTGTAATCGGGCGAGTTTCTATTTTCAGATGCAACAGAAATTTTGCGGATTGGTCAATCCGTTCGCGAGATATGGCAGTTTGGATGTAAGAAACGCTTGAGAAACTCAAAATTTTCGCAGTTCTGATGCTCGAAACGAATAACTAGAACGGCCTAGGGGAAAACCACAACTACCGTTGTAATCGGGCGAGTTTCCACTTTCAGATGCAACAGAAATTTTGCGGATTGATCAATCCGTTCGCGAGATATGGCAGTTTGGAGATAAGAAACGCTTGAGAAACTCAAAATTTTCGCAGTTCTGATGCTCGAAACGAGTAACTAGAACGGCCTAGGGGAAAAGTACGCATACCGTTTTAATCGGGCGAGTTTCTACTTTCAGATGCAACAGAAATTTTGCGGATTGGTCAATCCGTTCGCGAGATATGGCAGTATGGAGGTAAGAAACGCTTGAGAAACTCAAAATTTTCGCAGTTCTGATGCTCGACACGAATAACTAGAACGGCCTAGGGGAAAAGTACGCACACCGTTGTAATCGGGCGAGTTTCTATTTTCAGATGCAACAGAAATTTTGCGGATTGGTCAATCCGTTCGCGAGATATGGCAGTTTGGATGTAAGAAACGCTTGAGAAACTCAAAATTTTCGCAGTTCTGATGCTCGAAACGAATGACTAGGACGGCCTAGGGGAGAAGTACGCATACCGTTGTAATCGGGCGAGTTTCTACTTTCAGATGCAACAGAAATTTTGCGGATCAGTCAATCCGTTCGCGAGATATGGCAGTTTGGAGGTAAGAAACGCTTGAGAAACTCAAAATTTTCGCAGTTCTGATGCTCGAAACGAATGACTAGAACGGCCTAGGGGAGAAGAACGCATACCGTTGTAATCGGGCGAGTTTCTACTTTCAGATGCAACAGAAATTTTGCGGATTGGTCAATCCGTTCGCGAGATATGGCAGTTTGGAGGTAAGATACGCTTGAGAAACTCAAAATTTTCGCAGTTCTGATGCTCGACACGAATAACTAGAACGGCCTAGGGGAAAAGTGCCCATACCGTTGTAATCGGGCGAGTTTCTACTTTCAGATGCAACAAAAACCTTGCGGATTGATCAATCCGTTCGCGAGATATGGCAGTTTGGATGTAAGAAACGCTTGAGAAACTCAAAATTTTCGCAGTTCTGATGCTCGAAACGAATGACTAGGACGGCCTAGGGGAGAAGTACGCATACCGTTGTAATCGGGCGAGTTTCTACTTTCAGATGCAACAGAAATTTTGCGGATCAGTCAATCCGTTCGCGAGATATGGCAGTTTGGAGGTAAGAAACGCTTGAGAAACTCAAAATTTTCGCAGTTCTGATGCTCGAAACGAATGACTAGAACGGCCTAGGGGAGAAGAACGCATACCGTTGTAATCGGGCGAGTTTCTACTTTCAGATGCAACAGAAATTTTGCGGATTGGTCAATCCGTTCGCGAGATATGGCAGTTTGGAGGTAAGATACGCTTGAGAAACTCAAAATTTTCGCAGTTCTGATGCTCGACACGAATAACTAGAACGGCCTAGGGGAAAAGTGCCCATACCGTTGTAATCGGGCGAGTTTCTACTTTCAGATGCAACAAAAACCTTGCGGATTGATCAATCCGTTCGCGAGATATGGCAGTTTGGAGATAAGAAACGCTTGAGAAACTCAAAATTTTCGCAGTTCTGATGCCCGAAACGAGTAACTAGAACGGCCTAGGGGAAAAGTACGCATACCGTTGTAATCGGGCGAGTTTCTATTTTCAGATGCAACAGAAATTTTGCGGATTGGTCAATCCGTTCGCGAGATATGGCAGTTTGGATGTAAGAAACGCTTGAGAAACTCAAAATTTTCGCAGTTCTGATGCTCGAAACGAATGACTAGGACGGCCTAGGGGAGAAGTACGCATACCGTTGTAATCGGGCGAGTTTCTACTTTCAGATGCAACAGAAATTTTGCGGATTGGTCAATCCGTTCGCGTGATATGGCAGTATGGAGGTAAGAAACGCTTGAGAAACTCAAAATTTTCGCAGTTCTGATTCTCGACACGAATAACTAGAACGGCCTAGGGGAAAACTACAACTACCGTTGTAATCGGGCGAGTTTCTACTTTCAGATGCAACAGAAATTTTGCGGATTGGTCAATCCGTTCGCGAGATATGGCAGTTTGGAGGTAAGATACGCTTGAGAAACTCAAAATTTTCGCAGTTCTGATGCTCGACACGAATAACTAGAACGGCCTAGGGGAAAAGTGCCCATACCGTTGTAATCGGGCGAGTTTCTACTTTCAGATGCAACAAAAACCTTGCGGATTGATCAATCCGTTCGCGAGATATGGCAGTTTGGAGATAAGAAACGCTTGAGAAACTCAAAATTTTCGCAGTTCTGATGCCCGAAACGAGTAACTAAAACGGCCTAGGGGAAAAGTACGCATACCGTTGTAATCGGGCGAGTTTCCACTTTCAGATGCAACAGAAATTTTGCGGATTGATCAATCCGTTCGCGAGATATGGCAGTTTGGAGATAAGAAACGCTTGAGAAACTCAAAATTTTCGCAGTTCTGATGCTCGAAACGAGTAACTAGAACGGCCTAGGGGAAAAGTACGCATACCGTTGTAATCGGGCGAGTTTCTATTTTCAGATGCAACAGAAATTTTGCGGATTGGTCAATCCGTTCGCGAGATATGGCAGTTTGGAGATAAGAAACGCTTGAGAAACTCAAAATTTTCGCAGTTCTGATGCTCGAAACGAGTAACTAGAACGGCCTAGGGGAAAAGTACGCATACCGTTGTAATCGGGCGAGTTTCTACTTTCAGGTGCAACAGAAATTTTGCGGATTGGTCAATCCGTTCGCGAGATATGGCAGTTTGGAGGTAAGAAACGCTTGAGAAACTCAAAATTTTCGCAGTTCTGATGCTCGAAACGAATAACTAGAACGGCCTAGGGGAAAAGTGCGCATACCGTTGTAATCGGGCGAGTTTCTACTTTCAGATGCAACAGAAATTTTGCGGATTGATCAATCCGTTCGAGAAATATGGCAGTTTGGAGGTAAGAAACGCTTGAGAAACTCAAAATTTTCGCAGTTCTGATGCTCGAAACGAATAACTAGAACGGCCTAGGGGAAAAGTGCCCATACCGTTGTAATCGGGCGAGTTTCTACTTTCAGATGCAACAAAAACCTTGCGGATTGATCAGTCCGTTCGCGAGATATGGCAGTTTGGAGATAAGAAACGCTTGAGAAACTCAAAATTTTCGCAGTTCTGATGCTCGAAACGAGTAACCAGAACGGCCTAGGGGAAAAGTACGCATACCGTTGTAATCGGGCGAGTTTCTACTTTCAGATGCAACAGAAATTTTGCGGATCAGTCAATCCGTTCGCGAGATATGGCAGTTTGGAGGTAAGAAACGCTTGAGAAACTCAAAATTTTCGCAGTTCTGATGCTCGAAACGAATGACTAGAACGGCCTAGGGGAGAAGAACGCATACCGTTGTAATCGGGCGAGTTTCTACTTTCAGATGCAACAGAAATTTTGCGGATTGGTCAATCCGTTCGCGAGATATGGCAGTTTGGAGGTAAGATACGCTTGAGAAACTCAAAATTTTCGCAGTTCTGATGCTCGACACGAATAACTAGAACGGCCTAGGGGAAAAGTGCCCATACCGTTGTAATCGGGCGAGTTTCTACTTTCAGATGCAACAAAAACCTTGCGGATTGATCAATCCGTTCGCGAGATATGGCAGTTTGGAGATAAGAAACGCTTGAGAAACTCAAAATTTTCGCAGTTCTGATGCCCGAAACGAGTAACTAGAACGGCCTAGGGGAAAAGTACGCATACCGTTGTAATCGGGCGAGTTTCTACTTTCAGATGCAACAGAAATTTTGCGGATTGGTCAATCCGTTCGCGAGATATGGCAGTTTGGATGTAAGAAACGCTTGAGAAACTCAAAATTTTCGCAGTTCTGATGCTCGAAACGAATGACTAGGACGGCCTAGGGGAGAAGTACGCATACCGTTGTAATCGGGCGAGTTTCTACTTTCAGATGCAACAGAAATTTTGCGGATTGGTCAATCCGTTCGCGAGATATGGCAGTATGGAGGTAAGAAACGCTTGAGAATCTCAAAATTTTCGCAGTTCTGATGCTCGACACGAATAACTAGAACGGCCTAGGGGAAAACTACAACTACCGTTGTAATCGGGCGAGTTTCCACTTTCAGATGCAACAGAAATATTGCGGATTGATCAATCCGTTCGCGAGATATGGCAGTTTGGAGATAAGAAACGCTTGAGAAACTCAAAATTTTCGCAGTTCTGATGCTCGAAACGAATGACTAGGACGGCCTAGGGGAGAAGTACGCATACCGTTGTAATCGGGCGAGTTTCTACTTTCAGATGCAACAGAAATTTTGCGGATCAGTCAATCCATTCGCGAGATATGGCAGTTTGGATGTAGGAAACGCTTGAGAAACTCAAAATTTTCGCAGTTCTGATGCTCGAAACGAATAACTGGAACGGCCTAGGGGAAAACTACACATACCGTTGTAATCGGGCGAGTCTCTACTTTCAGATGCAACAGAAATTTTGCGGATTGGTCAATCCGTTCGCGAGATATGGCAGTTTGGAGGTAAGAAACGCTTGAGAAACTCAAAATTTTCGCAGTTCTGATGCTCGAAACGAATGACTAGAACGGCCTAGGGGAGAAGAACGCATACCGTTGTAATCGGGCGAGTTTCTACTTTCAGATGCAACAGAAATTTTGCGGATTGGTCAATCCGTTCGCGAGATATGGCAGTTTGGAGGTAAGATACGCTTGAGAAACTCAAAATTTTCGCATTTCTGATGCTCGACACGAATAACTAGAACGGCCTAGGGGAAAAGTGCCCATACCGTTGTAATCGGGCGAGTTTCTACTTTCAGATGCAACAAAAACCTTGCGGATTGATCAATCCGTTCGCGAGATATGGCAGTTTGGAGATAAGAAACGCTTGAGAAACTCAAAATTTTCGCAGTTCTGATGCCCGAAACGAGTAACTAGAACGGCCTAGGGGAAAAGTACGCATACCGTTGTAATCGGGCGAGTTTCTATTTTCAGATGCAACAGAAATTTTGCGGATTGGTCAATCCGTTCGCGAGATATGGCAGTTTGGATGTAAGAAACGCTTGAGAAACTCAAAATTTTCGCAGTTCTGATGATCGAAACGAATAACTAGAACGGCCTAGGGGAAAACTACAACTACCGTTGTAATCGGGCGAGTTTCCACTTTCAGATGCAACAGAAATTTTGCGGATTGATCAATCCGTTCGCGAGATATGGCAGTTTGGAGATAAGAAACGCTTGAGAAACTCAAAATTTTCGCAGTTCTGATGCTCGAAACGAGTAACTAGAACGGCCTAGGGGAAAAGTACGCATACCGTTGTAATCGGGCGAGTTTCTATTTTCAGATGCAACAGAAATTTTGCGGATTGGTCAATCCGTTCGCGAGATATGGCAGTTTGGATGTAAGAAACGCTTGAGAAACTCAAAATTTTCGCAGTTCTGATGCTCGAAACGAATAACTAGAACGGCCTAGGGGAAAACTACAACTACCGTTGTAATCGGGCGAGTTTCCACTTTCAGATGCAACAGAAATTTTGCGGATCAGTCAATCCATTCGCGAGATATGGCAGTTTGGATGTAGGAAACGCTTGAGAAACTCAAAATTTTCGCAGTTCTGATGCTCGAAACGAATAACTGGAACGGCCTAGGGGAAAACTACACATACCGTTGAAATCGGGCGAGTCTCTACTTTCAGATGCAACAGAAATTTTGCGGATTGGTCAATCCGTTCGCGAGATATGGCAGTTTGGAGGTAAGAAACGCTTGAGAAACTCAAAATTTTCGCAGTTCTGATGCTCGAAACGAATGACTAGAACGGCCTAGGGGAGAAGAACGCATACCGTTGTAATCGGGCGAGTTTCTACTTTCAGATGCAACAGAAATTTTGCGGATTGGTCAATCCGTTCGCGAGATATGGCAGTTTGGAGGTAAGATACGCTTGAGAAACTCAAAATTTTCGCATTTCTGATGCTCGACACGAATAACTAGAACGGCCTAGGGGAAAAGTGCCCATACCGTTGTAATCGGGCGAGTTTCTACTTTCAGATGCAATAAAAACCTTGCGGATTGATCAATCCGTTCGCGAGATATGGCAGTTTGGAGATAAGAAACGCTTGAGAAACTCAAAATTTTCGCAGTTCTGATGCCCGAAACGAGTAACTAGAACGGCCTAGGGGAAAAGTACGCATACCGTTGTAATCGGGCGAGTTTCTATTTTCAGATGCAACAGAAATTTTGCGGATTGGTCAATCCGTTCGCGAGATATGGCAGTTTGGATGTAAGAAACGCTTGAGAAACTCAAAATTTTCGCAGTTGTGATGATCGAAACGAATAACTAGAACGGCCTAGGGGAAAACTACAACTACCGTTGTAATCGGGCGAGTTTCCACTTTCAGATGCAACAGAAATTTTGCGGATTGATCAATCCGTTCGCGAGATATGGCAGTTTGGAGATAAGAAACGCTTGAGAAACTCAAAATTTTCGCAGTTCTGATGCTCGAAACGAGTAACTAGAACGGCCTAGGGGAAAAGTACGCATACCGTTGTAATCGGGCGAGTTTCTATTTTCAGATGCAACAGAAATTTGCGGATTGGTCAATCCGTTCGCGAGATATGGCAGTTTGGATGTAAGAAACGCTTGAGAAACTCAAAATTTTCGCAGTTCTGATGCTCGAAACGAATAACTAGAACGGCCTAGGGGAAAACTACAACTACAGTTGTAATCGGGCGAGTTTCCACTTTCAGATGCAACAGAAATTTTGCGGATTGATCAATCCGTTCGCGAGATATGGCAGTTTGGAGATAAGAAACGCTTGAGAAACTCAAAATTTTCGCAGTTCTGATGCTCGAAACGAGTAACTAGAACGGCCTAGGGGAAAAGTACGCATACCGTTGTAATCGGGCGAGTTTCTACTTTCAGGTGCAACAGAAATTTTGCGGATTGGTCAATCCGTTCGCGAGATATGGCAGTTTGGAGGTAAGAAACGCTTGAGAAACTCAAAATTTTCGCAGTTCTGATGCTCGAAACGAATAACTAGAACGGCCTAGGGGAAAAGTGCGCATACCGTTGTAATCGGGCGAGTTTCTACTTTCAGATGCAACAGAAATTTTGCGGATTGATCAATCCGTTCGAGAAATATGGCAGTTTGGAGGTAAGAAACGCTTGAGAAACTCAAAATTTTCGCAGTTCTGATGCTCGAAACGAATAACTAGAACGGCCTAGGGGAAAAGTGCCCATACCGTTGTAATCGGGCGAGTTTCTACTTTCAGATGCAACAAAAACCTTGCGGATTGATCAGTCCGTTCGCGAGATATGGCAGTTTGGAGATAAGAAACGCTTGAGAAACTCAAAATTTTCGCAGTTCTGATGCTCGAAACGAGTAACCAGAACGGCCTAGGGGAAAAGTACGCATACCGTTGTAATCGGGCGAGTTTCTATTTTCAGATGCAACAGAAATTTTGCGGATTGGTCAATCCGTTCGCGAGATATGGCAGTTTGGATGTAAGAAACGGCTTGAGAAACTCAAATTTTCGCAGTTCTGATGCTCGAAACGAATAACTAGAACGGCCTAGGGGAAAAACCACAACTACCGTTGTAATCGGGCGAGTTTCCACTTTCAGATGCAACAGAAATTTTGCGGATTGATCAATCCGTTCGCGAGATATGGCAGTTTGGACATAAGAAACGCTTGAGAAACTCAAAATTTTCGCAGTTCTGATGCTCGAAACGAGTAACTAGAACGGCCTAGGGGAAAAGTACGCATACCGTTGTAATCGGGCGAGTTTCTACTTTCAGATGCAACAGAAATTTTGCGGATTGGTCAATCCGTTCGCGAGATATGGCAGTATGGAGGTAAGAAACGCTTGAGAAACTCAAAATTTTCGCAGTTCTGATGCTCGACACGAATAACTAGAACGGCCTAGGGGAAAAGTACGCATACCGTTGTAATCGGGCGAGTTTCTATTTTCAGATGCAACAGAAATTTTGCGGATTGGTCAATCCGTTCGCGAGATATGGCAGTTTGGATGTAAGAAACGCTTGAGAAACTCAAAATTTTCGCAGTTCTGATGCTCGAAACGAATGACTAGGACGGCCTAGGGGAGAAGTACGCATACCGTTGTAATCGGGCGAGTTTCTACTTTCAGATGCAACAGAAATTTTGCGGATTGGTCAATCCGTTCGCGAGATATGGCAGTATGGAGGTAAGAAACGCTTGAGAAACTCAAAATTTTCGCAGTTCTGATGCTCGACACGAATAACTAGAACGGCCTAGGGGAAAACTACAACTACCGTTGTAATCGGGCGAGTTTCCACTTTTAGATGCAACAGAAATATTGCGGATTGATCAATCCGTTCGCGAGATATGGCAGTTTGGAGATAAGAAACGCTTGAGAAACTCAAAATTTTCGCAGTTCTGATGCTCGAAACGAGTAACTAGAACGGCCTTGGGGAGAAGTACGCATACCGTTGTAATCGGGCGAGTTTCTATTTTCAGATGCAACAGAAATTTTGCGGATTGGTCAATCCGTTCGCGAGATATGGCAGTTTGGATGTAAGAAACGCTTGAGAAACTCAAAATTTTCGCAGTTCTGATGCTCGACACGAATAACTAGAACGGCCTAGGGGAAAACCACAACTACCGTTGTAATCGGGCGAGTTTCCACTTTCAGATGCAACAGAAATTTTGCGGATCGATCAATCCGTTCGCGAGATATGGCAGTTTGGAGATAAGAAACGCTTGAGAAACTCAAAATTTTCGCAGTTCTGATGCTCGAAACGAGTAACTAGAACGGCCTAGGGGAAAAGTACGCATACCGTTGTAATCGGGCGAGGTTCTACTTTCAGATGCAACAGAAATTTTGCGGATTGGTCAATCCGTTCGCGAGATATGGCAGTATGGAGGTAAGAAACGCTTGAGAAACTCAAAATTTTCGCAGTTCTGATGCTCGACACGAATAACTAGAACGGCCTAGGGGAAAAGTACGCATACCGTTGTAATCGGGCGAGTTTCTTTTTTCAGATGCAACAGAAATTTTGCGGATTGGTCAATCCGTTCGCGAGATATGGCAGTTTGGATGTAAGAAACGCTTGAGAAACTCAAAATTTTCGCAGTTCTGATGCTCGAAACGAATGACTAGGACGGCCTAGGGGAGAAGTACGCATACCGTTGTAATCGGGCGAGTTTCTACTTTCAGATGCAACAGAAATTTTGCGGATTGGTCGATCCGTTCGCGAGATATGGCAGTATGGAGGTAAGAAACGCTTGAGAAACTCAAAATTTTCGCAGTTCTGATGCTCGACACGAATAACTAGAACGGCCTAGGGGAAAACTACAACTACCGTTGTAATCGGGCGAGTTTCCACTTTCAGATGCAACAGAAATATTGCGGATTGATCAATCCGTTCGCGAGATATGGCAGTTTGGAGATAAGAAACGCTTGAGAAACTCAAAATTTTCGCAGTTCTGATGCTCGAAACGAATGACTAGGACGGCTTAGGGGAAAACTACACATACCGTTGTAATCGGGCGAGTCTCTACTTTCAGATGCAACAGAAATTTTGCGGATTGATCAATCCGTTCGAGAAATATGGCAGTTTGGAGGTAAGAAACGCTTGAGAAACTCAAAATTTTCGCAGTTCTGATGCTCGAAACGAGTAACCAGAACGGCCTAGGGGAAAAGTACGCATACCGTTGTAATCGGGCGAGTTTCTATTTTCAGATGCAACAGAAATTTTGCGGATTGGTCAATCCGTTCGCGAGATATGGCAGTTTGGATGTAAGAAACGCTTGAGAATCTCAAAATTTTCGCGGTTCTGATGCTCGAAACGAATAACTAGAACGGCCTAGGGGAAAACTACAACAACCGTTGTAATCGGGCGAGTTTCCACTTTCAGATGCAACAGAAATTTTGCGGATTGATCAATCCGTTCGCGAGATATGGCAGTTTGGAGATAAGAGACGCTTGAGAATCTCACAATTTTCGCAGTTCTGATGCTCGAAACGAGTAACTAGAACGGCCTAGGGGAAAAGTACGCATACCGTTGTAATCGGGCGAGTTTCTACTTTCAGATGTAACAGAAATTTTGCGGATTGGTCAATCCGTTCGCGAGATATGGCAGTTTGGATGTAAGAAACGCTTGAGAAACTCAAAATTTTCGCAGTTCTGATGCTCGACACGAATAACTAGAACGGCCCAGGGGAAAAGTGCGCATACCGTTGTAATCGGGCGAGTTTCTACTTTCAAGTGCAACAGAAATTTTGCGGATTTGTCAATCCGTTCGCGAGATATGGCAGTTTGGAGGTAAGAAACGCTTGAGAAACTCAAAGTTTTCGCAGTTCTGATTCTCGAAACGAATAACTAGAACGGCCTAGGGGAAAACTACACCCACCGTTGTAATCGGGCGAGTTTCTACTTTCAGATGCAACAGAAATTTTGCGGATTGATCAATCCGTTCGCCAAATATGGCAGTTTGGAGGTAAGAAACGCTTGAGAAACTCAAAATTTTCGCTGTTCTGATGCTCGAAACGAATAACTAGAACGGCCTAGGGGAAAAGTGCGCATACCGTTGTAATCGGGCGAGTTTCTACTTTCAGATGCAACAGAAATTTTGCGGATTGATCAACCCGTTCGCGAGATATGGCAGTTTGGAGATAAGAAACGTTTTAGAAACTCAAAATTTTCGCAGTTCTGATGCTCGAAACGAATAACTAGAACGGCCCAGGGGAAGAGTGCGCACACCGTTGTAATCGGGCGAGTTTCTACTTTCAAATGCAACAGAAATTTTGCGGATTGGTCAATCCGTTCGCCAGATATGGCAGTTTGGATGTAAGACACGCTTGAGAAACTCAAAATTTTCGCAGTTCTGATGCTCGAAACGAATAACTAGAACGGCCCAGGGGAAAAGTGCGCATACCGTTGTAATCGGGCGAGTTTCTACTTTCAAATGCAACAGAAATTTTGCGGATTGGTCAATCCGTTCGCGAGATATGGCAGTTTGGAGGTAAGAAACGCTTGAGAAACTCAAAATTTTCGCAGTTCTGATGCTCGAAACGAATAACTAGAACGGCCTAGGGGAAAAGTGCGCATACCGTTGTAATCGGGCGAGTTTCTACTTTCAGATGCAACAGAAATTTTGCGGATCGGTCAATCCATTCGCGAGATATGGCAGTTTGGATGTAAGACACGCTTGAGAAACTCAAAATTTTCGCAGTTCTGATGCTCTAAACGAATAACTAGAACGGCCTAGGGGAAAAGTACGCATACCGTTGTAATCGGGCGAGTTTCTATTTTCAGATGCAACAGAAATTTTGCGGATTGGTCAATCCGTTCGCGAGATATGGCAGTTTGAATGTAAGAAACGCTTGAGAAACTCAAAATTTTCGCAGTTCTGAAGCTCGAAACGAATAACTAGAACGGCCCAGGGGAAAGGTGCGAATACCGTTGTAATCGGGCGAGTTTCTACTTTCAAATGCAACAGAAATTTTGCGGATTGGTCAATGCGTTCGCGAGATATGGCAGTTTGGAGGTAAGAAACGCTTGAGAAACTCAAAATTTTCGCAGTTCTGATGCTCGAAACGAATAACTAGAACGGCCTAGGGGAAAAGTACGCATACCGTTGTAATCGGGCGAGTTTCTACTTTCAGATGCAACAAAAACCTTGCGGATTGATCAATCCGTTCGCGAGATATGGCAGTTTGGAGATAAGAAACGCTTGAGGAACTCAAAATTTTCGCAGTTCTGATGCTCGAAACGAGTAACCAGAACGGCCTAGGGGAAAAGTACGCATACCGTTGTAATCGGGCGTGTTTCTATTTTCAGATGCAACAGACATTTTGCGGATTGGTCAATCCGTTCGCGAGATATGGCAGTTTGGATGTAAGAAACGCTTGAGAAACTCAAAATTTTCGCGGTTCTGATGCTCGAAACGAATAACTAGAACGGCCTAGGGGAAAACTACAACAACCGTTGTAATCGGGCGAGTTTCCACTTTCAGATGCAACAGAAATTTTGCGGATTGATCAATCCGTTCGCGAGATATGGCAGTTTGGAGATAAGAAACGCTTGAGAATCTCAAAATTTTCGCAGTTCTGATGCTCGAAACGAGTAACTAGAACGGCCTAGGGGAAAAGTACGCATACCGTTGTAATCGGGCGAGTTTCTACTTTCAGATGTAACAGAAATTTTGCGGATTGTTCAATCCGTTCGCGAGATATGGCAGTTTGGATGTAAGAAACGCTTGAGAAACTCAAAATTTTCGCAGTTCTGATGCTCGACACGAATAACTAGAACGGCCCAGGGGAAAAGTGCGCATACCGTTGTAATCGGGCGAGTTTCTACTTTCAAATGCAACAGAAATTTTGCGGATTGGTCAATCCGTTCGCGAGATATGGCAGTTTGGAGGTAAGAAACGCTTGAGAAACTCAAAGTTTTCGCAGTTCTGATTCTCGAAACGAATAACTAGAACGGCCTAGGGGAAAACTACACCCACCGTTGTAATCGGGCGAGTTTCTACTTTCAGATGCAACAGAAATTTTGCGGATTGATCAATCCGTTCGCCAAATATGGCAGTTTGGAGGTAAGAAACGCTTGAGAAACTCAAAATTTTCGCTGTTCTGATGCTCGAAACGAATAACTAGAACGGCCTAGGGGAAAAGTGCGCATAGCGTTGTAATCGGGCGAGTTTCTACTTTCAGATGAAACAGAAATTTTGCGGATTGATCAACCCGTTCGCGAGATATGGCAGTTTGGAGATAAGAAACGTTTTAGAAACTCAAAATTTTCGCAGTTCTGATGCTCGAAACGAATAACTAGAACGGCCCAGGGGAAAAGTGCGTATACCGTTGTAATCGGGTGAGTTTCTACTTTCAAATGCAACAGAAATTTTGCGGATTGGTCAATCCGTTCGCCAGATATGGCAGTTTGGAGGTAAGAAACGCTTGAGAAACTCAAAATTTTCGCAGTTCTGATGCTCGAAACGAATAACTAGAACGGCCTAGGGGAAAAGTGCGCATACCGTTGTAATCGGGCGAGTTTCTACTTTCAGATGCA
This sequence comes from Ptiloglossa arizonensis, assembly GCF_051014685.1. NCBI lineage: Eukaryota > Metazoa > Arthropoda > Insecta > Hymenoptera > Colletidae > Ptiloglossa > Ptiloglossa arizonensis. The sequence continues at coordinate 109,979 of NW_027478767.1, read as the reverse complement.
ACAGAAATTTTGCGGATCGGTCAATCCATTCGCGAGATATGGCAGTTTGGATGTAAGACACGCTTGAGAAACTCAAAATTTTCGCAGTTCTGATGCTCGAAACGAATAACTAGAACGGCCCAGGGGAAAAGTGCGCATACCGTTGTAATCGGGCGAGTTTCTACTTTCAAATGCAACAGAAATTTTGCGGATTGGTCAATCCGTTCGCGAGATATGGCAGTTTGGAGGTAAGAAACGCTTGAGAAACTCAAAATTTGCGCAGTTCTGATGCTCGAAACGAATAACTAGAACGGCCTAGGGGAAAAGTGCGCATACCGTTGTAATCGGGCGAGTTTCTACTTTCAGACGCAACAGAAATTTTGCGGATCGGTCAATCCATTCGCGAGATATGGTAGATTGGATGTAAGACACGCTTGAGAAACTCAAAATTTTCGCAGTTCTGATGCTCTAAACGAATAACTAGAACGGCCTAGGGGAAAAGTACGCATACCGTTGTAATCGGGCGAGTTTCTATTTTCAGATGCAACAGAAATTTTGCGGATTGGTCAATCCGTTCGCGAGATATGGCAGTTTGAATGTAAGAAACGCTTGAGAAACTCAAAATTTTCGCAGTTCTGAAGCTCGAAACGAATAACTTGAACGGCCCAGGGGAAAAGTGCGAATACCGTTGTAATCGGGCGAGTTTCAACTTTCAAATGCAACAGAAATTTTGCGGATTGGTCAATGCGTTCGCGAGATATGGCAGTTTGGAGGTAAGAAACGCTTGAGAAACTCAAAATTTTCGCAGTTCTGATGCTCGAAACGAATAACTAGAACGGCCTAGGGGAAAAGTACGCATACCGTTGTAATCGGGCGAGTTTCTACTTTCAGATGCAACAGAAATTTTGCGGATTGGTGAATCCGTTCGCAAAATATGGCAGTTTGGATGTAAGAAACGCTTGAGAAACTCAAAGTTTTCGCAGTTCTGATTCTCGAAACGAATAACTAGAACGGCCTAGGGGAAAAGTGCGAAGACCGTTGTAATCGGGCGAGTTTCTACTTTCAGATGCAACAGAAATTTTGCGGATTGATCAACCCGTTCGCGATATATGGCAGTTTGGAGATAAGAAACGCTTTAGAAACTCAAAATTTTCGCAGTTCTGATGCTCGAAACGAATAACTAGAACGGCCCAGGGGAAAATTGCGCATACCGTTGTAATCGGGCGAGTTTCTATTTTCAGATGCAACAGAAATTTTGCGGATTGGTCAATCCGTTCGCGAGATATGGCCGTTTGGATGTAAGACACGCTTGAGAAACTCAAAATTTTCGCAGTTCTGATGCTCGAAACGAATAACTAGAACGGCCTAGGGGAAAAGTACGCATACCGTTGTAATCGGGCGAGTTTCTATTTTCAGATGCGACAGAAATTTTGCGGATTGGTCAAACCGTTCGCGAGATATGGCAGTTTGGATGTAAGAAACGCTTGAGAAACTCAAAATTTTCGCAGTTCTGATGCTCGAAACGAATAACTAGAACGGCCTAGGGGAAAACTACAACTACCGTTGTAATCGGGCGAGATTCCACTTTCAGATGCAACAGAAATTTTGCGGATTGATCAATCCGTTCGCGAGATATGGCAGTTTGGAGATAAGAAACGCTTGAGAAACTCAAAATTTTCGCAGTTCTGATGCTCGAAACGAGTAACTAGAACGGCCTAGGGGAAAAGTACGCAAACCGTTGTAATCGGGCGAGTTTCTACCTTCAGATGCAACAGAAATTTTGCGGATTGGTCAATCCGTTCGCGAGATATGGCAGTTTGGAGATAAGAAACGCTTGAGAAACTCAAAATTTTCGCAGTTCTGATGCTCGAAACGAATGACTAGGGCGGCCTAGGGGAGAAGTACGCATACCGTTGTAATCGGGCGAGTTTCTACATTCAGATGCAACAGAAATTTTGCGGATTGGTCAATCCGTTCGCGAGATATGGCCGTTTGGATGTAAGACACGCTTGAGAAACTCAAAATTTTCGCAGTTCTGATGCTCGAAACGAATAACTAGAACGGCCTAGGGGAAAAGTACGCATACCGTTGTAATCGGGCGAGTTTCTATTTTCAGATGCGACAGAAATTTTGCGGATTGGTCAAACCGTTCGCGAGATATGGCAGTTTGGATGTAAGAAACGCTTGAGAAACTCAAAATTTTCGCAGTTCTGATGCTCGAAACGAATAACTAGAACGGCCTAGGGGAAAACTACAACTACCGTTGTAATCGGGCGAGATTCCACTTTCAGATGCAACAGAAATTTTGCGGATTGATCAATCCGTTCGCGAGATATGGCAGTTTGGAGATAAGAAACGCTTGAGAAACTCAAAATTTTCGCAGTTCTGATGCTCGAAACGAGTAACTAGAACGGCCTAGGGGAAAAGTACGCAAACCGTTGTAATCGGGCGAGTTTCTACCTTCAGATGCAACAGAAATTTTGCGGATTGGTCAATCCGTTCGCGAGATATGGCAGTTTGGAGATAAGAAACGCTTGAGAAACTCAAAATTTTCGCAGTTCTGATGCTCGAAACGAATGACTAGGGCGGCCTAGGGGAGAAGTACAACTACCGTTGTAATCGGGCGAGTTTCCACTTTCAGATGCAACAGAAATTTTGCGGATTGATCAATCCGTTCGCGAGATATGGCAGTTTGGAGATAAGAAACGCTTGAGAAACTCAAAATTTTCGCAGTTCTGATGCTCGAAACGAGTAACTAGAACGGCCTAGGGGAAAAGTACGCATAGCGTTGTAATCGGGCGAGTTTCTACTTTCAGATGCAACAGAAATTTTGCGGATTGGTCAATCCGTTCGCGAGATATGGCAGTTTGGAGGTAAGAAACGCTTGAGAAACTCAAAATTTTCGCAGTTCTGATGCTCGACACGAATAACAAGAACGGCCTAGGGGAAAAGTACGCATACCGTTGTAATCGGGCGAGTTTCTACTTTCAGATGCAACAGAAATTTTGCGGATTGGTCAATCCGTTCGCGAGATATGGCAGTTTGGAGGTAAGAAACGCTTGAGAAACTCAAAATTTGCGCAGTTCTGATGCTCGACACGAATAACAAGAACGGCCTAGGGGAAAAGTACGCATACCGTTGTAATCGGGCGAGTTTCTACTTTCAGATGCAACAGAAATTTTGCGGATTGGTCAATCCGTTCGCGAGATATGGCAGTTTGGAGGTAAGAAACGCTTGAGAAACTCAAAATTTGCGCAGTTCTGATGCTCGAAACGAGTAACTAGAAGGGCCTAGGGGAAAAGTACGCACACTGTTGTAATCGGGCGAGTTTCTACCTTCAGATGCAACAGAAATTTTGCGGATTGGTCAATCCGTTCGCGAGATATGGCAGTTTGGAGGTAAGAAACGCTTGAGAAACTCAAAATTGTCGCAGTTCTGATGCTCGAAACGAGTAACTAGAACGGCCTACGGGAAAAGTACGCATACCGTTGTAATCGGGCGAGTTTCTACTTTCAGATGCAACAGAAATTTTGCGGATTGGTCAATCCGTTCGCGAGATATGGCAGTTTGGAGGTAAGAAACGCTTGAGAAACTCAAACTTTTCGCAGTTCTGATGCTCGACACGAATAACTAGAACGGCCTAGGGGAAAAGTACGCATACCGTTGTAATCGGGCGAGTTTCTATTTTCAGATGCAACAGAAATTTTGCGGATTGGTCAATCCGTTCGCGAGATATGGCCGTTTGGATGTAAGACACGCTTGAGAAACTCAAAATTTTCGCAGTTCTGATGCTCGAAACGAATAACTAGAACGGCCTAGGGGAAAAGTACGCATACCGTTGTAATCGGGCGAGTTTCTATTTTCAGATGCGACAGAAATTTTGCGGATTGGTCAATCCGTTCGCGAGATATGGCAGTTTGGATGCAAGAAACGCTTGAGAAACTCAAAATTTTCGCAGTTCTGATGCTCGAAACGAATAACTAGAACGGCCTAGTGGAAAACTACAACTACCGTTGTAATCGGGCGAGTTTCCACTTTCAGATGCAACAGAAATTTTGCGGATTGATCAATCCGTTCGCGAGATATGGCAGTTTGGAGATAAGAAACGCTTGAGAAACTCAAAATTTTCGCAGTTCTGATGCTCGAAACGAGTAACTAGAACGGCCTAGGGGAAAAGTACGCATAGCGTTGTAATCGGGCGAGTTTCTACTTTCAGATGCAACAGAAATTTTGCGGATTGGTCAATCCGTTCGCGAGATATGGCAGTTTGGAGGTAAGAAACGCTTGAGAAACTCAAAATTTTCGCAGTTCTGATGCTCGACACGAATAACAAGAACGGCCTAGGGGAAAAGTACGCATACCGTTGTAATCGGGCGAGTTTCTACTTTCAGATGCAACAGAAATTTTGCGGATTGGTCAATCCGTTCGCGAGATATGGCAGTTTGGAGGTAAGAAACGCTTGAGAAACTCAAAATTTGCGCAGTTCTGATGCTCGACACGAATAACAAGAACGGCCTAGGGGAAAAGTACGCATACCGTTGTAATCGGGCGAGTTTCTACTTTCAGATGCAACAGAAATTTTGCGGATTGGTCAATCCGTTCGCGAGATATGGCAGTTTGGAGGTAAGAAACGCTTGAGAAACTCAAAATTTGCGCAGTTCTGATGCTCGACACGAGTAACTAGAAGGGCCTAGGGGAAAAGTACGCACAATGTTGTAATCGGGCGAGTTTCTACCTTCAGATGCAACAGAAATTTTGCGGATTGGTCAATCCGTTCGCGAGATATGGCAGTTTGGAGGTAAGAAACGCTTGAGAAACTCAAAATTGTCGCAGTTCTGATGCTCGAAACGAGTAACTAGAACGGCCTACGGGAAAAGTACGCATACCGTTGTAATCGGGCGAGTTTCTACTTTCAGATGCAACAGAAATTTTGCGGATTGGTCAATCCGTTCGCGAGATATGGCAGTTTGGAGGTAAGAAACGCTTGAGAAACTCAAACTTTTCGCAGTTCTGATGCTCGACACGAATAACTAGAACGGCCTAGGGGAAAAGTACGCATACCGTTGTAATCGGGCGAGTTTCTATTTTCAGATGCAACAGAAATTTTGCGGATTGGTCAATCCGTTCGCGAGATATGGCCGTTTGGATGTAAGACACGCTTGAGAAACTCAAAATTTTCGCAGTTCTGATGCTCGAAACGAATAACTAGAACGGCCTAGGGGAAAAGTACGCATACCGTTGTAATCGGGCGAGTTTCTATTTTCAGATGCGACAGAAATTTTGCGGATTGGTCAATCCGTTCGCGAGATATGGCAGTTTGGATGTAAGAAACGCTTGAGAAACTCAAAATTTTCGCAGTTCTGATGCTCGAAACGAATAACTAGAACGGCCTAGGGGAAAACTACAACTACCGTTGTAATCGGGCGAGATTCCACTTTCAGATGCAACAGAAATTTTGCGGATTGATCAATCCGTTCGCGAGATATGGCAGTTTGGAGATAAGAAACGCTTGAGAAACTCAAAATTTTCGCAGTTCTGATGCTCGAAACGAGTAACTAGAACGGCCTAGGGGAAAAGTACGCATAGCGTTGTAATCGGGCGAGTTTCTACTTTCAGATGCAACAGAAATTTTGCGGATTGGTCAATCCGCTCGCGAGATATGGCAGTTTGGAGGTAAGAAACGCTTGACAAACTCAAAATTTTCGCAGTTCTGATGCTCGAAACGAATGACCAGAACGGCCTAGGGGAGAAGAACGCATACCGTTGTAATCGGGCGAGTTTCTACTTTCAGATGCAACAGAAATTTTGCGGATTGGTGAATCCGTTCGCAAAATATGGCAGTTTGGATGTAAGAAACGCTTGAGAAACTCAAAGTTTTCGCAGTTCTGATTCTCGAAACGAATAACTAGAACGGCCTAGGGGAAAACTACACCCACCGTTGTAATCGGGCGAGTTTCTACTTTCAGATGCAACAGAAATTTTGCGGATTGATCATCCCGTTCGCGAGATATGGCAGTTTGGAGATAAGAAACGCTTTAGAAACTCAAAATTTTCGCAGTTCTGATGCTCGAAACGAATAACTAGAACGGCCCAGGGGAAAAGTGCGCATACCGTTGTAATCGAGAGAGTCTCTACTTTCAGATGCAACAGAAATTTTGCGGATTGGTCAATCCGCTCGCGAGATATGGCAGTTTGGATGTAAGAAACGCTTGAGAAACTCAAAATTTTCGCAGTTCTGATGCTCGAAACGAATGACTAGAACGGCCTAGGGGAGAAGAACGCATACCGTTGTAATCGGGCGAGTTTCTACTTTCAGATGAAACAGAAATTTTGCGGATTGGTCAATCCGTTCGCGAGATATGGCAGTTTGGAGATAAGAAACGCGTGAGAAACTCAAAATTTTCGCAGTTCTGATGCTCGGAACGAATAACTAGAACGGCCTAGGGGAAAAGTACGCATACCGTTGTAATCGGGCGAGTTTCTACTTTCAGATGCAACAGAAATTTTGCGGATTGGTGAATCCGTTCGCAAAATATGGCAGTTTGGATGTAAGAAACGCTTGAGAAACTCAAAGTTTTCGCAGTTCTGATTCTCGAAACGAATAACTAGAACGGCCTAGGGGAAAACTACACCCACCGTTGTAATCGGGCGAGTTTCTACTTTCAGATGCAACAGAAATTTTGCGGATTGATCAACCCGTTCGCGAGATATGGCAGTTTGGAGGTAAGAAACGCTTGAGAAACTCAAAATTTTCGCAGTTCTGATGCTCGAAACGAATAACTAGAACGGCCTAGGGGAAAAGTGCGCAAACCGTTGTAATCGGGCGAGTTTCTACTTTCAGATGCAACAGAAATTTTGCGGATAGGTCAATCCATTCGCGAGATATGGCAGTTTGGATGTATGACACGCTTGAGAAACTCAAAACTTTCGCAGTTCTGATGCTCGAAACGAATAACTAGAACGGCCTAGGGGAAAAGTACGCATACCGTTGTAATCGGGAGAGTTTCTATTTTCAGATGCAACAGAAATTTTGCGGATTGGTCAATCCGTTCGCGAGATATGGCAGTTTGGATGTAAGAAACGCTTGAGAAACTCAAAATTTTCGCAGTTCTGATGCTCGAAACGAATAACTAGAACGGCCCAGGGGAAAAGTGCGCATACCGTTGTAATCGGGCGAGTTTCTAGTTTCAAATGCAACAGAAATTTTGCGGATTGGTCAATGCGTTCGCGAGATATGGCAGTTTGGAGGTAAGAAACGCTTGAGAAACTCAAAATTTGCGCAGTTCTGATGATGGAAACGAATAACTAGAACGGCCTAGGGGAAAAGTGGGCATACCGTTGTAATCGGGCGAGTTTCTACTTTCAGATGCAACAGAAATTTTGCGGATCGGTGAATCCGTTCGCAAGATATGGCAGTTTGGATTTAAGAAACGCTTGAGAAACTCAAAATTTTCGCAGTTCTGATGCTCGAAACGAATAACTAGAACGGCCCAGGGGAAAAGTGCGCATACCGTTGTAATCGGGCGAGTTTCTACTTTCAAATGCAACAGAAATTTTGCGGATTGGTGAATCCGTTCGCAAGATATGGCAGTTTGGATGTAGGAAACGCTTGAGAAACTCAAAATTTTCGCAGTTCTGATGCTCGAAACGAATAACTAGAACGGCCTAGGGGAACAGTGCGCATACCGTTGTAATCGGGCGAGTTTCTACTTTCAGATGCAACAGAAATTTTGCGGATTGATCAATCCGTTCGCCAAATATGGCAGTTTGGAGGTAAGAAACGCTTGAGAAACTCAAAATTTTCGCAGTTCTGGTGCTCGAAACGAATAACTAGAACGGCCTAGGGGAAAAGTGCGCATACCGTTGTAATCGGGCGAGTTTCTACTTTCAGATGCAACAGAAATTTTGCGGATTGATCAAACCGTTCGCGAGATATGGCAGTTTGGAGATAAGAAACGCTTTAGAAACTCAAAATTCTCGCAGTTCTTGTGCTCGAAACGAATAACTAGAACGGCCCAGGGGAAAACTACAACTACCGTTGTAAGCGGGCGAGTTTCCACTTTCAGATGCAACAGAAGTTTTGCGGATTGATCAATCCGTTCGCGAGATATGGCAGTTTGGAGATAAGAAACGCTTGAGAAACTCAAAATTTTCGCAGTTCTGATGCTCGAAACGAGTAACTAGAACGGCCTACGGGAAAAGTACGCATACCGTTGTAATCGGGCGAGTTTCTACTTTCAGATGCAACAGAAATTTTGCGGATTGGTCAATCCGTTCGCGAGATATGGCAGTTTGGAGGTAAGAAACGCTTGAGAAACTCAAACTTTTCGCAGTTCTGATGCTCGACACGAATAACTAGAACGGCCTAGGGGAAAAGTACGCATACCGTTGTAATCGGGCGAGTTTCTATTTTCAGATGCAACAGAAATTTTGCGGATTGGTCAATCCGTTCGCGAGATATGGCAGTTTGGATGTAAGAAACGCTTGAGAAACTCAAAATTCTCGCAGTTCTGATCCTCGAAACGAATAACTAGGACGGCCTAGGGGAAAACTACAACTAGCGTTGTAATCGGGCGAGTTTCCACTTTCAGATGCAACAGAAATTTTGCGGATTGGTCAATCCGTTCGCGAGATATGGCAGTTTGGATGTAAGAAGCGCTTGAGAAACTCTAAATTTTCGCAGTTCTGATGCTCGAAACGAATAACTAGAACGGCCTAGGGGAAAACTACAACTACCGTTGTAATCGGGCGAGTTTCCATTTTCAGATGCAACAGAAATTTTGCGGATCGGTCAATCCGTTCGCCAGATATGGCAGTTTGGATGTAAGAAACGCTTGAGAAACTCAAAATTGTCGCAGTTCTGATGCTCGAAACGAATAACTGGAACGGCCTAGTGGAAAACTACACATACCGCTGTAATCGAGAGAGTCTCTACTTTCAGATGCAACAGAAATTTTGCGGATTGGTCAATCCGCTCGCGAGATATGGCAGTTTGGAGGTAAGAAACGCTTGAGAAACTCAAAATTTTCGCAGTTCTGATGCTCGAAACGAATGACTAGAACGGCCTAGGGGAGAAGAACGCATACCGTTGTAATCGGGCGAGTTTCTACTTTCAGATGCAACAGAAATTTTGCGGATTGGTCAATCCGTTCGCGAGATATGGCAGTTTGGATGTAAGAAACGCTTTAGAAACTCAAAATTTTCGCAGTTCTGATGCTCGAAACGAATAACTAGAACGGCCTATGGGAAAACTACAACTACCGTTGTAAGCGGGCGAGTTTCCACTTTCAGATGCAACAGAAGTTTTGCGGATTGATCAATCCGTTCGCGAGATATGGCAGTTTGGAGATAAGAAACGCTTGAGAAACTCAAAATTTTCGCAGTTCTGATGCTCGAAACGAGTAACTAGAACGGCCTACGGGAAAAGTACGCATACCGTTGTAATCGGGCGAGTTTCTACTTTCAGATGCAACAGAAATTTTGCGGATTGGTCAATCCGTTCGCGAGATATGGCAGTTTGGAGGTAAGAAACGCTTGAGAAACTCAAACTTTTCGCAGTTCTGATGCTCGACACGAATAACTAGAACGGCCTAGGGGAAAAGTACGCATACCGTTGTAATCGGGCGAGTTTCTATTTTCAGATGCAACAGAAATTTTGCGGATTGGTCAATCCGTTCGCGAGATATGGCAGTTTGGATGTAAGAAACGCTTGAGAAACTCAAAATTCTCGCAGTTCTGATCCTCGAAACGAATAACTAGGACGGCCTAGGGGAAAACTACAACTAGCGTTGTAATCGGGCGAGTTTCCACTTTCAGATGCAACAGAAATTTTGCGGATTGGTCAATCCGTTCGCGAGATATGGCAGTTTGGATGTAAGAAGCGCTTGAGAAACTCTAAATTTTCGCAGTTCTGATGCTCGAAACGAATAACTAGAACGGCCTAGGGGAAAACTACAACTACCGTTGTAATCGGGCGAGTTTCCATTTTCAGATGCAACAGAAATTTTGCGGATCGGTCAATCCGTTCGCGAGATATGGCAGTTTGGATGTAAGAAACGCTTGAGAAACTCAAAATTGTCGCAGTTCTGATGCTCGAAACGAATAACTGGAACGGCCTAGTGGAAAACTACACATACCGCTGTAATCGGGCGAGTTTCTACTTTCAGATGCAACAGAAATTTTGCGGATTGGTCAATCCGTTCGCGAGATATGGCAGTTTGGATGTAAGAAACGCTTTAGAAACTCAACATTTTCGCAGTTCTGAAGCTCGAAACGAATAACCAGAACGGCCCAGGGGAAAAGTGCGCATACCGTTGTAATCGGGCGAGTTTCTACTTTCAAATGCAACAGAAATTTTGCGGATTGGTCAATGCGTTCGCGAGATATGGCAGTTTGGAGGTAAGAAACGCTTGAGAAACTCAAAATTTTCGCAGTTCTGATGCTCGAAACGAATAACTAGAACGGCCTAGGGGAAAAGTACGCATACCGTTGTAATCGGGCGAGTTTCTACTTTCAGATGCAACAGAAATTTTGCGGATTGGTGAATCCGTTCGCAAAATATGGCAGTTTGGATGTAAGAAACGCTTGAGAAACTCAAAGTTTTCGCAGTTCTGATTCTCGAAACGAATAACTAGAACGGCCTAGGGGAAAACTACACCCACCGTTGTAATCGGGCGAGTTTCTACTTTCAGATGCAACAGAAATTTTGCGGATTGATCATCCCGTTCGCGAGATATGGCAGTTTGGAGATAAGAAACGCTTTAGAAACTCAAAATTTTCGCAGTTCTGATGCTCGAAACGAATAACTAGAACGGCCCAGGGGAAAAGTGCGCATACCGTTGTAATCGAGAGAGTCTCTACTTTCAGATGCAACAGAAATTTTGCGGATTGGTCAATCCGCTCGCGAGATATGGCAGTTTGGATGTAAGAAACGCTTGAGAAACTCAAAATTTTCGCAGTTCTGATGCTCGAAACGAATGACTAGAACGGCCTAGGGGAGAAGAACGCATACCGTTGTAATCGGGCGAGTTTCTACTTTCAGATGCAACAGAAATTTTGCGGATTGGTCAATCCGTTCGCGAGATATGGCAGTTTGGAGATAAGAAACGCTTGAGAAACTCAAAATTTTCGCAGTTCTGATGCTCGGAACGAATAACTAGAACGGCCTAGGGGAAAAGTACGCATACCGTTGTAATCGGGCGAGTTTCTACTTTCAGATGCAACAGAAATTTTGCGGATTGGTGAATCCGTTCGCAAAATATGGCAGTTTGGATGTAAGAAACGCTTGAGAAACTCAAAGTTTTCGCAGTTCTGATTCTCGAAACGAATAACTAGAACGGCCTAGGGGAAAACTACACCCACCGTTGTAATCGGGCGAGTTTCTACTTTCAGATGCAACAGAAATTTTGCGGATTGATCAACCCGTTCGCGAGATATGGCAGTTTGGAGGTAAGAAACGCTTGAGAAACTCAAAATTTTCGCAGTTCTGATGCTCGAAACGAATAACTAGAACGGCCTAGGGGAAAAGTGCGCACACCGTTGTAATCGGGCGAGTTTCTACTTTCAGATGCAGCAGAAATTTTGCGGATCGGTCAATCCATTCGCGAGATATGGCAGTTTGGATGTATGACACGCTTGAGAAACTCAAAATTTTCGCAGTTCTGATGCTCGAAACGAATGACTAGGACGGCCTAGGGGAGAAGTACGCATACCGTTGTAATCGGGCGAGTTTCTACTTTCAGATGCAACAGAAATTTTGCGGATTGGTCGATCCGTTCGCGAGATATGGCAGTATGGAGGTAAGAAACGCTTGAGAAACTCAAAATTTTCGCAGTTCTGATGCTCGACACGAATAACTAGAACGGCCTAGGGGAAAACTACAACTACCGTTGTAATCGGGCGAGTTTCCACTTTCAGATGCAACAGAAATATTGCGGATTGATCAATCCGTTCGCGAGATATGGCAGTTTGGAGATAAGAAACGCTTGAGAAACTCAAAATTTTCGCAGTTCTGATGCTCGAAACGAATGACTAGGACGGCTTAGGGGAAAACTACACATACCGTTGTAATCGGGCGAGTCTCTACTTTCAGATGCAACAGAAATTTTGCGGATTGATCAATCCGTTCGAGAAATATGGCAGTTTGGAGGTAAGAAACGCTTGAGAAACTCAAAATTTTCGCAGTTCTGATGCTCGAAACGAGTAACCAGAACGGCCTAGGGGAAAAGTACGCATACCGTTGTAATCGGGCGAGTTTCTATTTTCAGATGCAACAGAAATTTTGCGGATTGGTCAATCCGTTCGCGAGATATGGCAGTTTGGATGTAAGAAACGCTTGAGAAACTCAAAATTTTCGCGGTTCTGATGCTCGAAACGAATAACTAGAACGGCCTAGGGGAAAACTACAACAACCGTTGTAATCGGGCGAGTTTCCACTTTCAGATGCAACAGAAATTTTGCGGATTGATCAATCCGTTCGCGAGATATGGCAGTTTGGAGATAAGAAACGCTTGAGAATCTCACAATTTTCGCAGTTCTGATGCTCGAAACGAGTAACTAGAACGGCCTAGGGGAAAAGTACGCATACCGTTGTAATCGGGCGAGTTTCTACTTTCAGATGTAACAGAAATTTTGCGGATTGGTCAATCCGTTCGCGAGATATGGCAGTTTGGATGTAAGAAACGCTTGAGAAACTCAAAATTTTCGCAGTTCTGATGCTCGACACGAATAACTAGAACGGCCCAGGGGAAAAGTGCGCATACCGTTGTAATCGGGCGAGTTTCTACTTTCAAGTGCAACAGAAATTTTGCGGATTTGTCAATCCGTTCGCGAGATATGGCAGTTTGGAGGTAAGAAACGCTTGAGAAACTCAAAGTTTTCGCAGTTCTGATTCTCGAAACGAATAACTAGAACGGCCTAGGGGAAAACTACACCCACCGTTGTAATCGGGCGAGTTTCTACTTTCAGATGCAACAGAAATTTTGCGGATTGATCAATCCGTTCGCCAAATATGGCAGTTTGGAGGTAAGAAACGCTTGAGAAACTCAAAATTTTCGCTGTTCTGATGCTCGAAACGAATAACTAGAACGGCCTAGGGGAAAAGTGCGCATACCGTTGTAATCGGGCGAGTTTCTACTTTCAGATGCAACAGAAATTTTGCGGATTGATCAACCCGTTCGCGAGATATGGCAGTTTGGAGATAAGAAACGTTTTAGAAACTCAAAATTTTCGCAGTTCTGATGCTCGAAACGAATAACTAGAACGGCCCAGGGGAAGAGTGCGCACACCGTTGTAATCGGGCGAGTTTCTACTTTCAAATGCAACAGAAATTTTGCGGATTGGTCAATCCGTTCGCCAGATATGGCAGTTTGGATGTAAGACACGCTTGAGAAACTCAAAATTTTCGCAGTTCTGATGCTCGAAACGAATAACTAGAACGGCCCAGGGGAAAAGTGCGCATACCGTTGTAATCGGGCGAGTTTCTACTTTCAAATGCAACAGAAATTTTGCGGATTGGTCAATCCGTTCGCGAGATATGGCAGTTTGGAGGTAAGAAACGCTTGAGAAACTCAAAATTTTCGCAGTTCTGATGCTCGAAACGAATAACTAGAACGGCCTAGGGGAAAAGTGCGCATACCGTTGTAATCGGGCGAGTTTCTACTTTCAGATGCAACAGAAATTTTGCGGATCGGTCAATCCATTCGCGAGATATGGCAGTTTGGATGTAAGACACGCTTGAGAAACTCAAAATTTTCGCAGTTCTGATGCTCTAAACGAATAACTAGAACGGCCTAGGGGAAAAGTACGCATACCGTTGTAATCGGGCGAGTTTCTATTTTCAGATGCAACAGAAATTTTGCGGATTGGTCAATCCGTTCGCGAGATATGGCAGTTTGAATGTAAGAAACGCTTGAGAAACTCAAAATTTTCGCAGTTCTGAAGCTCGAAACGAATAACTAGAACGGCCCAGGGGAAAGGTGCGAATACCGTTGTAATCGGGCGAGTTTCTACTTTCAAATGCAACAGAAATTTTGCGGATTGGTCAATGCGTTCGCGAGATATGGCAGTTTGGAGGTAAGAAACGCTTGAGAAACTCAAAATTTTCGCTGTTCTGATGCTCGAAACGAATAACTAGAACGGCCTAGGGGAAAAGTGCGCATACCGTTGTAATCGGGCGAGTTTCTACTTTCAGATGAAACAGAAATTTTGCGGATTGATCAACCCGTTCGCGAGATATGGCAGTTTGGAGATAAGAAACGTTTTAGAAACTCAAAATTTTCGCAGTTCTGATGCTCGAAACGAATAACTAGAACGGCCCAGGGGAAAAGTGCGTATACCGTTGTAATCGGGTGAGTTTCTACTTTCAAATGCAACAGAAATTTTGCGGATTGGTCAATCCGTTCGCCAGATATGGCAGTTTGGAGGTAAGAAACGCTTGAGAAACTCAAAATTTTCGCAGTTCTGATGCTCGAAACGAATAACTAGAACGGCCTAGGGGAAAAGTGCGCATACCGTTGTAATCGGGCGAGTTTCTACTTTCAGATGCAACAGAAATTTTGCGGATCGGTCAATCCATTCGCGAGATATGGCAGTTTGGATGTAAGACACGCTTGAGAAACTCAAAATTTTCGCAGTTCTGATGCTCGAAACGAATAACTAGAACGGCCCAGGGGAAAAGTGCGCATACCGTTGTAATCGGGCGAGTTTCTACTTTCAAATGCAACAGAAATTTTGCGGATTGGTCAATCCGTTCGCGAGATATGGCAGTTTGGAGGTAAGAAACGCTTGAGAAACTCAAAATTTGCGCAGTTCTGATGCTCGAAACGAATAACTAGAACGGCCTAGGGGAAAAGTGCGCATACCGTTGTAATCGGGCGAGTTTCTACTTTCAGACGCAACAGAAATTTTGCGGATCGGTCAATCCATTCGCGAGATATGGTAGATTGGATGTAAGACACGCTTGAGAAACTCAAAATTTTCGCAGTTCTGATGCTCTAAACGAATAACTAGAACGGCCTAGGGGAAAAGTACGCATACCGTTGTAATCGGGCGAGTTTCTATTTTCAGATGCAACAGAAATTTTGCGGATTGGTCAATCCGTTCGCGAGATATGGCAGTTTGAATGTAAGAAACGCTTGAGAAACTCAAAATTTTCGCAGTTCTGAAGCTCGAAACGAATAACTAGAACGGCCCAGGGGAAAAGTGCGAATACCGTTGTAATCGGGCGAGTTTCAACTTTCAAATGCAACAGAAATTTTGCGGATTGGTCAATGCGTTCGCGAGATATGGCAGTTTGGAGATAAGAAACGCTTTAGAAACTCAAAATTTTCGCAGTTCTGATGCTCGAAACGAATAACTAGAACGGCCCAGGGGAAAATTGCGCATACCGTTGTAATCGGGCGAGTTTCTATTTTCAGATGCAACAGAAATTTTGCGGATTGGTCAATCCGTTCGCGAGATATGGCCGTTTGGATGTAAGACACGCTTGAGAAACTCAAAATTTTCGCAGTTCTGATGCTCGAAACGAATGACTAGAACGGCCTAGTGGAAAACTACAACTACCGTTGTAATCGGGCGAGTTTCCACTTTCAGATGCAACAGAAATTTTGCGGATTGATCAATCCGTTCGCGAGATATGGCAGTTTGGAGATAAGAAACGCTTGAGAAACTCAAAATTTTCGCAGTTCTGATGCTCGAAACGAGTAACTAGAACGGCCTAGGGGAAAAGTACGCATAGCGTTGTAATCGGGCGAGTTTCTACTTTCAGATGCAACAGAAATTTTGCGGATTGGTCAATCCGTTCGCGAGATATGGCAGTTTGGAGATAAGAAACGCTTGAGAAACTCAAAATTTTCGCAGTTCTGATGCTCGAAACGAGTAACTAGAACGGCCTAGGGGAAAAGTACGCAAACCGTTGTAATCGGGCGAGTTTCTACCTTCAGATGCAACAGAAATTTTGCGGATTGGTCAATCCGTTCGCGAGATATGGCAGTTTGGAGATAAGAAACGCTTGAGAAACTCAAAATTTTCGCAGTTCTGATGCTCGAAACGAATGACTAGGGCGGCCTAGGGGAGAAGTACGCATACCGTTGTAATCGGGCGAGTTTCTACATTCAGATGCAACAGAAATTTTGCGGATTGGTCAATCCGTTCGCGAGATATGGCCGTTTGGATGTAAGAAACGCTTTAGAAACTCAAAATTTTCGCAGTTCTGATGCTCGAAACGAATAACTAGAACGGCCTAGGGGAAAAGTGCGCATACCGTTGTAATCGGGCGAGTTTCTACTTTCAGATGCAACAGAAATTTTGCGGATCGGTCAATCCGTTCGCGAGATATGGCAGTTTGGATGTAAGAAACGCTTGAGAAACTCAAAATTTTCGCAGTTCTGATGCTCGAAACGAATAACTAGAACGGCCTAGTGGAAAACTACAACTACCGTTGTAATCGGGCGAGTTTCCACTTTCAGATGCAACAGAAATTTTGCGGATTGATCAATCCGTTCGCGAGATATGGCAGTTTGGAGATAAGAAACGCTTGAGAAACTCAAAATTTTCGCAGTTCTGATGCTCGAAACGAGTAACTAGAACGGCCTAGGGGAAAAGTACGCATACCGTTGTAATCGGGCGAGTTTCTACTTTCAGATGTAACAGAAATTTTGCGGATTGGTCAATCCGTTCGCGAGATATGGCAGTTTGGATGTAAGAAACGCTTGAGAAACTCAAAATTTTCGCAGTTCTGATGCTCGACACGAATAACTAGAACGGCCCAGGGGAAAAGTGCGCATACCGTTGTAATCGGGCGAGTTTCTACTTTCAAGTGCAACAGAAATTTTGCGGATTTGTCAATCCGTTCGCGAGATATGGCAGTTTGGAGGTAAGAAACGCTTGAGAAACTCAAAGTTTTCGCAGTTCTGATTCTCGAAACGAATAACTAGAACGGCCTAGGGGAAAACTACACCCACCGTTGTAATCGGGCGAGTTTCTACTTTCAGATGCAACAGAAATTTTGCGGATTGATCAATCCGTTCGCCAAATATGGCAGTTTGGAGGTAAGAAACGCTTGAGAAACTCAAAATTTTCGCTGTTCTGATGCTCGAAACGAATAACTAGAACGGCCTAGGGGAAAAGTGCGCATACCGTTGTAATCGGGCGAGTTTCTACTTTCAGATGCAACAGAAATTTTGCGGATTGATCAACCCGTTCGCGAGATATGGCAGTTTGGAGATAAGAAACGTTTTAGAAACTCAAAATTTTCGCAGTTCTGATGCTCGAAACGAATAACTAGAACGGCCCAGGGGAAGAGTGCGCACACCGTTGTAATCGGGCGAGTTTCTACTTTCAAATGCAACAGAAATTTTGCGGATTGGTCAATCCGTTCGCCAGATATGGCAGTTTGGATGTAAGACACGCTTGAGAAACTCAAAATTTTCGCAGTTCTGATGCTCGAAACGAATAACTAGAACGGCCCAGGGGAAAAGTGCGCATACCGTTGTAATCGGGCGAGTTTCTACTTTCAAATGCAACAGAAATTTTGCGGATTGGTCAATCCGTTCGCGAGATATGGCAGTTTGGAGGTAAGAAACGCTTGAGAAACTCAAAATTTTCGCAGTTCTGATGCTCGAAACGAATAACTAGAACGGCCTAGGGGAAAAGTGCGCATACCGTTGTAATCGGGCGAGTTTCTACTTTCAGATGCAACAGAAATTTTGCGGATCGGTCAATCCATTCGCGAGATATGGCAGTTTGGATGTAAGACACGCTTGAGAAACTCAAAATTTTCGCAGTTCTGATGCTCTAAACGAATAACTAGAACGGCCTAGGGGAAAAGTACGCATACCGTTGTAATCGGGCGAGTTTCTATTTTCAGATGCAACAGAAATTTTGCGGATTGGTCAATCCGTTCGCGAGATATGGCAGTTTGAATGTAAGAAACGCTTGAGAAACTCAAAATTTTCGCAGTTCTGAAGCTCGAAACGAATAACTAGAACGGCCCAGGGAAAAGGTGCGAATACCGTTGTAATCGGGCGAGTTTCTACTTTCAAATGCAACAGAAATTTTGCGGATTGGTCAATGCGTTCGCGAGATATGGCAGTTTGGAGGTAAGAAACGCTTGAGAAACTCAAAATTTTCGCTGTTCTGATGCTCGAAACGAATAACTAGAACGGCCTAGGGGAAAAGTGCGCATACCGTTGTAATCGGGCGAGTTTCTACTTTCAGATGAAACAGAAATTTTGCGGATTGATCAACCCGTTCGCGAGATATGGCAGTTTGGAGATAAGAAACGTTTTAGAAACTCAAAATTTTCGCAGTTCTGATGCTCGAAACGAATAACTAGAACGGCCCAGGGGAAAAGTGCGTATACCGTTGTAATCGGGTGAGTTTCTACTTTCAAATGCAACAGAAATTTTGCGGATTGGTCAATCCGTTCGCCAGATATGGCAGTTTGGAGGTAAGAAACGCTTGAGAAACTCAAAATTTTCGCAGTTCTGATGCTCGAAACGAATAACTAGAACGGCCTAGGGGAAAAGTGCGCATACCGTTGTAATCGGGCGAGTTTCTACTTTCAGATGCAACAGAAATTTTGCGGATCGGTCAATCCATTCGCGAGATATGGCAGTTTGGATGTAAGACACGCTTGAGAAACTCAAAATTTTCGCAGTTCTGATGCTCGAAACGAATAACTAGAACGGCCCAGGGGAAAAGTGCGCATACCGTTGTAATCGGGCGAGTTTCTACTTTCAAATGCAACAGAAATTTTGCGGATTGGTCAATCCGTTCGCGAGATATGGCAGTTTGGAGGTAAGAAACGCTTGAGAAACTCAAAATTTGCGCAGTTCTGATGCTCGAAACGAATAACTAGAACGGCCTAGGGGAAAAGTGCGCATACCGTTGTAATCGGGCGAGTTTCTACTTTCAGACGCAACAGAAATTTTGCGGATCGGTCAATCCATTCGCGAGATATGGTAGATTGGATGTAAGACACGCTTGAGAAACTCAAAATTTTCGCAGTTCTGATGCTCTAAACGAATAACTAGAACGGCCTAGGGGAAAAGTACGCATACCGTTGTAATCGGGCGAGTTTCTATTTTCAGATGCAACAGAAATTTTGCGGATTGGTCAATCCGTTCGCGAGATATGGCAGTTTGAATGTAAGAAACGCTTGAGAAACTCAAAATTTTCGCAGTTCTGAAGCTCGAAACGAATAACTAGAACGGCCCAGGGGAAAAGTGCGAATACCGTTGTAATCGGGCGAGTTTCAACTTTCAAATGCAACAGAAATTTTGCGGATTGGTCAATGCGTTCGCGAGATATGGCAGTTTGGAGATAAGAAACGCTTTAGAAACTCAAAATTTTCGCAGTTCTGATGCTCGAAACGAATAACTAGAACGGCCCAGGGGAAAATTGCGCATACCGTTGTAATCGGGCGAGTTTCTATTTTCAGATGCAACAGAAATTTTGCGGATTGGTCAATCCGTTCGCGAGATATGGCCGTTTGGATGTAAGACACGCTTGAGAAACTCAAAATTTTCGCAGTTCTGATGCTCGAAACGAATGACTAGAACGGCCTAGTGGAAAACTACAACTACCGTTGTAATCGGGCGAGTTTCCACTTTCAGATGCAACAGAAATTTTGCGGATTGATCAATCCGTTCGCGAGATATGGCAGTTTGGAGATAAGAAACGCTTGAGAAACTCAAAATTTTCGCAGTTCTGATGCTCGAAACGAGTAACTAGAACGGCCTAGGGGAAAAGTACGCATAGCGTTGTAATCGGGCGAGTTTCTACTTTCAGATGCAACAGAAATTTTGCGGATTGGTCAATCCGTTCGCGAGATATGGCAGTTTGGAGATAAGAAACGCTTGAGAAACTCAAAATTTTCGCAGTTCTGATGCTCGAAACGAGTAACTAGAACGGCCTAGGGGAAAAGTACGCAAACCGTTGTAATCGGGCGAGTTTCTACCTTCAGATGCAACAGAAATTTTGCGGATTGGTCAATCCGTTCGCGAGATATGGCAGTTTGGAGATAAGAAACGCTTGAGAAACTCAAAATTTTCGCAGTTCTGATGCTCGAAACGAATGACTAGGGCGGCCTAGGGGAGAAGTACGCATACCGTTGTAATCGGGCGAGTTTCTACATTCAGATGCAACAGAAATTTTGCGGATTGGTCAATCCGTTCGCGAGATATGGCCGTTTGGATGTAAGAAACGCTTTAGAAACTCAAAATTTTCGCAGTTCTGATGCTCGAAACGAATAACTAGAACGGCCTAGGGGAAAAGTGCGCATACCGTTGTAATCGGGCGAGTTTCTACTTTCAGATGCAACAGAAATTTTGCGGATCGGTCAATCCGTTCGCGAGATATGGCAGTTTGGATGTAAGAAACGCTTGAGAAACTCAAAATTTTCGCAGTTCTGATGCTCGAAACGAATAACTAGAACGGCCTAGTGGAAAACTACAACTACCGTTGTAATCGGGCGAGTTTCCACTTTCAGATGCAACAGAAATTTTGCGGATTGATCAATCCGTTCGCGAGATATGGCAGTTTGGAGATAAGAAACGCTTGAGAAACTCAAAATTTTCGCAGTTCTGATGCTCGAAACGAGTAACTAGAACGGCCTAGGGGAAAAGTACGCATAGCGTTGTAATCGGGCGAGTTTCTACTTTCAGATGCAACAGAAATTTTGCGGATTGGTCAATCCGTTCGCGAGATATGGCAGTTTGGAGGTAAGAAACGCTTGAGAAACTCAAAATTTTCGCAGTTCTGATGCTCGACACGAATAACAAGAACGGCCTAGGGGAAAAGTACGCATACCGTTGTAATCGGGCGAGTTTCTACTTTCAGATGCAACAGAAATTTTGCGGATTGGTCAATCCGTTCGCGAGATATGGCAGTTTGGAGGTAAGAAACGCTTGAGAAACTCAAAATTTGCGCAGTTCTGATGCTCGACACGAATAACAAGAACGGCCTAGGGGAAAAGTACGCATACCGTTGTAATCGGGCGAGTTTCTACTTTCAGATGCAACAGAAATTTTGCGGATTGGTCAATCCGTTCGCGAGATATGGCAGTTTGGAGGTAAGAAACGCTTGAGAAACTCAAAATTTGCGCAGTTCTGATGCTCGAAACGAGTAACTAGAAGGGCCTAGGGGAAAAGTACGCACACTGTTGTAATCGGGCGAGTTTCTACCTTCAGATGCAACAGAAATTTTGCGGATTGGTCAATCCGTTCGCGAGATATGGCAGTTTGGAGGTAAGAAACGCTTGAGAAACTCAAAATTTTCGCAGTTCTGATGCTCGAAACGAGTAACTAGAACGGCCTACGGGAAAAGTACGCATACCGTTGTAATCGGGCGAGTTTCTACTTTCAGATGCAACAGAAATTTTGCGGATTGGTCAATCCGTTCGCGAGATATGGCAGTTTGGAGGTAAGAAACGCTTGAGAAACTCAAACTTTTCGCAGTTCTGATGCTCGACACGAATAACTAGAACGGCCTAGGGGAAAAGTATGCATACCGTTGTAATCGGGCGAGTTTCTATTTTCAGATGCAACAGAAATTTTGCGGATTGGTCAATCCGTTCGCGAGATATGGCCGTTTGGATGTAAGACACGCTTGAGAAACTCAAAATTTTCGCAGTTCTGATGCTCGAAACGAATAACTAGAACGGCCTAGGGGAAAAGTACGCATACCGTTGTAATCGGGCGAGTTTCTATTTTCAGATGCGACAGAAATTTTGCGGATTGGTCAATCCGTTCGCGAGATATGGCAGTTTGGATGTAAGAAACGCTTGAGAAACTCAAAATTTTCGCAGTTCTGATGCTCGAAACGAATAACTAGAACGGCCTAGGGGAAAACTACAACTACCGTTGTAATCGGGCGAGATTCCACTTTCAGATGCAACAGAAATTTTGCGGATTGATCAATCCGTTCGCGAGATATGGCAGTTTGGAGATAAGAAACGCTTGAGAAACTCAAAATTTTCGCAGTTCTGATGCTCGAAACGAGTAACTAGAACGGCCTAGGGGAAAAGTACGCATAGCGTTGTAATCGGGCGAGTTTCTACTTTCAGATGCAACAGAAATTTTGCGGATTGGTCAATCCGCTCGCGAGATATGGCAGTTTGGAGGTAAGAAACGCTTGAGAAACTCAAAGTTTTCGCAGTTCTGATTCTCGAAACGAATAACTAGAACGGCCTAGGGGAAAACTACACCCACCGTTGTAATCGGGCGAGTTTCTACTTTCAGATGCAACAGAAATTTTGCGGATTGATCATCCCGTTCGCGAGATATGGCAGTTTGGAGATAAGAAACGCTTTAGGAACTCAAAATTTTCGCAGTTCTGATGCTCGAAACGAATAACTAGAACGGCCCAGGGGAAAAGTGCGCATACCGTTGTAATCGAGAGAGTCTCTACTTTCAGATGCAACAGAAATTTTGCGGATTGGTCAATCCGCTCGCGAGATATGGCAGTTTGGATGTAAGAAACGCTTGAGAAACTCAAAATTTTCGCAGTTCTGATGCTCGAAACGAATGACTAGAACGGCCTAGGGGAGAAGAACGCATACCGTTGTAATCGGGCGAGTTTCTACTTTCAGATGAAACAGAAATTTTGCGGATTGGTCAATCCGTTCGCGAGATATGGCAGTTTGGATGTAAGAAACGCTTGAGAAACTCAAAATTTTCGCAGTTCTGATGCTCGAAACGAATAACTAGAACGGCCTTGGGGAAAAGTACGCATACCGTTGTAATCGGGCGAGTTTCTACTTTCAGATGCAACAGAAATTTTGCGGATTGGTCAATCCGTTCGCGAGATATGGCAGTTTGGATGTAAGAAACGCTTGAGAAACTCAAAATTTTCGCAGTTCTGATGCTCGAAACGAATAACTAGAACGGCCTAGGGGAAAAGTACGCATACCGTTGTAATCGGGCGAGTTTCTACTTTCAGATGCAACAGAAATTTTGCGGATTGGTCAATCCGTTCGCGAGATATGGCCGTTTGGATGTAAGAAACGCTTTAGAAACTCAAAATTTTCGCAGTTCTGATGCTCGAAACGAACAACTAGAACGGCCCAGGGGAAAAGTGCGCATACCGTTGTAATCGGGCGAGTTTCTACTTTCAAATGCAACAGAAATTTTGCGGATTGGTCAATGCGTTCGCGAGATATGGCAGTTTGGAGGTAAGAAACGCTTGAGAAACTCAATATTTTCGCAGTTCTGATGCTCGAAACGAATAACTAGAACGGCCTTGGGGAAAAGTACGCATACCGTTGTAATCGGGCGAGTTTCTACTTTCAGATGCAACAGAAATTTTGCGGATTGGTCAATCCGTTCGCGAGATATGGCAGTTTGGATGTAAGAAACGCTTGAGAAACTCAAAATTTGCGCAGTTCTGATGATGGAAACGAATAACTAGAACGGCCTAGGGGAAAAGTGGGCATACCGTTGTAATCGGGCGAGTTTCTACTTTCAGATGCAACAGAAATTTTGCGGATCGGTGAATCCGTTCGCAAGATATGGCAGTTTGGATTTAAGAAACGCTTGAGAAACTCAAAATTTTCGCAGTTCTGATGCTCGAAACGAATAACTAGAACGGCCCAGGGGAAAAGTGCGCATACCGTTGTAATCGGGCGAGTTTCTACTTTCAAATGCAACAGAAATTTTGCGGATTGGTGAATCCGTTCGCAAGATATGGCAGTTTGGATGTAAGAAACGCTTGAGAAACTCAAAATTTTCGCAGTTCTGATGCTCGAAACGAATAACTAGAACGGCCTAGGGGAACAGTGCGCATACCGTTGTAATCGGGCGAGTTTCTACTTTCAGATGCAACAGAAATTTTGCGGATTGATCAATCCGTTCGCCAAATATGGCAGTTTGGAGGTAAGAAACGCTTGAGAAACTCAAAATTTTCGCAGTTCTGGTGCTCGAAACGAATAACTAGAACGGCCTAGGGGAAAAGTGCGCATACCGTTGTAATCGGGCGAGTTTCTACTTTCAGATGCAACAGAAATTTTGCGGATTGATCAAACCGTTCGCGAGATATGGCAGTTTGGAGATAAGAAACGCTTTAGAAACTCAAAATTCTCGCAGTTCTTGTGCTCGAAACGAATAACTAGAACGGCCCAGGGGAAAACTACAACTACCGTTGTAAGCGGGCGAGTTTCCACTTTCAGATGCAACAGAAGTTTTGCGGATTGATCAATCCGTTCGCGAGATATGGCAGTTTGGAGATAAGAAACGCTTGAGAAACTCAAAATTTTCGCAGTTCTGATGCTCGAAACGAGTAACTAGAACGGCCTACGGGAAAAGTACGCATACCGTTGTAATCGGGCGAGTTTCTACTTTCAGATGCAACAGAAATTTTGCGGATTGGTCAATCCGTTCGCGAGATATGGCAGTTTGGAGGTAAGAAACGCTTGAGAAACTCAAACTTTTCGCAGTTCTGATGCTCGACACGAATAACTAGAACGGCCTAGGGGAAAAGTACGCATACCGTTGTAATCGGGCGAGTTTCTATTTTCAGATGCAACAGAAATTTTGCGGATTGGTCAATCCGTTCGCGAGATATGGCAGTTTGGATGTAAGAAACGCTTGAGAAACTCAAAATTCTCGCAGTTCTGATCCTCGAAACGAATAACTAGGACGGCCTAGGGGAAAACTACAACTAGCGTTGTAATCGGGCGAGTTTCCACTTTCAGATGCAACAGAAATTTTGCGGATTGGTCAATCCGTTCGCGAGATATGGCAGTTTGGATGTAAGAAGCGCTTGAGAAACTCTAAATTTTCGCAGTTCTGATGCTCGAAACGAATAACTAGCACGGCCTAGGGGAAAACTACAACTACCGTTGTAATCGGGCGAGTTTCCATTTTCAGATGCAACAGAAATTTTGCGGATCGGTCAATCCGTTCGCCAGATATGGCAGTTTGGATGTAAGAAACGCTTGAGAAACTCAAAATTGTCGCAGTTCTGATGCTCGAAACGAATAACTGGAACGGCCTAGTGGAAAACTACACATACCGCTGTAATCGAGAGAGTCCCTACTTTCAGATGCAACAGAAATTTTGCGGATTGGTCAATCCGCTCGCGAGATATGGCAGTTTGGAGGTAAGAAACGCTTGAGAAACTCAAAATTTTCGCAGTTCTGATGCTCGAAACGAATGACTAGAACGGCCTAGGGGAGAAGAACGCATACCGTTGTAATCGGGCGAGTTTCTACTTTCAGATGCAACAGAAATTTTGCGGATTGGTCAATCCGTTCGCGAGATATGGCAGTTTGGATGTAAGAAACGCTTTAGAAACTCAAAATTTTCGCAGTTCTGATGCTCGAAACGAATAACTAGAACGGCCTATGGGAAAACTACAACTACCGTTGTAAGCGGGCGAGTTTCCACTTTCAGATGCAACAGAAGTTTTGCGGATTGATCAATCCGTTCGCGAGATATGGCAGTTTGGAGATAAGAAACGCTTGAGAAACTCAACATTTTCGCAGTTCTGATGCTCGAAACGAGTAACTAGAACGGCCTACGGGAAAAGTACGCATACCGTTGTAATCGGGCGAGTTTCTACTTTCAGATGCAACAGAAATTTTGCGGATTGGTCAATCCGTTCGCGAGATATGGCAGTTTGGAGGTAAGAAACGCTTGAGAAACTCAAACTTTTCGCAGTTCTGATGCTCGACACGAATAACTAGAACGGCCTAGGGGAAAAGTACGCATACCGTTGTAATCGGGCGAGTTTCTATTTTCAGATGCAACAGAAATTTTGCGGATTGGTCAATCCGTTCGCGAGATATGGCAGTTTGGATGTAAGAAACGCTTGAGAAACTCAAAATTCTCGCAGTTCTGATCCTCGAAACGAATAACTAGGACGGCCTAGGGGAAAACTACAACTAGCGTTGTAATCGGGCGAGTTTCCACTTTCAGATGCAACAGAAATTTTGCGGATTGGTCAATCCGTTCGCGAGATATGGCAGTTTGGATGTAAGAAGCGCTTGAGAAACTCTAAATTTTCGCAGTTCTGATGCTCGAAACGAATAACTAGAACGGCCTAGGGGAAAACTACAACTACCGTTGTAATCGGGCGAGTTTCCATTTTCAGATGCAACAGAAATTTTGCGGATCGGTCAATCCGTTCGCGAGATATGGCAGTTTGGATGTAAGAAACGCTTGAGAAACTCAAAATTGTCGCAGTTCTGATGCTCGAAACGAATAACTGGAACGGCCTAGTGGAAAACTACACATACCGCTGTAATCGAGAGAGTCTCCACTTTCAGATGCAACAGAAATTTTGCGGATTGGTCAATCCGTTCGCGAGATATGGCAGTTTGGATGTAAGAAACGCTTTAGAAACTCAACATTTTCGCAGTTCTGAAGCTCGAAACGAATAACCAGAACGGCCCAGGGGAAAAGTGCGCATACCGTTGTAATCGGGCGAGTTTCTACTTTCAAATGCAACAGAAATTTTGCGGATTGGTCAATGCGTTCGCGAGATATGGCAGTTTGGAGGTAAGAAACGCTTGAGAAACTCAAAATTTTCGCAGTTCTGATGCTCGAAACGAATAACTAGAACGGCCTAGGGGAAAAGTACGCATACCGTTGTAATCGGGCGAGTTTCTACTTTCAGATGCAACAGAAATTTTGCGGATTGGTGAATCCGTTCGCAAAATATGGCAGTTTGGATGTAAGAAACGCTTGAGAAACTCAAAGTTTTCGCAGTTCTGATTCTCGAAACGAATAACTAGAACGGCCTAGGGGAAAACTACACCCACCGTTGTAATCGGGCGAGTTTCTACTTTCAGATGCAACAGAAATTTTGCGGATTGATCATCCCGTTCGCGAGATATGGCAGTTTGGAGATAAGAAACGCTTTAGAAACTCAAAATTTTCGCAGTTCTGATGCTCGAAACGAATAACTAGAACGGCCCAGGGGAAAAGTGCGCATACCGTTGTAATCGAGAGAGTCTCTACTTTCAGATGCAACAGAAATTTTGCGGATTGGTCAATCCGCTCGCGAGATATGGCAGTTTGGATGTAAGAAACGCTTGAGAAACTCAAAATTTTCGCAGTTCTGATGCTCGAAACGAATGACTAGAACGGCCTAGGGGAGAAGAACGCATACCGTTGTAATCGGGCGAGTTTCTACTTTCAGATGCAACAGAAATTTTGCGGATTGGTCAATCCGTTCGCGAGATATGGCAGTTTGGAGATAAGAAACGCTTGAGAAACTCAAAATTTTCGCAGTTCTGATGCTCGGAACGAATAACTAGAACGGCCTAGGGGAAAAGTACGCATACCGTTGTAATCGGGCGAGTTTCTACTTTCAGATGCAACAGAAATTTTGCGGATTGGTGAATCCGTTCGCAAAATATGGCAGTTTGGATGTAAGAAACGCTTGAGAAACTCAAAGTTTTCGCAGTTCTGATTCTCGAAACGAATAACTAGAACGGCCTAGGGGAAAACTACACCCACCGTTGTAATCGGGCGAGTTTCTACTTTCAGATGCAACAGAAATTTTGCGGATTGATCAACCCGTTCGCGAGATATGGCAGTTTGGAGGTAAGAAACGCTCGAGAAACTCAAAATTTTCGCAGTTCTGATGCTCGAAACGAATAACTAGAACGGCCTAGGGGAAAAGTGCGCACACCGTTGTAATCGGGCGAGTTTCTACTTTCAGATGCAGCAGAAATTTTGCGGATCGGTCAATCCATTCGCGAGATATGGCAGTTTGGATGTATGACACGCTTGAGAAACTCAAAATTTTCGCAGTTCTGATGCTCGAAACGAATAACTAGAACGGCCTAGGGGAAAAGTACGCATACCGTTGTAATCGGGAGAGTTTCTATTTTCAGATGCAACAGAAATTTTGCGGATTGGTCAATCCGTTCGCGAGATATGGCAGTTTGGATGTAAGAAACGCTTGAGAAACTCAAAATCTTCGCAGTTCTGATGCTCGAAACGAATAACTAGAACGGCCCAGGGGAAAAGTGCGCATACCGTTGTAATCGGGCGAGTTTCTACTTTCAAATGCAACAGAAATTTTGCGGATTGGCCAATGCGTTCGCGAGATATGGCAGTTTGGAGGTAAGAAACGCTTGAGAAACTCAAAATTTTCGCAGTTCTGATGCTCGAAACGAATAACTAGAACGGCCTAGGGGAAAAGTACGCATACCGTTGTAATCGGGCGAGTTTCTACTTTCAGATGCAACAGAAATTTTGCGGATTGGTCAATCCGTTCGCGAGATATGGCCGTTTGGATGTAAGAAACGCTTTAGAAACTCAAAATTTTCGCAGTTCTGATGCTCGAAACGAATAACTAGAACGGCCCAGGGGAAAAGTGCGCATACCGTTGTAATCGGGCGAGTTTCTACTTTCAAATGCAACAGAAATTTTGCGGATTGGTCAATGCGTTCGCGAGATATGGCAGTTTGGAGGTAAGAAACGCTTGAGATACTCAAAATTTTCGCAGTTCTGATGCTCGAAACGAATAACTAGAACGGCCTTGGGGAAAAGTACGCATACCGTTGTAATCGGGCGAGTTTCTACTTTCAGATGCAACAGAAATTTTGCGGATTGGTCAATCCGTTCGCGAGATATGGCAGTTTGGATGTAAGAAACGCTTGAGAAACTCAAAATTTGCGCAGTTCTGATGATGGAAACGAATAACTAGAACGGCCTAGGGGAAAAGTGGGCATACCGTTGTAATCGGGCGAGTTTCTACTTTCAGATGCAACAGAAATTTTGCGGATCGGTGAATCCGTTCGCAAGATATGGCAGTTTGGATGTAAGAAACGCTTGAGAAACTCAAAATTTTCGCAGTTCTGATGCTCGAAACGAATAACTAGAACGGCCCAGGGGAAAAGTGCGCATACCGTTGTAATCGGGCGAGTTTCTACTTTCAAATGCAACAGAAATTTTGCGGATTGGTGAATCCGTTCGCAAGATATGGCAGTTTGGATGTAAGAAACGCTTGATAAACTCAAAAATTTTCGCAGTTCTGATGCTCGAAACGAATAACTAGAACGGCCTAGGGGAAAAGTGCGCATACCGTTGTAATCGGGCGAGTTTCTACTTTCAAATGCAACAGAAATTTTGCGGATTGGTCAATGCGTTCGCGAGATATGGCAGTTTGGAGGTAAGAAACGCTTGAGAAACTCAAAATTTTCGCAGTTCTGATGCTCGAAACGAATAACTAGAACGGCCTTGGGGAAAAGTACGCATACCGTTGTAATCGGGCGAGTTTCTACTTTCAGATGCAACAGAAATTTTGCGGATTGGTCAATCCGTTCGCGAGATATGGCAGTTTGGATGTAAGAAACGCTTGAGAAACTCAAAATTTGCGCAGTTCTGATGATGGAAACGAATAACTAGAACGGCCTTGGGGAAAAGTACGCATACCGTTGTAATCGGGCGAGTTTCTACTTTCAGATGCAACAGAAATTTTGCGGATTGGTCAATCCGTTCGCGAGATATGGCAGTTTGGATGTAAGAAACGCTTGAGAAACTCAAAATTTGCGCAGTTCTGATGATGGAAACGAATAACTAGAACGGCCTAGGGGAAAAGTGGGCATACCGTTGTAATCGGGCGAGTTTCTACTTTCAGATGCAACAGAAATTTTGCGGATCGGTGAATCCGTTCGCAAGATATGGCAGTTTGGATGTAAGAAACGCTTGAGAAACTCAAAATTTTCGCAGTTCTGATGCTCGAAACGAATAACTAGAACGGCCCAGGGGAAAAGTGCGCATACCGTTGTAATCGGGCGAGTTTCTACTTTCAAATGCAACAGAAATTTTGCGGATTGGTGAATCCGTTCGCAAGGTATGGCAGTTTGGATGTAAGAAACGCTTGATAAACTCAAAAATTTTCGCAGTTCTGATGCTCGAAACGAATAACTAGAACGGCCTAGGGGAAAAGTGCGCATACCGTTGTAATCGGGCGAGTTTCTACTTTCAAATGCAACAGAAATTTTGCGGATTGGTCAATGCGTTCGCGAGATATGGCAGTTTGGAGGTAAGAAACGCTTGAGAAACTCAAAATTTTCGCAGTTCTGATGCTCGAAACGAATAACTAGAACGGCCTTGGGGAAAAGTACGCATACCGTTGTAATCGGGCGAGTTTCTACTTTCAGATGCAACAGAAATTTTGCGGATTGGTCAATCCGTTCGCGAGATATGGCAGTTTGGATGTAAGAAACGCTTGAGAAACTCAAAATTTGCGCAGTTCTGATGATGGAAACGAATAACTAGAACGGCCTAGGGGAAAAGTGGGCATACCGTTGTAATCGGGCGAGTTTCTACTTTCAGATGCAACAGAAATTTTGCGGATCGGTGAATCCGTTCGCAAGATATGGCAGTTTGGATGTAAGAAACGCTTGAGAAACTCAAAATTTTCGCAGTTCTGATGCTCGAAACGAATAACTAGAACGGCCCAGGGGAAAAGTGCGCATACCGTTGTAATCGGGCGAGTTTCTACTTTCAAATGCAACAGAAATTTTGCGGATTGGTGAATCCGTTTGCAAGATATGGCAGTTTGGATGTAAGAAACGCTTGAGAAACTCAAAATTTTCGCAGTTCTGATGCTCGAAACGAATAACTAGAACGGCCTAGGGGAACAGTGCGCATACCGTTGTAATCGGGCGAGTTTCTACTTTCAGATGCAACAGAAATTTTGCGGATTGATCAATCCGTTCGCCAAATATGGCAGTTTGGAGGTAAGAAACGCTTGAGAAACTCAAAATTTTCGCAGTTCTGATGCTCGAAACGAATAACTAGAACGGCCTAGGGGAAAAGTACGCATACCGTTGTAATCGGGCGAGTTTCTACTTTCAGATGCAACAGAAATTTTGCGGATTGGTGAATCCGTTCGCAAAATATGGCAGTTTGGATGTAAGAAACGCTTGAGAAACTCAAAGTTTTCGCAGTTCTGATTCTCGAAACGAATAACTAGAACGGCCTAGGGGAAAACTACACCCACCGTTGTAATCGGGCGAGTTTCTACTTTCAGATGCAACAGAAATTTTGCGGATTGATCATCCCGTTCGCGAGATATGGCAGTTTGGAGATAAGAAACGCTTTAGAAACTCAAAATTTTCGCAGTTCTGATGCTCGAAACGAATAACTAGAACGGCCCAGGGGAAAAGTGCGCATACCGTTGTAATCGGGCGAGTTTCTACTTTCAAATGCAACAGAAATTTTGCGGATTGGTGAATCCGTTCGCAAGATATGGCAGTTTGGATGTAAGAAACGCTTGAGAAACTCAAAATTTTCGCAGTTCTGATGCTCGAAACGAATAACTAGAACGGCCTAGGGGAACAGTGCGCATACCGTTGTAATCGGGCAAGTTTCTACTTTCAGATGCAACAGAAATTTTGCGGATTGATCAATCCGTTCGCCAAATATGGCAGTTTGGAGGTAAGAAACGCTTGAGAAACTCAAAATTTTCGCAGTTCTGATGCTCGAAACGAATAACTAGAACGGCCTAGGGGAAAAGTACGCATACCGTTGTAATCGGGCGAGTTTCTACTTTCAGATGCAACAGAAATTTTGCGGATTGGTCAATCCGTTCGCGAGATATGGCAGTTTGGATGTAAGAAACGCTTGAGAAACTCAAAATTTGCGCAGTTCTGATGATGGAAACGAATAACTAGAACGGCCTAGGGGAAAAGTGGGCATACCGTTGTAATCGGGCGAGTTTCTACTTTCAGATGCAACAGAAATTTTGCGGATCGGTGAATCCGTTCGCAAGATATGGCAGTTTGGATGTAAGAAACGCTTGAGAAACTCAAAATTTTCGCAGTTCTGATGCTCGAAACGAATAACTAGAACGGCCCAGGGGAAAAGTGCGCATACCGTTGCAATCGGGCGAGTTTCTACTTTCAAATGCAACAGAAATTTTGCGGATTGGTGAATCCGTTCGCAAGATATGGCAGTTTGGATGTAAGAAACGCTTGATAAACTCAAAATTTTCGCAGTTCTGATGCTCGAAACGAATAACTAGAACGGCCTAGGGGAACAGTGCGCATACCGTTGTAATCGGGCGAGTTTCTACTTTCAGATGCAACAGAAATTTTGCGGATTGATCAATCCGTTCGCCAAATATGGCAGTTTGGAGGTAAGAAACGCTTGAGAAACTCAAAATTTTCGCAGTTCTGATGCTCGAAACGAATAACTAGAACGGCCTAGGGGAAAAGTACGCATACCGTTGTAATCGGGCGAGTTTCTACTTTCAGATGCAACAGAAATTTTGCGGATTGGTGAATCCGTTCGCAAAATATGGCAGTTTGGATGTAAGAAACGCTTGAGAAACTCAAAGTTTTCGCAGTTCTGATTCTCGAAACGAATAACTAGAACTGCCTAGGGGAAAACTACACCCACCGTTGTAATCGGGCGAGTTTCTACTTTCAGATGCAACAGAAATTTTGCGGATTGATCATCCCGTTCGCGAGATATGGCAGTTTGGAGATAAGAAACGCTTTAGAAACTCAAAATTTTCGCAGTTCTGATGCTCGAAACGAATAACTAGAACGGCCCAGGGGAAAAGTGCGCATACCGTTGTAATCGAGAGAGTCTCTACTTTCAGATGCAACAGAAATTTTGCGGATTGGTCAATCCGCTCGCGAGATATGGCAGTTTGGATGTAAGAAACGCTTGAGAAACTCAAAATTTTCGCAGTTCTGATGCTCGAAACGAATGACTAGAACGGCCTAGGGGAGAAGAACGCATACCGTTGTAATCGGGCGAGTTTCTACTTTCAGATGCAACAGAAATTTTGCGGATTGGTCAATCCGTTCGCGAGATATGGCAGTTTGGAGATAAGAAACGCTTGAGAAACTCAAAATTTTCGCAGTTCTGATGCTCGGAACGAATAACTAGAACGGCCTAGGGGAAAAGTACGCATACCGTTGTAATCGGGCGAGTTTCTACTTTCAGATGCAACAGAAATTTTGCGGATTGGTGAATCCGTTCGCAAAATATGGCAGTTTGGATGTAAGAAACGCTTGAGAAACTCAAAGTTTTCGCAGTTCTGATTCTCGAAACGAATAACTAGAACGGCCTAGGGGAAAACTACACCCACCGTTGTAATCGGGCGAGTTTCTACTTTCAGATGCAACAGAAATTTTGCGGATTGATCAACCCGTTCGCGAGATATGGCAGTTTGGAGGTAAGAAACGCTTGAGAAACTCAAAATTTTCGCAGTTCTGATGCTCGAAACGAATAACTAGAACGGCCTAGGGGAAAAGTGCGCACACCGTTGTAATCGGGCGAGTTTCTACTTTCAGATGCAGCAGAAATTTTGCGGATCGGTCAATCCATTCGCGAGATATGGCAGTTTGGATGTATGACACGCTTGAGAAACTCAAATTTTCGCAGTTCTGATGCTCGAAACGAATAACTAGAACGGCCTAGGGGAAAAGTACGCATACCGTTGTAATCGGAGAGTTTCTATTTTCAGATGCAACAGAAATTTTGGGGATTGGTCAATCCGTTCGCGAGATATGGCAGTTTGGATGTAAGAAACGCTTGAGAAACTCAAAATTTTCGCAGTTCTGATGCTCGAAACGAATAACTAGAACGGCCCAGGGGAAAAAGTGCGCATACCGTTGTAATCGGGCGAGTTTCTACTTTCAAATGCAACAGAAATTTTGCGGATTGGTCAATGCGTTCGCGAGATATGGCAGTTTGGAGGTAAGAAACGCTTGAGAAACTCAAATTTTCGCAGTTCTGATGCTCGAAACGAATAACTAGAACGGCCTAGGGGAAAAGTACGCATACCGTTGTAATCGGGCGAGTTTCTACTTTCAGATGCAACAGAAATTTTGCGGATTGGTCAATCCGTTCGCGAGATATGGCAGTTTGGATGTAAGAAAACGCTTGAGAAACTCAAAATTTGCGCAGTTCTGATGATGGAAACGAATAACTAGAACGGCCTAGGGAAAAGTGGGCATACCGTTGTAATCGGGCGAGTTTCTACTTTCAGATGCAACAGAAATTTTGCGGATCGGTGAATCCGTTCGCAAGATATGGCAGTTTGGATGTAAGAAACGCTTGAGAAACTCAAAGTTTTCGCAGTTCTGATGCTCGAAACGAATAACTAGAACGGCCCAGGGAAAAGTGCGCATACCGTTGTAATCGGGCGAGTTTCTACTTTCAAATGCAACAGAAATTTTGCGGATTGGTGAATCCGTTCGCAAGATATGGCAGTTTGGATGTAAGAAACGCTTGATAAACTCAAAAATTTTCGCAGTTCTGATGCTCGAAACGAATAACTAGAACGGCCTAGGGGAAAAGTGCGCATACCGTTGTAATCGGGCGAGTTTCTACTTTCAAATGCAACAGAAATTTTGCGGATTGGTCAATGCGTTCGCGAGATATGGCAGTTTGGAGGTAAGAAACGCTTGAGAAACTCAAAATTTTCGCAGTTCTGATGCTCGAAACGAATAACTAGAACGGCCTTGGGGAAAAGTACGTATACCGTTGTAATCGGGCGAGTTTCTACTTTCAGATGCAACAGAAATTTTGCGGATTGGTCAATCCGTTCGCGAGATATGGCAGTTTGGATGTAAGAACGCTTGAGAAACTCAAAATTTGCGCAGTTCTGATGATGGAAACGAATAACTAGAACGGCCTAGGGGAAAAAGTGGGCATACCGTTGTAATCGGGCGAGTTTCTACTTTCAGATGCAACAGAAATTTTGCGGATCGGTGAATCCGTTCGCAAGATATGGCAGTTTGGATGTAAGAAACGCTTGAGAAACTCAAAATTTTCGCAGTTCTGATGCTCGAAACGAATAACTAGAACGGCCCAGGGGAAAAGTGCGCATACCGTTGTAATCGGGCGAGTTTCTACTTTCAAATGCAACAGAAATTTTGCGGATTGGTGAATCCGTTCGCAAGATATGGCAGTTTGGATGTAAGAAACGCTTGAGAAACTCAAAATTTTCGCAGTTCTGATGCTCGAAACGAATAACTAGAACGGCCTAGGGGAACAGTGCGCATACCGTTGTAATCGGGCGAGTTTCTACTTTCAGATGCAACAGAAATTTTGCGGATTGATCAATCCGTTCGCCAAATATGGCAGTTTGGAGGTAAGAAACGCTTGAGAAACTCAAAATTTTCGCAGTTCTGGTGCTCGAAACGAATAACAAGAACGGCCTAGGGGAAAAGTGCGCATACCGTTGTAATCGGGCGAGTTTCTACTTTCAGATGCAACAGAAATTTTGCGGATTGATCAAACCGTTCGCGAGATATGGCAGTTTGGAGATAAGAAACGCTTTAGAAACTCAAAATTCTCGCAGTTCTTGTGCTCGAAACGAATAACTAGAACGGCCCAGGGGAAAAGTGCGCATACCGTTGAAATCGGGCGAGTTCCTACTTTCAAATGCAACAGAAATTTTGCGGATTGGTCAATCCGTTCGCGAGATATGGCAGTTTGGAGGTAAGAAACGCTTGAGAAACTCAAAATTTTCGCAGTTCTGATGCTCGAAACGAATAACTAGAACGGCCTATGGGAAAACTACAACTACCGTTGTAAGCGGGCGAGTTTCCACTTTCAGATGCAACAGAAGTTTTGCGGATTGATCAATCCGTTCGCGAGATATGGCAGTTTGGAGATAAGAAACGCTTGAGAAACTCAAAATTTTCGCAGTTCTGATGCTCGAAACGAGTAACTAGAACGGCCTACGGGAAAAGTACGCATACCGTTGTAATCGGGCGAGTTTCTACTTTCAGATGCAACAGAAATTTTGCGGATTGGTCAATCCGTTCGCGAGATATGGCAGTTTGGAGGTAAGAAACGCTTGAGAAACTCAAACTTTTCGCAGTTCTGATGCTCGACACGAATAACTAGAACGGCCTAGGGGAAAAGTACGCATACCGTTGTAATCGGGCGAGTTTCTATTTTCAGATGCAACAGAAATTTTGCGGATTGGTCAATCCGTTCGCGAGATATGGCAGTTTGGATGTAAGAAACGCTTGAGAAACTCAAAATTCTCGCAGTTCTGATCCTCGAAACGAATAACTAGGACGGCCTAGGGGAAAACTACAACTAGCGTTGTAATCGGGCGAGTTTCCACTTTCAGATGCAACAGAAATTTTGCGGATTGGTCAATCCGTTCGCGAGATATGGCAGTTTGGATGTAAGAAGCGCTTGAGAAACTCTAAATTTTCGCAGTTCTGATGCTCGAAACGAATAACTAGAACGGCCTAGGCGAAAACTACAACTACCGTTGTAATCGGGCGAGTTTCCATTTTCAGATGCAACAGAAATTTTGCGGATCGGTCAATCCGTTCGCGAGATATGGCAGTTTGGATGTAAGAAACGCTTGAGAAACTCAAAATTGTCGCAGTTCTGATGCTCGAAACGAATAACTGGAACGGCCTAGTGGAAAACTACACATACCGCTGTAATCGAGAGAGTCTCTACTTTCAGATGCAACAGAAATTTTGCGGATTGGTCAATCCGCTCGCGAGATATGGCAGTTTGGAGGTAAGAAACGCTTGAGAAACTCAAAATTTTCGCAGTTCTGATGCTCGAAACGAATGACTAGAACGGCCTAGGGGAGAAGAACGCATACCGTTGTAATCGGGCGAGTTTCTACTTTCAGATGCAACAGAAATTTTGCGGATTGGTCAATCCGTTCGCGAGATATGGCAGTTTGGATGTAAGAAACGCTTTAGAAACTCAACATTTTCGCAGTTCTGAAGCTCGAAACGAATAACCAGAACGGCCCAGGGGAAAAGTGCGCATACCGTTGTAATCGGGCGAGTTTCTACTTTCAAATGCAACAGAAATTTTGCGGATTGGTCAATGCGTTCGCGAGATATGGCAGTTTGGAGGTAAGAAACGCTTGAGAAACTCAAAATTTTCGCAGTTCTGATGCTCGAAACGAATAACTAGAACGGCCTAGGGGAAAAGTACGCATACCGTTGTAATCGGGCGAGTTTCTACTTTCAGATGCAACAGAAATTTTGCGGATTGGTGAATCCGTTCGCAAAATATGGCAGTTTGGATGTAAGAAACGCTTGAGAAACTCAAAGTTTTCGCAGTTCTGATTCTCGAAACGAATAACTAGAACGGCCTAGGGGAAAACTACACCCACCGTTGTAATCGGGCGAGTTTCTACTTTCAGATGCAACAGAAATTTTGCGGATTGATCATCCCGTTCGCGAGATATGGCAGTTTGGAGATAAGAAACGCTTTAGAAACTCAAAATT
Organism: Ptiloglossa arizonensis; assembly: GCF_051014685.1. Classification (NCBI taxonomy): domain Eukaryota; kingdom Metazoa; phylum Arthropoda; class Insecta; order Hymenoptera; family Colletidae; genus Ptiloglossa; species Ptiloglossa arizonensis. The sequence continues at coordinate 72,799 of NW_027478767.1, read as the reverse complement.
TTCGCAGTTCTGATGCTCGAAACGAATAACTAGAACGGCCCAGGGGAAAAGTGCGCATACCGTTGTAATCGAGAGAGTCTCTACTTTCAGATGCAACAGAAATTTTGCGGATTGGTCAATCCGCTCGCGAGATATGGCAGTTTGGATGTAAGAAACGCTTGAGAAACTCAAAATTTTCGCAGTTCTGATGCTAGAAACGAATGACTAGAACGGCCTAGGGGAGAAGAACGCATACCGTTGTAATCGGGCGAGTTTCTACTTTCAGATGCAACAGAAATTTTGCGGATTGGTCAATCCGTTCGCGAGATATGGCAGTTTGGAGATAAGAAACGCTTGAGAAACTCAAAATTTTCGCAGTTCTGATGCTCGGAACGAATAACTAGAACGGCCTAGGGGAAAAGTACGCATACCGTTGTAATCGGGCGAGTTTCTACTTTCAGATGCAACAGAAATTTTGCGGATTGGTGAATCCGTTCGCAAAATATGGCAGTTTGGATGTAAGAAACGCTTGAGAAACTCAAAGTTTTCGCAGTTCTGATTCTCGAAACGAATAACTAGAACGGCCTAGGGGAAAAGTACGCATACCGTTGTAATCGGGCGAGTTTCTACTTTCAGATGCAACAGAAATTTTGCGGATTGGTCAATCCGTTCGCGAGATATGGCCGTTTGGATGTAAGAAACGCTTTAGAAACTCAAAATTTTCGCAGTTCTGATGCTCGAAACGAATAACTAGAACGGCCCAGGGGAAAAGTGCCCATACCGTTGTAATCGGGCGAGTTTCTACTTTCAAATGCAACAGAAATTTTGCGGATTGGTCAATGCGTTCGCGAGATATGGCAGTTTGGAGGTAAGAAACGCTTGAGAAACTCAAAATTTTCGCAGTTCTGATGCTCGAAACGAATAACTAGAACGGCCTAGGGGAAAAGTGGGCATACCGTTGTAATCGGGCGAGTTTCTACTTTCAGATGCAACAGAAATTTTGCGGATCGGTGAATCCGTTCGCAAGATATGGCAGTTTGGATGTAAGAAACGCTTGAGAAACTCAAAATTTTCGCAGTTCTGATGCTCGAAACGAATAACTAGAACGGCCCAGGGGAAAAGTGCGCATACCGTTGTAAGCGGGCGAGTTTCTACTTTCAAATGCAACAGAAATTTTGCGGATTGGTGAATCCGTTCGCAAGATATGGCAGTTTGGATGTAAGAAACGCTTGAGAAACTCAAAAATTTTCGCAGTTCTGATGCTCGAAACGAATAACTAGAACGGCCTAGGGGAATAGTGCGCATACCGTTGTAATCGGGCGAGTTTCTACTTTCAGATGCAACAGAAATTTTGCGGATTGATCAATCCGTTCGCCAAATATGGCAGTTTGGAGGTAAGAAACGCTTGAGAAACTCAAAATTTTCGCAGTTCTGATGCTCGAAACGAATAACTAGAACGGCCTAGGGGAAAAGTGCGCATACCGTTGTAATCGGGCGAGTTTCTACTTTCAGATGCAACAGAAATTTTGCGGATTGATCAAACCGTTCGCGAGATATGGCAGTTTGGAGATAAGAAACGCTTTAGAAACTCAAAATTCTCGCAGTTCTGATGCTCGAAACGAATAACTAGAACGGCCCAGGGGAAAAGTGCGCATACCGTTGTAATCGGGCGAGTTTCTACTTTCAAATGCAACAGAAATTTTGCGGATTGGTCAATCCGTTCGCGAGATATGGCAGTTTGGAGGTAAGAAACGCTTGAGAAACTCAAAATTTTCGCAGTTCTGATGCTCGAAACGAATAACTAGAACGGCCTAGGGGAAAAGTGCGCATACCGTTGTAATCGGGCGAGTTTCTACTTTCAGATGCAACAGAAATTTTGCGGATCGGTCAATCCATTCGCGAGATATGGCAGTTTGGATGTAAGAAACGCTTGAGAAACACAAAATTTTCGCAGTTCTGATGCTCGAAACGAATAACTGGAACGGCCTAGGGGAAAACTACACATACCGTTGTAATCGGGCGAGTCTCTACTTTCAGATGCAACAGAAATTTTGCGGATTGGTCAATCCGTTCGCGAGATATGGCAGTTTGGAGGTAAGAAACGCTTGAGAAACTCAAAATTTTCTCAGTTCTGATGCTCGAAACGAATGACTAGAACGGCCTAGGGGAGAAGAACGCAAACCGTTGTAATCGGGCGAGTTTCTACTTTCAGATGCAACAGAAATTTTGCGGATTGGTCAATCCGTTCGCGAGATATGGCAGTTTGGAAGTAAGAAACGCTTGAGAAACTCAAAATTTTCGCAGTTCTGATGCTCGAAACGCATAACAAGAACGCCCTAGGGGAAAACTACACTTACCATTGTAATCGGGCGAGTTTCTACTTTCAGATGCAACAGAAATTTTGCGGATTGGTCAATCCGTTCGCGAGATATGGCAGTTTGGAGGTAAGAAACGCTTGAGGAACTCAAAATTTGCGCAGTTCTGATGCTCGAAACGAGTAACAAGAAGGGCCTAGGGGAAAAGTACGCATACTGTTGTAATCGGGCGAGTTTCTACCTTCAGATGCAACAGAAATTTTGCGGATTGGTCAATCCGTTCGCGAGATATGGCAGTTTGGAGGTAAGAAACGCTTGAGAAACTCAAAATTTTCGCAGTTCTGATGCTCGAAACGAATAACTAGAACGGCCTAGGGGAAAACCACACCTACCGTTGTAATCGGGCGAGTTTCTACTTTCAGATGCAACAGAAATTTTGCGGATTGATCAATCCGTTCGCGAGATATGGCGTTTTGGAGGTAAGAAACGCTTGAGAAACTCAAAATTTTCGCAGTTCTGATGCTCGAAACGAGTAACTAGAACGGCCTAGGGGAAAAGTACGCATACCGTTGTAATCGGGCGAGTTTCTACTTTCAGATGCAACAGAAATTTTGCGGATTGATCAAACCGTTCGCGAGATATGGCAGTTTGGAGATAAGAAACGCTTTAGAAACTCAAAATTCTCGCAGTTCTGATGCTCGAAACGAATAACTAGAACGGCCCAGGGGAAAAGTGCGCATACCGTTGTAATCGGGCGAGTTTCTACTTTCAAATGCAACAGAAATTTTGCGGATTGGTCAATCCGTTCGCGAGATATGGCAGTTTGGAGGTAAGAAACGCTTGAGAAACTCAAAATTTTCGCAGTTCTGATGCTCGAAACGAATAACTTGAACGGCCTAGGGGAAAAGTGCGCATACCGTTGTAATCGGGCGAGTTTCTACTTTCAGATGCAACAGAAATTTTGCGGATTGATCAATCCGTTCGCCAAATATGGCAGTTTGGAGGTAAGAAACGCTTGAGAAACTCAAAATTTTCGCAGTTCTGATGCTCGAAACGAATAACTAGAACGGCCTAGGGGAAAAGTGCGCATACCGTTGTAATCGGGCGAGTTTCTACTTTCAGATGCAACAGAAATTTTGCGGATTGATCAAACCGTTCGCGAGATATGGCAGTTTGGAGATAAGAAACGCTTTAGAAACTCAAAATTCTCGCAGTTCTGATGCTCGAAACGAATAACTAGAACGGCCCAGGGGAAAAGTGCGCATACCGTTGTAATCGGGCGAGTTTCTACTTTCAGATGCAACAGAAATTTTGCGGATTGATCAAACCGTTCGCGAGATATGGCAGTTTGGAGATAAGAAACGCTTTAGAAACTCAAAATTCTCGCAGTTCTGATGCTCGAAACGAATAACTAGAACGGCCCAGGGGAAAAGTGCGCATACCGTTGTAATCGGGCGAGTTTCTACTTTCAAATGCAACAGAAATTTTGCGGATTGGTCAATCCGTTCGCGAGATATGGCAGTTTGGAGGTAAGAAACGCTTGAGAAACTCAAAATTTTCGCAGTTCTGATGCTCGAAACGAATAACTTGAACGGCCTAGGGGAAAAGTGCGCATACCGTTGTAATCGGGCGAGTTTCTACTTTCAGATGCAACAGAAATTTTGCGGATTGATCAATCCGTTCGCCAAATATGGCAGTTTGGAGGTAAGAAACGCTTGAGAAACTCAAAATTTTCGCAGTTCTGATGCTCGAAACGAATAACTAGAACGGCCTAGGGGAAAAGTGCGCATACCGTTGTAATCGGGCGAGTTTCTACTTTCAGATGCAACAGAAATTTTGCGGATTGATCAAACCGTTCGCGAGATATGGCAGTTTGGAGATAAGAAACGCTTTAGAAACTCAAAATTCTCGCAGTTCTGATGCTCGAAACGAATAACTAGAACGGCCCAGGGGAAAAGTGCGCATACCGTTGTAATCGGGCGAGTTTCTACTTTCAAATGCAACAGAAATTTTGCGGATTGGTCAATCCGTTCGCGAGATATGGCAGTTTGGAGGTAAGAAACGCTTGAGAAACTCAAAATTTTCGCAGTTCTGATGCTCGAAACGAATAACTAGAACGGCCTAGGGGAAAAGTGCGCATACCGTTGTAATCGGGCGAGTTTCTACTTTCAGATGCAACAGAAATTTTGCGGATCGGTCAATCCATTCGCGAGATATGGCAGTTTGGATGTAAGAAACGCTTGAGAAACACAAAATTTTCGCAGTTCTGATGCTCGAAACGAATAACTAGAACGGCCCAGGGGAAAAGTGCGCATACCGTTGTAATCGGGCGAGTCTCTACTTTCAGATGCAACAGAAATTTTGCGGATTGGTCAATCCGTTCGCGAGATATGGCAGTTTGGAGGTAAGAAACGCTTGAGAAACTCAAAATTTTCTCAGTTCTGATGCTCGAAACGAATGACTAGAACGGCCTAGGGGAGAAGAACGCAAACCGTTGTAATCGGGCGAGTTTCTACTTTCAGATGCAACAGAAATTTTGCGGATTGGTCAATCCGTTCGCGAGATATGGCAGCTTGGAAGTAAGAAACGCTTGAGAAACTCAAAATTTTCGCAGTTCTGATGCTCGAAACGCATAACAAGAACGCCCTAGGGGAAAACTACACTTACCATTGTAATCGGGCGAGTTTCTACTTTCAGATGCAACAGAAATTTTGCGGATTGGTCAATCCGTTCGCGAGATATGGCAGTTTGGAGGTAAGAAACGCTTGAGGAACTCAAAATTTGCGCAGTTCTGATGCTCGAAACGAGTAACAAGAAGGGCCTAGGGGAAAAGTACGCATACTGTTGTAATCGGGCGAGTTTCTACCTTCAGATGCAACAGAAATTTTGCGGATTGGTCAATCCGTTCGCGAGATATGGCAGTTTGGAGGTAAGAAACGCTTGAGAAACTCAAAATTTTCGCAGTTCTGATGCTCGAAACGAATAACTAGAACGGCCTAGGGGAAAACCACACCTACCGTTGTAATCGGGCGAGTTTCTACTTTCAGATGCAACAGAAATTTTGCGGATTGATCAATCCGTTCGCGAGATATGGCGTTTTGGAGGTAAGAAACGCTTGAGAAACTCAAAATTTTCGCAGTTCTGATGCTCGAAACGAGTAACTAGAACGGCCTAGGGGAAAAGTACGCATACCGTTGTAATCGGGCGAGTTTCTACCTTCAGATGCAACAGAAATTTTGCGGATTGATCAAACCGTTCGCGAGATATGGCAGTTTGGAGATAAGAAACGCTTTAGAAACTCAAAATTCTCGCAGTTCTGATGCTCGAAACGAATAACTAGAACGGCCCAGGGGAAAAGAGCGCATACCGTTGTAATCGGGCGAGTTTCTACTTTCAAATGCAACAGAAATTTTGCGGACTGGTCAATCCGTTCGCGAGATATGGCAGTTTGGAGGTAAGAAACGCTTGAGAAACTCAAAATTTTCGCAGTTCTGATGCTCGAAACGAATAACTTGAACGGCCTAGGGGAAAAGTGCGCATACCGTTGTAATCGGGCGAGTCTCTACTTTCAGATGCAACAGAAATTTTGCGGATTGGTCAATCCGTTCGCGAGATATGGCAGTTTGGAGGTAAGAAACGCTTGAGAAACTCAAAATTTTCTCAGTTCTGATGCTCGAAACGAATGACTAGAACGGCCTAGGGGAGAAGAACGCAAACCGTTGTAATCGGGCGAGTTTCTACTTTCAGATGCAACAGAAATTTTGCGGATTGGTCAATCCGTTCGCGAGATATGGCAGTTTGGAAGTAAGAAACGCTTGAGAAACTCAAAATTTTCGCAGTTCTGATGCTCGAAACGCATAACAAGAACGCCCTAGGGGAAAACTACACTTACCATTGTAATCGGGCGAGTTTCTACTTTCAGATGCAACAGAAATTTTGCGGATTGGTCAATCCGTTCGCGAGACATGGCAGTTTGGAGGTAAGAAACGCTTGAGGAACTCAAAATTTGCGCAGTTCTGATGCTCGAAACGAGTAACAAGAAGGGCCTAGGGGAAAAGTACGCATACTGTTGTAATCGGGCGAGTTTCTACCTTCAGATGCAACAGAAATTTTGCGGATTGGTCAATCCGTTCGCGAGATATGGCAGTTTGGAGGTAAGAAACGCTTGAGAAACTCAAAATTTTCGCAGTTCTGATGCTCGAAACGAATAACTAGAACGGCCTAGGGGAAAACCACACCTACCGTTGTAATCGGGTGAGTTTCTACTTTCAGATGCAACAGAAATTTTGCGGATTGATCAATCCGTTCGCGAGATATGGCAGTTTGGAGGTAAGAAACGCTTGAGAAACTCAAACTTTTCGCAGTTCTGATGCTCGACACGAATAACTAGAACGGCCTAGGGGAAAAGTACGCATACCGTTGTAATCGGGCGAGTTTCTATTTTCAGATGCAACAGAAATTTTGCGGATTGGTCAATCCGTTCGCGAGATATGGCAGTTTGGATGTAAGAAACGCTTGAGAAACTCAAAATTCTCGCAGTTCTGATCCTCGAAACGAATAACTAGGACGGCCTAGGGGAAAACTACAACTAGCGTTGTAATCGGGCGAGTTTCCACTTTCAGATGCAACAGAAATTTTGCGGATTGGTCAATCCGTTCGCGAGATATGGCAGTTTGGATGTAAGAAGCGCTTGAGAAACTCTAAATTTTCGCAGTTCTGATGCTCGAAACGAATAACTAGAACGGCCTAGGGGAAAACTACAACTACCGTTGTAATCGGGCGAGTTTCCATTTTCAGATGCAACAGAAATTTTGCGGATCGGTCAATCCGTTCGCGAGATATGGCAGTTTGGATGTAAGAAACGCTTGAGAAACTCAAAATTGTCGCAGTTCTGATGCTCGAAACGAATAACTGGAACGGCCTAGTGGAAAACTACACATACCGCTGTAATCGAGAGAGTCTCTACTTTCAGATGCAACAGAAATTTTGCGGATTGGTCAATCCGCTCGCGAGATATGGCAGTTTGGAGGTAAGAAACGCTTGAGAAACTCAAAATTTTCGCAGTTCTGATGCTCGAAACGAATGACTAGAACGGCCTAGGGGAGAAGAACGCATACCGTTGTAATCGGGCGAGTTTCTACTTTCAGATGCAACAGAAATTTTGCGGATTGGTCAATCCGTTCGCGAGATATGGCAGTTTGGATGTAAGAAACGCTTTAGAAACTCAACATTTTCGCAGTTCTGATGCTCGAAACGAATAACTAGAACGGCCTAGGGGAATAGTGCGCATACCGTTGTAATCGGGCGAGTTTCTACTTTCAGATGCAACAGAAATTTTGCGGATTGATCAATCCGTTCGCCAAATATGGCAGTTTGGAGGTAAGAAACGCTTGAGAAACTCAAAATTTTCGCAGTTCTGATGCTCGAAACGAATAACTAGAACGGCCTAGGGGAAAAGTGCGCATACCGTTGTAATCGGGCGAGTTTCTACTTTCAGATGCAACAGAAATTTTGCGGATTGATCAAACCGTTCGCGAGATATGGCAGTTTGGAGATAAGAAACGCTTTAGAAACTCAAAATTCTCGCAGTTCTGATGCTCGAAACGAATAACTAGAACGGCCCAGGGGAAAAGTGCGCATACCGTTGTAATCGGGCGAGTTTCTACTTTCAAATGCAACAGAAATTTTGCGGATTGGTCAATCCGTTCGCGAGATATGGCAGTTTGGAGGTAAGAAACGCTTGAGAAACTCAAAATTTTCGCAGTTCTGATGCTCGAAACGAATAACTAGAACGGCCTAGGGGAAAAGTGCGCATACCGTTGTAATCGGGCGAGTTTCTACTTTCAGATGCAACAGAAATTTTGCGGATCGGTCAATCCATTCGCGAGATATGGCAGTTTGGATGTAAGAAACGCTTGAGAAACACAAAATTTTCGCAGTTCTGATGCTCGAAACGAATAACTGGAACGGCCTAGGGGAAAACTACACATACCGTTGTAATCGGGCGAGTCTCTACTTTCAGATGCAACAGAAATTTTGCGGATTGGTCAATCCGTTCGCGAGATATGGCAGTTTGGAGGTAAGAAACGCTTGAGAAACTCAAAATTTTCTCAGTTCTGATGCTCGAAACGAATGACTAGAACGGCCTAGGGGAATAGTGCGCATACCGTTGTAATCGGGCGAGTTTCTACTTTCAGATGCAACAGAAATTTTGCGGATTGATCAATCCGTTCGCCAAATATGGCAGTTTGGAGGTAAGAAACGCTTGAGAAACTCAAAATTTTCGCAGTTCTGATGCTCGAAACGAATAACTAGAACGGCCTAGGGGAAAAGTGCGCATACCGTTGTAATCGGGCGAGTTTCTACTTTCAGATGCAACAGAAATTTTGCGGATTGATCAAACCGTTCGCGAGATATGGCAGTTTGGAGATAAGAAACGCTTTAGAAACTCAAAATTCTCGCAGTTCTGATGCTCGAAACGAATAACTAGAACGGCCCAGGGGAAAAGTGCGCATACCGTTGTAATCGGGCGAGTTTCTACTTTCAAATGCAACAGAAATTTTGCGGATTGGTCAATCCGTTCGCGAGATATGGCAGTTTGGAGGTAAGAAACGCTTGAGAAACTCAAAATTTTCGCAGTTCTGATGCTCGAAACGAATAACTAGAACGGCCTAGGGGAAAAGTGCGCATACCGTTGTAATCGGGCGAGTTTCTACTTTCAGATGCAACAGAAATTTTGCGGATCGGTCAATCCATTCGCGAGATATGGCAGTTTGGATGTAAGAAACGCTTGAGAAACACAAAATTTTCGCAGTTCTGATGCTCGAAACGAATAACTGGAACGGCCTAGGGGAAAACTACACATACCGTTGTAATCGGGCGAGTCTCTACTTTCAGATGCAACAGAAATTTTGCGGATTGGTCAATCCGTTCGCGAGATATGGCAGTTTGGAGGTAAGAAACGCTTGAGAAACTCAAAATTTTCTCAGTTCTGATGCTCGAAACGAATGACTAGAACGGCCTAGGGGAGAAGAACGCAAACCGTTGTAATCGGGCGAGTTTCTACTTTCAGATGCAACAGAAATTTTGCGGATTGGTCAATCCGTTCGCGAGATATGGCAGTTTGGAAGTAAGAAACGCTTGAGAAACTCAAAATTTTCGCAGTTCTGATGCTCGAAACGCATAACAAGAACGCCCTAGGGGAAAACTACACTTACCATTGTAATCGGGCGAGTTTCTACTTTCAGATGCAACAGAAATTTTGCGGATTGGTCAATCCGTTCGCGAGATATGGCAGTTTGGAGGTAAGAAACGCTTGAGGAACTCAAAATTTGCGCAGTTCTGATGCTCGAAACGAGTAACAAGAAGGGCCTAGGGGAAAAGTACGCATACTGTTGTAATCGGGCGAGTTTCTACCTTCAGATGCAACAGAAATTTTGCGGATTGGTCAATCCGTTCGCGAGATATGGCAGTTTGGAGGTAAGAAACGCTTGAGAAACTCAAAATTTTCGCAGTTCTGATGCTCGAAACGAATAACTAGAACGGCCTAGGGGAAAACCACACCTACCGTTGTAATCGGGCGAGTTTCTACTTTCAGATGCAACAGAAATTTTGCGGATTGATCAATCCGTTCGCGAGATATGGCGTTTTGGAGGTAAGAAACGCTTGAGAAACTCAAAATTTTCGCAGTTCTGATGCTCGAAACGAGTAACTAGAACGGCCTAGGGGAAAAGTACGCATACCGTTGTAATCGGGCGAGTTTCTACTTTCAGATGCAACAGAAATTTTGCGGATTGATCAAACCGTTCGCGAGATATGGCAGTTTGGAGATAAGAAACGCTTTAGAAACTCAAAATTCTCGCAGTTCTGATGCTCGAAACGAATAACTAGAACGGCCCAGGGGAAAAGTGCGCATACCGTTGTAATCGGGCGAGTTTCTACTTTCACATGCAACAGAAATTTTGCGGATTGGTCAATCCGTTCGCGAGATATGGCAGTTTGGAGGTAAGAAACGCTTGAGAAACTCAAAATTTTCGCAGTTCTGATGCTCGAAACGAATAACTTGAACGGCCTAGGGGAAAAGTGCGCATACCGTTGTAATCGGGCGAGTTTCTACTTTCAGATGCAACAGAAATTTTGCGGATTGATCAATCCGTTCGCCAAATATGGCAGTTTGGAGGTAAGAAACGCTTGAGAAACTCAAAATTTTCGCAGTTCTGATGCTCGAAACGAATAACTAGAACGGCCTAGGGGAAAAGTGCGCATACCGTTGTAATCGGGCGAGTTTCTACTTTCAGATGCAACAGAAATTTTGCGGATTGATCAAACCGTTCGCGAGATATGGCAGTTTGGAGATAAGAAACGCTTTAGAAACTCAAAATTCTCGCAGTTCTGATGCTCGAAACGAATAACTAGAACGGCCCAGGGGAAAAGTGCGCATACCGTTGTAATCGGGCGAGTTTCTACTTTCAAATGCAACAGAAATTTTGCGGATTGGTCAATCCGTTCGCGAGATATGGCAGTTTGGAGGTAAGAAACGCTTGAGAAACTCAAAATTTTCGCAGTTCTGATGCTCGAAACGAATAACTAGAACGGCCTAGGGGAAAAGTGCGCATACCGTTGTAATCGGGCGAGTTTCTACTTTCAGATGCAACAGAAATTTTGCGGATCGGTCAATCCATTCGCGAGATATGGCAGTTTGGATGTAAGAAACGCTTGAGAAACACAAAATTTTCGCAGTTCTGATGCTCGAAACGAATAACTGGAACGGCCTAGGGGAAAACTACACATACCGTTGTAATCGGGCGAGTCTCTACTTTCAGATGCAACAGAAATTTTGCGGATTGGTCAATCCGTTCGCGAGATATGGCAGTTTGGAGGTAAGAAACGCTTGAGAAACTCAAAATTTTCTCAGTTCTGATGCTCGAAACGAATGACTAGAACGGCCTAGGGGAGAAGAACGCAAACCGTTGTAATCGGGCGAGTTTCTACTTTCAGATGCAACAGAAATTTTGCGGATTGGTCAATCCGTTCGCGAGATATGGCAGTTTGGAAGTAAGAAACGCTTGAGAAACTCAAAATTTTCGCAGTTCTGATGCTCGAAACGCATAACAAGAACGCCCTAGGGGAAAACTACACTTACCATTGTAATCGGGAGAGTTTCTACTTTCAGATGCAACAGAAATTTTGCGGATTGGTCAATCCGTTCGCGAGATATGGCAGTTTGGAGGTAAGAAACGCTTGAGGAACTCAAAATTTGCGCAGTTCTGATGCTCGAAACGAGTAACAAGAAGGGCCTAGGGGAAAAGTACGCATACTGTTGTAATCGGGCGAGTTTCTACCTTCAGATGCAACAGAAATTTTGCGGATTGGTCAATCCGTTCGCGAGATATGGCAGTTTGGAGGTAAGAAACGCTTGAGAAACTCAAAATTTTCGCAGTTCTGATGCTCGAAACGAATAACTAGAACGGCCTAGGGGAAAACCACACCTACCGTTGTAATCGGGCGAGTTTCTACTTTCAGATGCAACAGAAATTTTGCGGATTGATCAATCCGTTCGCGAGATATGGCGTTTTGGAGGTAAGAAACGCTTGAGAAACTCAAAATTTTCGCAGTTCTGATGCTCGAAACGAGTAACTAGAACGGCCTAGGGGAAAAGTACGCATACCGTTGTAATCGGGCGAGTTTCTACTTTCAGATGCAACAGAAATTTTGCGGATTGATCAAACCGTTCGCGAGATATGGCAGTTTGGAGATAAGAAACGCTTTAGAAACTCAAAATTCTCGCAGTTCTGATGCTCGAAACGAATAACTAGAACGGCCCAGGGGAAAAGTGCGCATACCGTTGTAATCGGGCGAGTTTCTACTTTCAGATGCAACAGAAATTTTGCGGATTGGTCAATCCGTTCGCGAGATATGGCAGTTTGGAGGTAAGAAACGCTTGAGAAACTCAAAATTTTCTCAGTTCTGATGCTCGAAACGAATGACTAGAACGGCCTAGGGGAGAAGAACGCAAACCGTTGTAATCGGGCGAGTTTCTACTTTCAGATGCAACAGAAATTTTGCGGATTGGTCAATCCGTTCGCGAGATATGGCAGTTTGGAAGTAAGAAACGCTTGAGAAACTCAAAATTTTCGCAGTTCTGATGCTCGAAACGCATAACAAGAACGCCCTAGGGGAAAACTACACTTACCATTGTAATCGGGCGAGTTTCTACTTTCAGATGCAACAGAAATTTTGCGGATTGGTCAATCCGTTCGCGAGATATGGCAGTTTGGAGGTAAGAAACGCTTGAGGAACTCAAAATTTGCGCAGTTCTGATGCTCGAAACGAGTAACAAGAAGGGCCTAGGGGAAAAGTACGCATACTGTTGTAATCGGGCGAGTTTCTACCTTCAGATGCAACAGAAATTTTGCGGATTTGTCAATCCGTTCGCGAGATATGGCAGTTTGGAGGTAAGATACGCTTGAGAAACTCAAAATTTACGCCGTTCTGATGCTCGACACGAATAACTAGAACGGCCTAGGGGAAAAGTGCCCTTACCGTTGTAATCGGGCGAGTTTCTACTTTCAGATGCAACAGAAATTTTGCAGATTGGTCAATCCGTTCGCGAGATATGGCATTTTGGAGGTAAGAAACGCTTGAGAAACTCAAAATTTTCGCAGTTCTGATGCTCGACACGAATAACTAGAACGGCCTAGGGGAAAAGTACGCATACCGTTGTAATCGGGCGAGTTTTTACTTTCAGATGCAACAGAAATTTTGCGGATTGATCAATCCGTTCGCGAGATATGGCAGTTTGGAGATAAGAAACGCTTGAGAAACTCAAAATTTTCGCAGTTCTGATGCTCGAAACGAGTAACTAGAACGGCCTAGGGGAAAAGTACGCATAGCGTTGTAATCGGGCGAGTTTCTACCTTCAGATCCAACAGCAATTTTGCGGATTAGTCAATCCGTTCGCGAGATATGGTAGTTTGGAGGTAAGAAACGCTTGAGAAACTCAAAATTTTCGCCGTTCTGATGCTCGAAACGAATAACTAGAACGGCCTAGGGGAAAAGTACGCACACCGTTGTAATCGGGCGAGTTTCTACTTTCAGATGCAACAGAAATTTTGCGGATTGGTCAATCCGTTCGCGAGATATGGCAGTTTGGAGGTAAGAAACGCTTGAGGAACTCAAAATTTGCGCAGTTCTGATGCTCGAAACGAGTAACTAGAAGGGCCTAGGGGAAAAGTACGCATACTGTTGTAATCGGGCGAGTTTCTACCTTCAGATGCAACAGAAATTTTGCGAATTGGTCAATCCGTTCGCGAGATATGGCAGTTTGGAGGTAAGAAACGCTTGAGAAACTCAAAATTTTCGCAGTTCTGATGCTCGAAACGAATAACTAGAACGGCCTAGGGGAAAACTACACCTACCGTTGTAATCGGGCGTGTTTCTACTTTCAGATGCAACAGAAATTTTGCGGATTGGTCAATCCGTTCGCGAGATGTGGCAGTTTGGATGTAAGAAACGCTTGAGAAACTCAAAATTTTCGCCGTTCTGATGCTCGAAACGAATAACTAGAACGGCCTAGGGGAAAAGTACGCACACCGTTGTAATCGGGCGAGTTTCTACTTTCAGATGCAACAGAAATTTTGCGGATTGGTCAATCCGTTCGCGAGATATGGCAGTTTGGAGGTAAGAAACGCTTGAGGAACTCAAAATTTGCGCAGTTCTGATGCTCGAAACGAGTAACTAGAAGGGCCTAGGGGAAAACTACACATACCGTTGTAATCGGGCGAGTTTCTACTTTCAGATGCAACAGAAATTTTGCGGATTGGTCAATCCGTTCGCGAGATATGGCAGTTTGGAGGTAAGAAACGCTTGAGAAACTCAAAATTTTCGCAGTTCTGATGCTCGAAACGAATAACTAGAACGGCCTAGGGGAAAACTACACCTACCGTTGTAATCGGGCGAGTTTCTACTTTCAGATGCAACAGAGATTTTGCGGATTGATCAATCCGTTCGCGAGATATGGCAGTTTGGAGGTAAGAAACGCTTGAGGAACTCAAAATTTGCGCAGTTCTGATGCTCGAAACGAGTAACTAGAAGGGCCTAGGGGAAAAGTACGCATACTGTTGTAATCGGGCGAGTTTCTACCTTCAGATGCAACAGAAATTTTGCGGATTGGTCAATCCGTTCGCGAGATATGGCAGTTTGGAGGTAAGAAACGCTTGAGGAACTCAAAATTTGCGCAGTTCTGATGCTCGAAACGAGTAACTAGAAGGGCCTAGGGGAAAACTACACATACCGTTGTAATCGGGCGAGTTTCTACTTTCAGATGCAACAGAAATTTTGCGGATTGGTCAATCCGTTCGCGAGATATGGCAGTTTGGAGGTAAGAAACGCTTGAGAAACTCAAAATTTGCGCAGTTCTGATGCTCGAAACGAGTAACTAGAAGGGCCTAGGGGAAAAGTACGCATACTGTTGTAATCGGGCGAGTTTCTACCTTCAGATGCAACAGAAATTTTGCGGATTGGTCAATCCGTTCGCGAGATATGGCAGTTTGGAGGTAAGAAACGCTTGAGAAACTCAAAATTTTCGCATTTCTGATGCTCGAAACGAATAACTAGAACGGCCTAGGGGAAAACTACACCTACCGTTGTAATCGGGCGAGTTTCTACTTTCAGATGCAACAGAAATTTTGCGGATTGGTCAATCCGTTCGCAAGATATGGCAGTTTGGAGATAAGAAACGCTTGAGAAACCCAAAATTTTCGCAGTTCTGATGCTCAAAACGAGTAACTAGAACGGCCTAGGGGAAAAGTACGCATACCGTTGTAATTGGGCGAGTTTCTACTTTCAGATGCAACAGAAATTTTGCGGATTAGTCATTCCGTTCGCGAGATATGGCAGTTTGGAGGTAAGAAACGTTTGAGAAACTCAAAATTTTCGCAGTTCTGATGCTAGAAACGAGTAACTAGAACGGCCTAGGGGAAAAGTACGCATACCGTTGTAATCAGGCGAGTTTCTACTTTCAGATGCAACAGAAATTTTGCGGATTTGTCAATCCGTTCGCGAGATATGGCAGTTTGGAAGTAAGAAACGCTTGAGAAACTCAAAATTTTCGCCGTTCTGATGCTCGACACGAATAACTAGAACGGCCTAGGGGAAAAGTGCCCATACCGTTGTAATCGGGCGAGTTTCTACTTTCAGATGCAACAGAAATTTTGCGGATTGGTCAATCCGTTCGCGAGATGTGGCAGTTTGGATGTAAGAAACGCTTGAGAAACTCAAAATTTTCGCAGTTCTGGTGCTCGAAACGAATAACTGGAACGGCCTAGGGGAAAACTACACATACCGTTGTAATCGGGCGAGTTTCTACTTTCAGATGCAACAGAAATTTTGCGGATTGGTCAATCCGTTCGCGAGATATGGCAGTTTGGAGGTAAGAAACGCTTGAGAAACTCAAAATTTGCGCAGTTCTGATGATGGAAACGAATAACTAGAACGGCCTAGGGGAAAAGTGGGCATACCGTTGTAATCGGGCGAGTTTCTACTTTCAGATGCAACAGAAATTTTGCGGATCGGTCAATCCGTTCGCGAGATATGGCAGTTTGGAGGTAAGAAACGCTTGAGAAACTCAAAATTTTCGCAGTTCTGATGCTCGAAACGAGTAACTAGAACGGCCTTGGGGAAAAGTACGCATACCGTTGTAATCGGGCGAGTTTCTACTTTCAGATGCAACAGAAATTTTGCGGATTGGTCAATCCGTTCGCGAGATATGGCATTTTGGAGGTAAGAAACGCTTGAGAAGCTCAAAATTTTCGCCGTTCTGATGCTCGAAACGAATAACTAGAACGGCCTAGGGGAAAACTACTCCTACCGTTGTAATCGGGCGAGTTTCTACTTTCAGATGCAACAGAAATTTTGCGGATTGATCAATCCGTTCGCAAGATATGGCAGTTTGGAGATAAGAAACGCTTGAGAAACCCAAAATTTTCGAAGTTCTGATGCTCGAAACGAGTAACTAGAACGGCCTAGGGGAAAAGTACGCATACCTTTGTAATCGGGCGAGTTTCTACTTTCAGATGCAACAGAAATTTTGCGGATTAGTCATTCCGTTCGCGAGATATGGCAGTTTGGAGGTAAGAAACGTTTGAGAAACTCAAAATTTTCGCAGTTCTGATGCTCGAAACGAGTAACTAGAACGGCCTAGGGGAAAAGTACGCACACCGTTGTAATCAGGCGAGTTTCTACTTTCAGATGCAACAGAAATTTTGCGGATTGATCAATCCGTTCGCGAGATATGGCAGTTTGGAGGTAAGAAACGCTTGAGAAACTCAAAATTTTCGCAGTTCTGATGCTCGAAACGAGTAACTAGAACGGCCTAGGGGAAAAGTACGTATACCGTTGTAATCGGGCGAGTTTCTACTTTCAGATGCAACAGAAATTTTGCGGATTAGTCAATCCGTTCGCGAGATATGGCAGTTTGGAAGTAAGAAACGCTTGAGAAACTCAAAATTTTCGCCGTTCTGATGCTCGACACGAATAACTAGAACGGCCTAGGGGAAAAGTGCCCATACCGTCGTAATCGGGCGAGTTTCTACTTTCAGATGCAACAGAAATTTTGCGGATCGGTCAATCCGTTCGCGAGATGTGGCAGTTTGGATGTAAGAAACGCTTGAGAAACTCAAAATTTTCGCAGTTCTGGTGCTCGAAACGAATAACTGGAACGGCCTAGGGGAAAACTACACATACCGTTGTAATCGGGCGAGTTTCTACTTTCAGATGCAACAGAAATTTTGCGGATTGGTCAATCCGTTCGCGAGATATGGCAGTTTGGAGGTAAGAAACGCTTGAGAAACTCAAAATTTGCGCAGTTCTGATGATGGAAACGAATAACTAGAACGGCCTAGGGGAAAAGTGGGCATACCGTTGTAATCGGGCGAGTTTCTACTTTCAGATGCAACAGAAATTTTGCGGATCGGTCAATCCGTTCGCGAGATATGGCAGTTTGGAGGTAAGAGACGCTTGAGAAACCCAAAATTTTCGCAGTTCTGATGCTCAAAACGAGTAACTAGAACGGCCTAGGGGAAAAGTACGCATACCGTTGTAATTGGGCGAGTTTCTACTTTCAGATGCAACAGAAATTTTGCGGATTAGTCATTCCGTTCGCGAGATATGGCAGTTTGGAGGTAAGAAACGTTTGAGAAACTCAAAATTTTCGCAGTTCTGATGCTAGAAACGAGTAACTAGAACGGCCTAGGGGAAAAGTACGCATACCGTTGTAATCAGGCGAGTTTCTACTTTCAGATGCAACAGAAATTTTGCGGATTTGTCAATCCGTTCGCGAGATATGGCAGTTTGGAAGTAAGAAACGCTTGAGAAACTCAAAATTTTCGCCGTTCTGATGCTCGACACGAATAACTAGAACGGCCTAGGGGAAAAGTGCCCATACCGTTGTAATCGGGCGAGTTTCTACTTTCAGATGCAACAGAAATTTTGCGGATTGGTCAATCCGTTCGCGAGATGTGGCAGTTTGGATGTAAGAAACGCTTGAGAAACTCAAAATTTTCGCAGTTCTGGTGCTCGAAACGAATAACTGGAACGGCCTAGGGGAAAACTACACATACCGTTGTAATCGGGCGAGTTTCTACTTTCAGATGCAACAGAAATTTTGCGGATTGGTCAATCCGTTCGCGAGATATGGCAGTTTGGAGGTAAGAAACGCTTGAGAAACTCAAAATTTGCGCAGTTCTGATGATGGAAACGAATAACTAGAACGGCCTAGGGGAAAAGTGGGCATACCGTTGTAATCGGGCGAGTTTCTACTTTCAGATGCAACAGAAATTTTGCGGATCGGTCAATCCGTTCGCGAGATATGGCAGTTTGGAGGTAAGAAACGCTTGAGAAACTCAAAATTTTCGCAGTTCTGATGCTCGAAACGAGTAACTAGAACGGCCTTGGGGAAAAGTACGCATACCGTTGTAATCGGGCGAGTTTCTACTTTCAGATGCAACAGAAATTTTGCGGATTGGTCAATCCGTTCGCGAGATATGGCATTTTGGAGGTAAGAAACGCTTGAGAAACTCAAAATTTTCGCCGTTCTGATGCTCGAAACGAATAACTAGAACGGCCTAGGGGAAAACTACTCCTACCGTTGTAATCGGGCGAGTTTCTACTTTCAGATGCAACAGAAATTTTGCGGATTGATCAATCCGTTCGCAAGATATGGCAGTTTGGAGATAAGAAACGCTTGAGAAACCCAAAATTTTCGAAGTTCTGATGCTCGAAACGAGTAACTAGAACGGCCTAGGGGAAAAGTACGCATACCTTTGTAATCGGGCGAGTTTCTACTTTCAGATGCAACAGAAATTTTGCGGATTAGTCATTCCGTTCGCGAGATATGGCAGTTTGGAGGTAAGAAACGTTTGAGAAACTCAAAATTTTCGCAGTTCTGATGCTCGAAACGAGTAACTAGAACGGCCTAGGGGAAAAGTACGCACACCGTTGTAATCAGGCGAGTTTCTACTTTCAGATGCAACAGAAATTTTGCGGATTGATCAATCCGTTCGCGAGATATGGCAGTTTGGAGGTAAGAAACGCTTGAGAAACTCAAAATTTTCGCAGTTCTGATGCTCGAAACGAGTAACTAGAACGGCCTAGGGGAAAAGTACGTATACCGTTGTAATCGGGCGAGTTTCTACTTTCAGATGCAACAGAAATTTTGGGGATTAGTCAATCCGTTCGCGAGATATGGCAGTTTGGAAGTAAGAAACGCTTGAGAAACTCAAAATTTTCGCCGTTCTGATGCTCGACACGAATAACTAGAACGGCCTAGGGGAAAAGTGCCCATACCGTCGTAATCGGGCGAGTTTCTACTTTCAGATGCAACAGAAATTTTGCGGATCGGTCAATCCGTTCGCGAGATGTGGCAGTTTGGATGTAAGAAACGCTTGAGAAACTCAAAATTTTCGCAGTTCTGGTGCTCGAAACGAATAACTGGAACGGCCTAGGGGAAAACTACACATACCGTTGTAATCGGGCGAGTTTCTACTTTCAGATGCAACAGAAATTTTGCGGATTGGTCAATCCGTTCGCGAGATATGGCAGTTTGGAGGTAAGAAACGCTTGAGAAACTCAAAATTTGCGCAGTTCTGATGATGGAAACGAATAACTAGAACGGCCTAGGGGAAAAGTGGGCATACCGTTGTAATCGGGCGAGTTTCTACTTTCAGATGCAACAGAAATTTTGCGGATCGGTCAATCCGTTCGCGAGATATGGCAGTTTGGAGGTAAGAGACGCTTGAGAAACTCAAAATTTTCGCAGTTCTGATGCTCGAAACGAGTAACTAGAACGGCCTAGGGGTAAAGTACGCATACCGTTGTAATCGGGCGAGTTTCTACTTTCAGATGCAACAGAAATTTTGCGGATTGGTCAATCCGTTCGCAAGATATGGCAGTTTGGAGGTAAGAAACGCTTGAGAAACTCAAAATTTTCGCAGTTCTGATGCTCGAAACGAGTAACTAGAACGGCCTAGGGGAAAAGTACGTATACCGTTGTAATCGGGCGAGTTTCTACTTTCAGATGCAACAGAAATTTTGCGGATTAGTCAATCCGTTCGCGAGATATGGCAGTTTGGAAGTAAGAAACGCTTGAGAAACTCAAAATTTTCGCCGTTCTGATGCTCGACACGAATAACTAGAACGGCCTAGGGGAAAAGTGCCCATACCGTCGTAATCGGGCGAGTTTCTACTTTCAGATGCAACAGAAATTTTGCGGATCGGTCAATCCGTTCGCGAGATGTGGCAGTTTGGATGTAAGAAACGCTTGAGAAACTCAAAATTTTCGCAGTTCTGGTGCTCGACACGAATAACTAGAACGGCCTAGGGGCAAAGTGCGCATACCGTTGTAATCGGGCGTGTTTCTACTTTCAGATGCAACAGAAATTATGCGGATTGGTCAAATCGTTCGCGAGATATGGCCGTTTGGATGTAAGAAACGCTTGAGAAACTCAAAATTTTCGCAGTTCTGATGCTCGAAACGAATAACTAGAACGGCCTAGGGGAAAATTGCGCATACCGTTGTAATCGGGCGAGTTTCTACTTTCAGATGCAACAGAAATTATGCGGATTGGTCAATCCGTTCGCGAGATATGGCAGTTTGGAGGTAAGAAACGCTTGAGAAACTCAAAATTTTCGCAGTTCTGATGCTCGAAACGAATAACTAGAACGGCCTAGGGGAAAACTACACCTACCGTTGTAATCGGGCGAGATTCTACTTTCAGATGCAACAGAAATTTTGCGGATTGGTCAATCCGTTCGCGAGATATGGCAGTTTGGAAGTAAGAAACGCTTGAGAAACTCAAAATTTTCGCACTTCTGATGCTCGAAACGAATAACTAGAACCTCCTAGGGGAAAAGTGCGCATACCGTTGTAATCGGGCGAGTTTCTACTTTCAGATGCAACAGAAATTTTGCGGATTGATCAATCCGTTCGCGAGATATGGCAGTTTGGAGGTAAGAAACGCTTGAGAAACTCAAAATTTTCGCATTTCTGATGCTCGAAACGAATAACTAGAACCTCCTAGGGGAAAAGTGCGCATACCGTTGTAATCGGGCGAGTTTCTACTTTCAGATGCAACAGAAATTTTGCGGATTGATCAATCCGTTCGCGAGATATGGCAGTTTGGAGGTAAGAAACGCTTGAGAAACTCAAAATTTTCGCAGTTCTGATGCTCGAAACGAATAACTAGAACCGTCTAGGGGAAAAGTGCGCATACCGTTGTAATCGGGCGAGTTTCTACTTTCAGATGCAACAGAAATTATGCGGATTGGTCAATCCGTTCGCGAGATGTGACAGTTTGGAATTAAGAAACGCTTGAGAAACTCAAGATTTTCGGAGTTCTGATGCTCGACACGAATAACTGGAACGGCCTAGGGGCAAAGTGCGCATACAGTTGTAATCGGGCGAGTTTCTACTTTCAGATGCAACAGAAATTTTGCGGATTGGTCAATCCGTTCGCGAGATATGGCAGTTTGGAGGTAAGGAACGCTTGAGAAACTCAAAATTTTCGCAGTTCTGATGCTCGAAATGAATAACTGGAACGGCCTAGGGGAAAACTACACCTACCGTTGTAATCGGGAGAGTTTCTACTTTCAGATGCAACAGAAATTTTGCGGATTGGTCAATCGGTTCGCGAGATATGGCAGCTTGGAGGTAAGAAACGCTTGAGAAACTCAAAATATTCGGAGTTCTGATGCTCGACACGAATAACTAGAACGGCCTAGGGGCAAAGTGCGCATACCCTTGTAATCGGGCGAGGTTCTACTTTCAGATGCAACAGAAATTATGCGGATTGGTCAAATCGTTCGCGAGATATGGCCGTTTGGATGTAAGAAACGCTTGAGAAACTCAAAATTTTCGCAGTTCTGATGCTCGAAACGAATAACTAGAACGGCCTAGGGGAAAATTGCGCATACCGTTGTAATCGGGCGAGTTTCTACTTTCAGATGCAACAGAAATTATGCGGATTGGTCAATCCGTTCGCGAGATATGGCCGTTTGGATGTAAGAAACCCTTGAGAAACTCAAAATTTTCGCAGTTCTGATGCTCGAAACGATTAACTAGAACGACCTAGGGGAAAAGTGCGCATACCGTTGTAATCGGGCGAGTTTCTACTTTCAGATGCAACAGAAATTTTGCGGATTGGTCAATCCGTTCGCGAGATATGGCAGTTTGGAGGTAAGAAACGCTTGAGAAACTCAAGATTTTCGCAGTTCTGATGCTCGACACGAATAACTAGAACGGCCTAGGGGAAAGGTGCGCATACCGTTGTAATCGGGCGAGTTTCTACTTTCAGATGCAACAGAAATTTTGTGGATTGATCAATCCGTACGGGAGATATGGCAGTTTGGAGATAAGAAACGCTTGAGAAACTCAAAATTTTCGCAGTTCTGATGCTCGAAACGAATAACTAGAACGGCCTAGGGGAAAACTACACCTACCGTTGTAATCGGGCGAGATTCTACTTTCAGATGCAACAGAAATTTTGCGGATTGGTCAATCCGTTCGCGAGATATGGCAGTTTGGAAGTAAGAAACGCTTGAGAAACTCAAAATTTTCGCATTTCTGATGCTCGAAACGAATAACTAGAACCTCCTAGTGGAAAAGTGCGCATACCGTTGTAATCGGGCGAGTTTCTACTTTCAGATGCAACAGAAATTTTGCGGATTGATCAATCCGTTCGCGAGATATGGCAGTTTGGAGGTAAGAAACGCTTGAGAAACTCAAAATTTTCGCAGTTCTGATGCTCGACACGAATAACTAGAACGGCCTAGGGGCAAAGTGCGCATACCGTTGTAATCGGGCGTGTTTCTACTTTCAGATGCAACAGAAATTTTGCGGATTGGTCAATCCGTTCGCGAGATATGGCAGTTTGGAGGTAAGAAACGCTTGAGAAACTCAAAATTTTCGCAGTTCTGATGCTCGACACGAATAACTAGAACGGCCTAGGGGAAAAGTGCGCATACCGTTGTAATCGGGCGAGTTTCTACTTTCAGATGCAACAGAAATTTTGCGGACTGGTCGATCCGTTCGCGAGATGTGGCAGTTTGGAGGTAAGAAACGCTAGAGAAACTCAAAATTTTCGCAGTTCTGATGCTCGAAACGAATAACTAGAACCGTCTAGGGGAAAAGTGCGCATACCGTTGTAATCGGGCGAGTTTCTACTTTCAGATGCAACAGAAATTATGCGGATTGGTCAATCCGTTCGCGAGATATGGCAGTTTTGAGGTAAGAAACGCTTGAGAAACTCAAAATTTTCGCAGTTCTGATGCTCGACACGAATAACTAGAACGGCCTAGGGGCAAAGTGCGCATACCGTTGTAATCGGGCGTGTTTCTACTTTCAGATGCAACAGAAATTTTGCGGATTGGTCAATCCGTTCGCGAGATATGGCAGTTTGGAGGTAAGAAACGCTTGAGAAACTCAAAATTTTCGCAGTTCTGATGCTCGACACGAATAACTAGAACGGCCTAGGGGCAAAGTGCGCATACCGTTGTAATCGGGCGAGTTTCTACTTTCAGATGCAACAGAAATTTTGCGGACTGGTCGATCCGTTCGCGAGATGTGGCAGTTTGGAAGTAAGAAACGCTTGAGAAACTCAAAATTTTGGCAGTTCTGATGCTCGAAACGAATAACAAGAACGGCCTAGGGGAAAAGTGCGCATATCGTTGTAATCGGGCGAGTTTCTACTTTCAGATGCAACAGAAATTTTGCGGATTGGTCAATTCGTTCGCGAGATATGGCAGCTTGGAGGTAAGAAACGCTTGAGAAACTCAAAATTTTCGGAGTTCTGATGCTCGACACGAATAACTAGAACGGCCTAGGGGCAAAGTGCGCATACCGTTGTAATCGGGCGAGTTTCTACTTTCAGATGCAACAGAAATTATGCGGATTGGTCAAATCGTTCGCGAGATATGGCCGTTTGGATGTAAGAAACGCTTGAGAAACTCAAAATTTTCGCAGTTCTGATGCTCGAAACGAATAACTAGAACGGCCTAGGGGAAAATTGCGCATACCGTTGTAATCGGGCGAGTTTCTACTTTCAGATGCAACAGAAATTATGCGGATTGGTCAATCCGTTCGCGAGATATGGCAGTTTGGAGGTAAGAAACGCTTGAGAAACTCAAAATTTTCGCAGTTCTGATGCTCGAAACGAATAACTAGAACGGCCTAGGGGAAAACTACACCTACCGTTGTAATCGGGCGAGATTCTACTTTCAGATGCAACAGAAATTTTGCGGATTGGTCAATCCGTTCGCGAGATATGGCAGTTTGGAAGTAAGAAACGCTTGAGAAACTCAAAATTTTCGCACTTCTGATGCTCGAAACGAATAACTAGAACCTCCTAGGGGAAAAGTGCGCATACCGTTGTAATCGGGCGAGTTTCTACTTTCAGATGCAACAGAAATTTTGCGGATTGATCAATCCGTTCGCGAGATATGGCAGTTTGGAGGTAAGAAACGCTTGAGAAACTCAAAATTTTCGCATTTCTGATGCTCGAAACGAATAACTAGAACCTTCTAGGGGAAAAGTGCGCATACCGTTGTAATCGGGCGAGTTTCTACTTTCAGATGCAACAGAAATTTTGCGGATTGATCAATCCGTTCGCGAGATATGGCAGTTTGGAGGTAAGAAACGCTTGAGAAACTCAAAATTTTCGCAGTTCTGATGCTCGAAACGAATAACTAGAACCGTCTAGGGGAAAAGTGCGCATACCGTTGTAATCGGGCGAGTTTCTACTTTCAGATGCAACAGAAATTATGCGGATTGGTCAATCCGTTCGCGAGATATGGCAGTTTTGAGGTAAGAAACGCTTGAGAAACTCAAAATTTTCGCAGTTCTGATGCTCGACACGAATAACTAGAACGGCCTAGGGGCAAAGTGCGCATACCGTTGTAATCGGGCGTGTTTCTACTTTCAGATGCAACAGAAATTTTGCGGATTGGTCAATCCGTTCGCGAGATATGGCAGTTTGGAGGTAAGAAACGCTTGAGAAACTCAAAATTTTCGCAGTTCTGATGCTCGACACGAATAACTAGAACGGCCTAGGGGCAAAGTGCGCATACCGTTGTAATCGGGCGAGTTTCTACTTTCAGATGCAACAGAAATTTTGCGGACTGGTCGATCCGTTCGCGAGATGTGGCAGTTTGGAAGTAAGAAACGCTTGAGAAACTCAAAATTTTGGCAGTTCTGATGCTCGAAACGAATAACAAGAACGGCCTAGGGGAAAAGTGCGCATATCGTTGTAATCGGGCGAGTTTCTACTTTCAGATGCAACAGAAATTATGCGGATTGGTCAATCCGTTCGCGTGATATGGCCGTTTGGATGTAAGAAACGCTTGAGAAACTCAAAATTTTCGCTGTTCTGATGCTCGAAACGAATAAATAGAACGGCCTAGGGGAAAAGTGCGCATACCGTTGTAATTGGGCGAGTTTCTACTTTCAGATGCAACAGAAATTTTGCGGATTGATCAATCCGTTCGCGAGATATGGCAGTTTGGAGATAAGAAACGCTTGAGAAACTCAAAATTTTCGCAGTTCTGATGCTCGAAACGAATGACTAGAACGGCCTAGGGCAGAAGTACGCATACCGTTGTAATCGGGCGAGTTTCTACTTTCAGATGGCACAGAAATTTTGCGGATTGCTCTATCCGTTCGCGTGATATGGCAGTTTAGAGATAAGAAACGCTTGAGAAACTCAAAATTTTCGCAGTTTTGATGCTCGAAACGAGTAACTAGAACTTCCTAGGGGAAAACTACACCTACTGTTGTAATCGGGCGAGTTTCTACTGTCAGATGCAACAGAAATTTTGCGGATTGGTCAATCCGTTCGCGAGATATGGCAGTTTGGAGGTAAGAAACGCTTGAGAAACTCAAAATTTTCGCAGTTCTGATGCTCGAAACGAATAACTGGAACGGCCTAGGGGAAAACTACATATATCGTTGTAATCGGGCGAGTTTCTACTTTCAGATGCAACAGAAATTTTGCGGATTGGTCAATTCGTTCGCGAGATATGGCAGCTTGGAGGTAAGAAACGCTTGAGAAACTCAAAATTTTCGGAGTTCTGATGCTCGACACGAATAACTAGAACGGCCTAGGGGCAAAGTGCGCATACCGTTGTAATCGGGCGAGTTTCTACTTTCAGATGCAACAGAAATTATGCGGATTGGTCAAATCGTTCGCGAGATATGGCCGTTTGGATGTAAGAAACGCTTGAGAAACTCAAAATTTTCGCAGTTCTGATGCTCGAAACGAATAACTAGAACGGCCTAGGGGAAAATTGCGCATACCGTTGTAATCGGGCGAGTTTCTACTTTCAGATGCAACAGAAATTATGCGGATTGGTCAATCCGTTCGCGAGATATGGCAGTTTGGAGGTAAGAAACGCTTGAGAAACTCAAAATTTTCGCAGTTCTGATGCTCGAAACGAATAACTAGAACGGCCTAGGGGAAAACTACACCTACCGTTGTAATCGGGCGAGATTCTACTTTCAGATGCAACAGAAATTTTGCGGATTGGTCAATCCGTTCGCGAGATATGGCAGTTTGGAAGTAAGAAACGCTTGAGAAACTCAAAATTTTCGCATTTCTGATGCTCGAAACGAATAACTAGAACCTCCTAGGGGAAAAGTGAGCATACCGTTGTAATCGGGCGAGTTTCTACTTTCAGATGCAACAGAAATTTTGCGGATTGATCAATCCGTTCGCGAGATATGGCAGTTTGGAGGTAAGAAACGCTTGAGAAACTCAAAATTTTCGCATTTCTGATGCTCGAAACGAATAACTAGAACCTCCTAGGGGAAAAGTGCGCATACCGTTGTAATCGGGCGAGTTTCTACTTTCAGATGCAACAGAAATTTTGCGGATTGATCAATCCGTTCGCGAGATATGGCAGTTTGGAGGTAAGAAACGCTTGAGAAACTCAAAATTTTCGCAGTTCTGATGCTCGAAACGAATAACTAGAACCGTCTAGGGGAAAAGTGCGTATACCGTTGTAATCGGGCGAGTTTCTACTTTCAGATGCAACAGAAATTATGCGGATTGGTCAATCCGTTCGCGAGATATGGCAGTTTTGAGGTAAGAAACGCTTGAGAAACTCAAAATTTTCGCAGTTCTGATGCTCGACACGAATAACTAGAACGGCCTAGGGGCAAAGTGCGCATACCGTTGTAATCGGGCGTGTTTCTACTTTCAGATGCAACAGAAATTTTGCGGATTGGTCAATCCGTTCGCGAGATATGGCAGTTTGGAGGTAAGAAACGCTTGAGAAACTCAAAATTTTGGCAGTTCTGATGCTCGAAACGAATAACAAGAACGGCCTAGGGGAAAAGTGCGCATATCGTTGTAATCGGGCGAGTTTCTACTTTCAGATGCAACAGAAATTATGCGGATTGGTCAATCCGTTCGCGTGATATGGCCGTTTGGATGTAAGAAACGCTTGAGAAACTCAAAATTTTCGCTGTTCTGATGCTCGAAACGAATAAATAGAACGGCCTAGGGGAAAAGTGCGCATACCGTTGTAATTGGGCGAGTTTCTACTTTCAGATGCAACAGAAATTTTGCGGATTGATCAATCCGTTCGCGAGATATGGCAGTTTGGAGATAAGAAACGCTTGAGAAACTCAAAATTTTCGCAGTTCTGATGCTCGAAACGAATGACTAGAACGGCCTAGGGCAGAAGTACGCATACCGTTGTAATCGGGCGAGTTTCTACTTTCAGATGGCACAGAAATTTTGCGGATTGCTCTATCCGTTCGCGTGATATGGCAGTTTAGAGATAAGAAACGCTTGAGAAACTCAAAATTTTCGCAGTTTTGATGCTCGAAACGAGTAACTAGAACTTCCTAGGGGAAAACTACACCTACTGTTGTAATCGGGCGAGTTTCTACTGTCAGATGCAACAGAAATTTTGCGGATTGGTCAATCCGTTCGCGAGATATGGCAGTTTGGACGTAAGAAACGCTTGAGAAACTCAAAATTTTCGCAGTTCTGATGTTCGAAACGAATAACTGGAACGGCCTAGGGGAAAACTACACATATCGTTGTAATCGGGCGAGTTTCTACTTTCAGATGCAACAGAAATTTTGCGGATTGGTCAATTCGTTCGCGAGATATGGCAGCTTGGAGGTAAGAAACGCTTGAGAAACTCAAAATTTTCGGAGTTCTGATGCTCGACACGAATAACTAGAACGGCCTAGGGGCAAAGTGCGCATACCGTTGTAATCGGGCGAGTTTCTACTTTCAGATGCAACAGAAATTATGCGGATTGGTCAAATCGTTCGCGAGATATGGCCGTTTGGATGTAAGAAACGCTTGAGAAACTCAAAATTTTCGCAGTTCTGATGCTCGAAACGAATAACTAGAACGGCCTAGGGGAAAAGTGCGCATACCGTTGTAATTGGGCGAGTTTCTACTTTCAGATGCAACAGAAATTTTGCGGATTGATCAATCCGTTCGCGAGATATGGCAGTTTGGAGGTAAGAAACGCTTGAGAAACTCAAAATTTTCGCATTTCTGATGCTCGAAACGAATAACTAGAACCTCCTAGGGGAAAAGTGCGCATACCGTTGTAATCGTGCGAGTTTCTACTTTCAGATGCAACAGAAATTTTGCGGATTGATCAATCCGTTCGCGAGATATGGCAGTTTGGATGTAAGAAACGCTTGAGGAACTCAAAATTTTCGCAGTTCTGATGCTCGAAACGAATAACTAGAACCGTCTAGGGGAAAAGTGCGCATACCGTTGTAATCGGGCGAGTTTCTACTTTCAGATGCAACAGAAATTATGCGGATTGGTCAATCCGTTCGCGAGATATGGCAGTTTTGAGGTAAGAAACGCTTGAGAAACTCAAAATTTTCGCAGTTCTGATGCTCGACACGAATAACTAGAACGGCCTAGGGGCAAAGTGCGCATACCGTTGTAATCGGGCGTGTTTCTACTTTCAGATGCAACAGAAATTTTGCGGATTGGTCAATCCGTTCGCGAGATATGGCAGTTTGGAGGTAAGAAACGCTGGAGAAACTCAAAATTTTCGCAGTTCTGATGCTCGACACGAATAACTAGAACGGCCTAGGGGCAAAGTGCGCATACCGTTGTAATCGGGCGAGTTTCTACTTTCAGATGCAACAGAAATTTTGCGGACTGGTCGATCCGTTCGCGAGATGTGGCAGTTTGGAAGTAAGAAACGCTTGAGAAACTCAAAATTTTGGCAGTTCTGATGCTCGAAACGAATAACAAGAACGGCCTAGGGGAAAAGTGCGCATATCGTTGTAATCGGGCGAGTTTCTACTTTCAGATGCAACAGAAATTATGCGGATTGGTCAATCCGTTCGCGTGATATGGCCGTTTGGATGTAAGAAACGCTTGAGAAACTCAAAATTTTCGCTGTTCTGATGCTCGAAACGAATAAATAGAACGGCCTAGGGGAAAAGTGCGCATACCGTTGTAATTGGGCGAGTTTCTACTTTCAGATGCAACAGAAATTTTGCGGATTGATCAATCCGTTCGCGAGATATGGCAGTTTGGAGATAAGAAACGCTTGAGAAACTCAAAATTTTCGCAGTTCTGATGCTCGAAACGAATGACTAGAACGGCCTAGGGGAGAAGTACGCATACCATTGTAATCGGGCGAGTTTCTACTTTCAGATGGCACAGAAATTTTGCGGATTGCTCTATCCGTTCGCGTGATATGGCAGTTTAGAGATAAGAAACGCTTGAGAAACTCAAAATTTTCGCAGTTTTGATGCTCGAAACGAGTAACTAGAACTTCCTAGGGGAAAACTACACGTACTGTTGTAATCGGGCGAGTTTCTACTGTCAGATGCAACAGAAATTTTGCGGATTGGTCAATCCGTTCGCGAGATATGGCAGTTTGGAGGTAAGAAACGCTTGAGAAACTCAAAATTTTCGCAGTTCTGATGCTCGAAACGAATAACTGGAACGGCCTAGGGGAAAACTACACTTATCGTTGTAATCGGGCGAGTTTCTACTTTCAGATGCAACAGAAATTTTGCGGATTGGTCAATTCGTTCGCGAGATATGGCAGCTTGGATGTAAGAAACGCTTGAGAAACTCAAAATTTTCGGAGTTCTGATGCTCGACACGAATAACTAGAACGGCCTAGGGGCAAAGTGCGCATACCGTTGTAATTGGGCGAGTTTCTACTTTCAGATGCAACAGAAATTTTGCGGATTGATCAATCCGTTCGCGAGATATGGCAGTTTGGAGATAAGAAACGCTTGAGAAACTCAAAATTTTCGCAGTTCTGATGCTCGAAACGAATGACTAGAACGGCCTAGGGGAGAAGTACGCATACCGTTGTAATCGGGCGAGTTTCTACTTTCAGATGGCACAGAAATTTTGCGGATTGCTCTATCCGTTCGCGTGATATGGCAGTTTAGAGATAAGAAACGCTTGAGAAACTCAAAATTTTCGCAGTTTTGATGCTCGAAACGAGTAACTAGAACTTCCTAGGGGAAAACTACACCTACTGTTGTAATCGGGCGAGTTTCTACTGTCAGATGCAACAGAAATTTTGCGGATTGGTCAATCCGTTCGCGAGATATGGCAGTTTGGAGGTAAGAAACGCTTGAGAAACTCAAAATTTTCGCAGTTCTGATGCTCGAAACGAATAACTGGAACGGCCTAGGGGAAAACTACACATATCGTTGTAATCGGGCGAGTTTCTACTTTCAGATGCAACAGAAATTTTGCGGATTGGTCAATTCGTTCGCGAGATATGGCAGCTTGGAGGTAAGAAACGCTTGAGAAACTCAAAATTTTCGGAGTTCTGATGCTCGACACGAATAACTAGAACGGCCTAGGGGCAAAGTGCGCATACCGTTGTAATCGGGCGAGTTTCTACTTTCAGATGCAACAGAAATTATGCGGATTGGTCAATCCGTTCGCGAGATGTGGCAGTTTGGAATTAAGAAACGCTTGAGAAACTCAAGATTTTCGGAGTTCTGATGCTCGACACGAATAACTGGAACGGCCTAGGGGCAAAGTGCGCATACAGTTGTAATCGGGCGAGTTTCTACTTTCAGATGCAACAGAAATTTTGCGGATTGGTCAATCCGTTCGCGAGATATGGCAGTTTGGAGGTAAGGAACGCTTGAGAAACTCAAAATTTTCGCAGTTCTGATGCTCGAAATGAATAACTGGAACGGCCTAGGGGAAAACTACACCTACCGTTGTAATCGGGAGAGTTTCTACTTTCAGATGCAACAGAAATTTTGCGGATTGGTCAATCGGTTCGCGAGATATGGCAGCTTGGAGGTAAGAAACGCTTGAGAAACTCAAAATATTCGGAGTTCTGATGCTCGACACGAATAACTAGAACGGCCTAGGGGCAAAGTGCGCATACCCTTGTAATCGGGCGAGGTTCTACTTTCAGATGCAACAGAAATTATGCGGATTGGTCAAATCGTTCGCGAGATATGGCCGTTTGGATGTAAGAAACGCTTGAGAAACTCAAAATTTTCGCAGTTCTGATGCTCGAAACGAATAACTAGAACGGCCTAGGGGAAAATTGCGCATACCGTTGTAATCGGGCGAGTTTCTACTTTCAGATGCAACAGAAATTATGCGGATTGGTCAATCCGTTCGCGAGATATGGCCGTTTGGATGTAAGAAACCCTTGAGAAACTCAAAATTTTCGCAGTTCTGATGCTCGAAACGATTAACTAGAACGACCTAGGGGAAAAGTGCGCATACCGTTGTAATCGGGCGAGTTTCTACTTTCAGATGCAACAGAAATTTTGCGGATTGGTCAATCCGTTCGCGAGATATGGCAGTTTGGAGGTAAGAAACGCTTGAGAAACTCAAGATTTTCGCAGTTCTGATGCTCGACACGAATAACTAGAACGGCCTAGGGGAAAGGTGCGCATACCGTTGTAATCGGGCGAGTTTCTACTTTCAGATGCAACAGAAATTTTGTGGATTGATCAATCCGTACGGGAGATATGGCAGTTTGGAGATAAGAAACGCTTGAGAAACTCAAAATTTTCGCAGTTCTGATGCTCGAAACGAATAACTAGAACGGCCTAGGGGAAAACTACACCTACCGTTGTAATCGGGCGAGATTCTACTTTCAGATGCAACAGAAATTTTGCGGATTGGTCAATCCGTTCGCGAGATATGGCAGTTTGGAAGTAAGAAACGCTTGAGAAACTCAAAATTTTCGCATTTCTGATGCTCGAAACGAATAACTAGAACCTCCTAGTGGAAAAGTGCGCATACCGTTGTAATCGGGCGAGTTTCTACTTTCAGATGCAACAGAAATTTTGCGGATTGATCAATCCGTTCGCGAGATATGGCAGTTTGGAGGTAAGAAACGCTTGAGAAACTCAAAATTTTCGCAGTTCTGATGCTCGACACGAATAACTAGAACGGCCTAGGGGCAAAGTGCGCATACCGTTGTAATCGGGCGTGTTTCTACTTTCAGATGCAACAGAAATTTTGCGGATTGGTCAATCCGTTCGCGAGATATGGCAGTTTGGAGGTAAGAAACGCTTGAGAAACTCAAAATTTTCGCAGTTCTGATGCTCGACACGAATAACTAGAACGGCCTAGGGGAAAAGTGCGCATACCGTTGTAATCGGGCGAGTTTCTACTTTCAGATGCAACAGAAATTTTGCGGACTGGTCGATCCGTTCGCGAGATGTGGCAGTTTGGAGGTAAGAAACGCTAGAGAAACTCAAAATTTTCGCAGTTCTGATGCTCGAAACGAATAACTAGAACCGTCTAGGGGAAAAGTGCGCATACCGTTGTAATCGGGCGAGTTTCTACTTTCAGATGCAACAGAAATTATGCGGATTGGTCAATCCGTTCGCGAGATATGGCAGTTTTGAGGTAAGAAACGCTTGAGAAACTCAAAATTTTCGCAGTTCTGATGCTCGACACGAATAACTAGAACGGCCTAGGGGCAAAGTGCGCATACCGTTGTAATCGGGCGTGTTTCTACTTTCAGATGCAACAGAAATTTTGCGGATTGGTCAATCCGTTCGCGAGATATGGCAGTTTGGAGGTAAGAAACGCTTGAGAAACTCAAAATTTTCGCAGTTCTGATGCTCGACACGAATAACTAGAACGGCCTAGGGGCAAAGTGCGCATACCGTTGTAATCGGGCGAGTTTCTACTTTCAGATGCAACAGAAATTTTGCGGACTGGTCGATCCGTTCGCGAGATGTGGCAGTTTGGAAGTAAGAAACGCTTGAGAAACTCAAAATTTTGGCAGTTCTGATGCTCGAAACGAATAACAAGAACGGCCTAGGGGAAAAGTGCGCATATCGTTGTAATCGGGCGAGTTTCTACTTTCAGATGCAACAGAAATTTTGCGGATTGGTCAATTCGTTCGCGAGATATGGCAGCTTGGAGGTAAGAAACGCTTGAGAAACTCAAAATTTTCGGAGTTCTGATGCTCGACACGAATAACTAGAACGGCCTAGGGGCAAAGTGCGCATACCGTTGTAATCGGGCGAGTTTCTACTTTCAGATGCAACAGAAATTATGCGGATTGGTCAAATCGTTCGCGAGATATGGCCGTTTGGATGTAAGAAACGCTTGAGAAACTCAAAATTTTCGCAGTTCTGATGCTCGAAACGAATAACTAGAACGGCCTAGGGGAAAATTGCGCATACCGTTGTAATCGGGCGAGTTTCTACTTTCAGATGCAACAGAAATTATGCGGATTGGTCAATCCGTTCGCGAGATATGGCAGTTTGGAGGTAAGAAACGCTTGAGAAACTCAAAATTTTCGCAGTTCTGATGCTCGAAACGAATAACTAGAACGGCCTAGGGGAAAACTACACCTACCGTTGTAATCGGGCGAGATTCTACTTTCAGATGCAACAGAAATTTTGCGGATTGGTCAATCCGTTCGCGAGATATGGCAGTTTGGAAGTAAGAAACGCTTGAGAAACTCAAAATTTTCGCACTTCTGATGCTCGAAACGAATAACTAGAACCTCCTAGGGGAAAAGTGCGCATACCGTTGTAATCGGGCGAGTTTCTACTTTCAGATGCAACAGAAATTTTGCGGATTGATCAATCCGTTCGCGAGATATGGCAGTTTGGAGGTAAGAAACGCTTGAGAAACTCAAAATTTTCGCAGTTCTGATGCTCGAAACGAATAACTAGAACCGTCTAGGGGAAAAGTGCGCATACCGTTGTAATCGGGCGAGTTTCTACTTTCAGATGCAACAGAAATTATGCGGATTGGTCAATCCGTTCGCGAGATATGGCAGTTTTGAGGTAAGAAACGCTTGAGAAACTCAAAATTTTCGCAGTTCTGATGCTCGACACGAATAACTAGAACGGCCTAGGGGCAAAGTGCGCATACCGTTGTAATCGGGCGTGTTTCTACTTTCAGATGCAACAGAAATTTTGCGGATTGGTCAATCCGTTCGCGAGATATGGCAGTTTGGAGGTAAGAAACGCTTGAGAAACTCAAAATTTTCGCAGTTCTGATGCTCGACACGAATAACTAGAACGGCCTAGGGGCAAAGTGCGCATACCGTTGTAATCGGGCGAGTTTCTACTTTCAGATGCAACAGAAATTTTGCGGACTGGTCGATCCGTTCGCGAGATGTGGCAGTTTGGAAGTAAGAAACGCTTGAGAAACTCAAAATTTTGGCAGTTCTGATGCTCGAAACGAATAACAAGAACGGCCTAGGGGAAAAGTGCGCATATCGTTGTAATCGGGCGAGTTTCTACTTTCAGATGCAACAGAAATTATGCGGATTGGTCAATCCGTTCGCGTGATATGGCCGTTTGGATGTAAGAAACGCTTGAGAAACTCAAAATTTTCGCTGTTCTGATGCTCGAAACGAATAAATAGAACGGCCTAGGGGAAAAGTGCGCATACCGTTGTAATTGGGCGAGTTTCTACTTTCAGATGCAACAGAAATTTTGCGGATTGATCAATCCGTTCGCGAGATATGGCAGTTTGGAGATAAGAAACGCTTGAGAAACTCAAAATTTTCGCAGTTCTGATGCTCGAAACGAATGACTAGAACGGCCTAGGGCAGAAGTACGCATACCGTTGTAATCGGGCGAGTTTCTACTTTCAGATGGCACAGAAATTTTGCGGATTGCTCTATCCGTTCGCGTGATATGGCAGTTTAGAGATAAGAAACGCTTGAGAAACTCAAAATTTTCGCAGTTTTGATGCTCGAAACGAGTAACTAGAACTTCCTAGGGGAAAACTACACCTACTGTTGTAATCGGGCGAGTTTCTACTGTCAGATGCAACAGAAATTTTGCGGATTGGTCAATCCGTTCGCGAGATATGGCAGTTTGGAGGTAAGAAACGCTTGAGAAACTCAAAATTTTCGCAGTTCTGATGCTCGAAACGAATAACTGGAACGGCCTAGGGGAAAACTACATATATCGTTGTAATCGGGCGAGTTTCTACTTTCAGATGCAACAGAAGTTTTGCGGATTGGTCAATTCGTTCGCGAGATATGGCAGCTTGGAGGTAAGAAACGCTTGAGAAACTCAAAATTTTCGGAGTTCTGATGCTCGACACGAATAACTAGAACGGCCTAGGGGCAAAGTGCGCATACCGTTGTAATCGGGCGAGTTTCTACTTTCAGATGCAACAGAAATTATGCGGATTGGTCAAAGCGTTCGCGAGATATGGCCGTTTGGATGTAAGAAACGCTTGAGAAACTCAAAATTTTCGCAGTTCTGATGCTCGAAACGAATAACTAGAACGGCCTAGGGGAAAATTGCGCATACCGTTGTAATCGGGCGAGTTTCTACTTTCAGATGCAACAGAAATTATGCGGATTGGTCAATCCGTTCGCGAGATATGGCAGTTTGGAGGTAAGAAACGCTTGAGAAACTCAAAATTTTCGCAGTTCTGATGCTCGAAACGAATAACTAGAACGGCCTAGGGGAAAACTACACCTACCGTTGTAATCGGGCGAGATTCTACTTTCAGATGCAACAGAAATTTTGCGGATTGGTCAATCCGTTCGCGAGATATGGCAGTTTGGAAGTAAGAAACGCTTGAGAAACTCAAAATTTTCGCATTTCTGATGCTCGAAACGAATAACTAGAACCTCCTAGGGGAAAAGTGAGCATACCGTTGTAATCGGGCGAGTTTCTACTTTCAGATGCAACAGAAATTTTGCGGATTGATCAATCCGTTCGCGAGATATGGCAGTTTGGAGGTAAGAAACGCTTGAGAAACTCAAAATTTTCGCATTTCTGATGCTCGAAACGAATAACTAGAACCTCCTAGGGGAAAAGTGCGCATACCGTTGTAATCGGGCGAGTTTCTACTTTCAGATGCAACAGAAATTTTGCGGATTGATCAATCCGTTCGCGAGATATGGCAGTTTGGAGGTAAGAAACGCTTGAGAAACTCAAAATTTTCGCAGTTCTGATGCTCGAAACGAATAACTAGAACCGTCTAGGGGAAAAGTGCGTATACCGTTGTAATCGGGCGAGTTTCTACTTTCAGATGCAACAGAAATTATGCGGATTGGTCAATCCGTTCGCGAGATATGGCAGTTTTGAGGTAAGAAACGCTTGAGAAACTCAAAATTTTCGCAGTTCTGATGCTCGACACGAATAACTAGAACGGCCTAGGGGCAAAGTGCGCATACCGTTGTAATCGGGCGTGTTTCTACTTTCAGATGCAACAGAAATTTTGCGGATTGGTCAATCCGTTCGCGAGATATGGCAGTTTGGAGGTAAGAAACGCTTGAGAAACTCAAAATTTTCGCAGTTCTGATGCTCGACACGTATAACTAGAACGGCCTAGGGGCAAAGTGCGCATACCGTTGTAATCGGGCGAGTTTCTACTTTCAGATGCAACAGAAATTTTGCGGACTGGTCGATCCGTTCGCGAGATGTGGCAGTTTGGAAGTAAGAAACGCTTGAGAAACTCAAAATTTTGGCAGTTCTGATGCTCGAAACGAATAACAAGAACGGCCTAGGGGAAAAGTGCGCATATCGTTGTAATCGGGCGAGTTTCTACTTTCAGATGCAACAGAAATTATGCGGATTGGTCAATCCGTTCGCGTGATATGGCCGTTTGGATGTAAGAAACGCTTGAGAAACTCAAAATTTTCGCTGTTCTGATGCTCGAAACGAATAAATAGAACGGCCTAGGGGAAAACTACACCTACCGTTGTAATCGGGCGAGATTCTACTTTCAGATGCAACAGAAATTTTGCGGATTGGTCAATCCGTTCGCGAGATATGGCAGTTTGGAAGTAAGAAACGCTTGAGAAACTCAAAATTTTCGCATTTCTGATGCTCGAAACGAATAACTAGAACCTCCTAGGGGAAAAGTGAGCATACCGTTGTAATCGGGCGAGTTTCTACTTTCAGATGCAACAGAAATTTTGCGGATTGATCAATCCGTTCGCGAGATATGGCAGTTTGGAGGTA
Source organism: Ptiloglossa arizonensis (assembly GCF_051014685.1). Taxonomy (NCBI): domain Eukaryota; kingdom Metazoa; phylum Arthropoda; class Insecta; order Hymenoptera; family Colletidae; genus Ptiloglossa; species Ptiloglossa arizonensis. Next base: position 35,548 of record NW_027478767.1, on the reverse strand, counting down.
AGAAACGCTTGAGAAACTCAAAATTTTCGCATTTCTGATGCTCGAAACGAATAACTAGAACCTCCTAGGGGAAAAGTGCGCATACCGTTGTAATCGGGCGAGTTTCTACTTTCAGATGCAACAGAAATTTTGCGGATTGATCAATCCGTTCGCGAGATATGGCAGTTTGGAGGTAAGAAACGCTTGAGAAACTCAAAATTTTCGCAGTTCTGATGCTCGAAACGAATAACTAGAACCGTCTAGGGGAAAAGTGCGTATACCGTTGTAATCGGGCGAGTTTCTACTTTCAGATGCAACAGAAATTATGCGGATTGGTCAATCCGTTCGCGAGATATGGCAGTTTTGAGGTAAGAAACGCTTGAGAAACTCAAAATTTTCGCAGTTCTGATGCTCGACACGAATAACTAGAACGGCCTAGGGGCAAAGTGCGCATACCGTTGTAATCGGGCGTGTTTCTACTTTCAGATGCAACAGAAATTTTGCGGATTGGTCAATCCGTTCGCGAGATATGGCAGTTTGGAGGTAAGAAACGCTTGAGAAACTCAAAATTTTCGCAGTTCTGATGCTCGACACGTATAACTAGAACGGCCTAGGGGCAAAGTGCGCATACCGTTGTAATCGGGCGAGTTTCTACTTTCAGATGCAACAGAAATTTTGCGGACTGGTCGATCCGTTCGCGAGATGTGGCAGTTTGGAAGTAAGAAACGCTTGAGAAACTCAAAATTTTGGCAGTTCTGATGCTCGAAACGAATAACAAGAACGGCCTAGGGGAAAAGTGCGCATATCGTTGTAATCGGGCGAGTTTCTACTTTCAGATGCAACAGAAATTATGCGGATTGGTCAATCCGTTCGCGTGATATGGCCGTTTGGATGTAAGAAACGCTTGAGAAACTCAAAATTTTCGCTGTTCTGATGCTCGAAACGAATAAATAGAACGGCCTAGGGGAAAAGTGCGCATACCGTTGTAATTGGGCGAGTTTCTACTTTCAGATGCAACAGAAATTTTGCGGATTGATCAATCCGTTCGCGAGATATGGCAGTTTGGAGATAAGAAACGCTTGAGAAACTCAAAATTTTCGCAGTTCTGATGCTCGAAACGAATGACTAGAACGGCCTAGGGCAGAAGTACGCATACCGTTGTAATCGGGCGAGTTTCTACTTTCAGATGGCACAGAAATTTTGCGGATTGCTCTATCCGTTCGCGTGATATGGCAGTTTAGAGATAAGAAACGCTTGAGAAACTCAAAATTTTCGCAGTTTTGATGCTCGAAACGAGTAACTAGAACTTCCTAGGGGAAAACTACACCTACTGTTGTAATCGGGCGAGTTTCTACTGTCAGATGCAACAGAAATTTTGCGGATTGGTCAATCCGTTCGCGAGATATGGCAGTTTGGACGTAAGAAACGCTTGAGAAACTCAAAATTTTCGCAGTTCTGATGTTCGAAACGAATAACTGGAACGGCCTAGGGGAAAACTACACATATCGTTGTAATCGGGCGAGTTTCTACTTTCAGATGCAACAGAAATTTTGCGGATTGGTCAATTCGTTCGCGAGATATGGCAGCTTGGAGGTAAGAAACGCTTGAGAAACTCAAAATTTTCGGAGTTCTGATGCTCGACACGAATAACTAGAACGGCCTAGGGGCAAAGTGCGCATACCGTTGTAATCGGGCGAGTTTCTACTTTCAGATGCAACAGAAATTATGCGGATTGGTCAAATCGTTCGCGAGATATGGCCGTTTGGATGTAAGAAACGCTTGAGAAACTCAAAATTTTCGCAGTTCTGATGCTCGAAACGAATAACTAGAACGGCCTAGGGGAAAAGTGCGCATACCGTTGTAATTGGGCGAGTTTCTACTTTCAGATGCAACAGAAATTTTGCGGATTGATCAATCCGTTCGCGAGATATGGCAGTTTGGAGGTAAGAAACGCTTGAGAAACTCAAAATTTTCGCATTTCTGATGCTCGAAACGAATAACTAGAACCTCCTAGGGGAAAAGTGCGCATACCGTTGTAATCGTGCGAGTTTCTACTTTCAGATGCAACAGAAATTTTGCGGATTGATCAATCCGTTCGCGAGATATGGCAGTTTGGATGTAAGAAACGCTTGAGGAACTCAAAATTTTCGCAGTTCTGATGCTCGAAACGAATAACTAGAACCGTCTAGGGGAAAAGTGCGCATACCGTTGTAATCGGGCGAGTTTCTACTTTCAGATGCAACAGAAATTATGCGGATTGGTCAATCCGTTCGCGAGATATGGCAGTTTTGAGGTAAGAAACGCTTGAGAAACTCAAAATTTTCGCAGTTCTGATGCTCGACACGAATAACTAGAACGGCCTAGGGGCAAAGTGCGCATACCGTTGTAATCGGGCGTGTTTCTACTTTCAGATGCAACAGAAATTTTGCGGATTGGTCAATCCGTTCGCGAGATATGGCAGTTTGGAGGTAAGAAACGCTGGAGAAACTCAAAATTTTCGCAGTTCTGATGCTCGACACGAATAACTAGAACGGCCTAGGGGCAAAGTGCGCATACCGTTGTAATCGGGCGAGTTTCTACTTTCAGATGCAACAGAAATTTTGCGGACTGGTCGATCCGTTCGCGAGATGTGGCAGTTTGGAAGTAAGAAACGCTTGAGAAACTCAAAATTTTGGCAGTTCTGATGCTCGAAACGAATAACAAGAACGGCCTAGGGGAAAAGTGCGCATATCGTTGTAATCGGGCGAGTTTCTACTTTCAGATGCAACAGAAATTATGCGGATTGGTCAATCCGTTCGCGTGATATGGCCGTTTGGATGTAAGAAACGCTTGAGAAACTCAAAATTTTCGCTGTTCTGATGCTCGAAACGAATAAATAGAACGGCCTAGGGGAAAAGTGCGCATACCGTTGTAATTGGGCGAGTTTCTACTTTCAGATGCAACAGAAATTTTGCGGATTGATCAATCCGTTCGCGAGATATGGCAGTTTGGAGATAAGAAACGCTTGAGAAACTCAAAATTTTCGCAGTTCTGATGCTCGAAACGAATGACTAGAACGGCCTAGGGGAGAAGTACGCATACCATTGTAATCGGGCGAGTTTCTACTTTCAGATGGCACAGAAATTTTGCGGATTGCTCTATCCGTTCGCGTGATATGGCAGTTTAGAGATAAGAAACGCTTGAGAAACTCAAAATTTTCGCAGTTTTGATGCTCGAAACGAGTAACTATAACTTCCTAGGGGAAAACTACACCTACTGTTGTAATCGGGCGAGTTTCTACTGTCAGATGCAACAGAAATTTTGCGGATTGGTCAATCCGTTCGCGAGATATGGCAGTTTGGATGTAAGAAACGCTTGAGAAACTCAAAATTTTCGCAGTTCTGATGCTCGAAACGAATAACTGGAACGGCCTAGGGGAAAACTACACTTATCGTTGTAATCGGGCGAGTTTCTACTTTCAGATGCAACAGAAATTTTGCGGATTGGTCAATTCGTTCGCGAGATATGGCAGCTTGGATGTAAGAAACGCTTGAGAAACTCAAAATTTTCGGAGTTCTGATGCTCGACACGAATAACTAGAACGGCCTAGGGGCAAAGTGCGCATACCGTTGTAATTGGGCGAGTTTCTACTTTCAGATGCAACAGAAATTTTGCGGATTGATCAATCCGTTCGCGAGATATGGCAGTTTGGAGATAAGAAACGCTTGAGAAACTCAAAATTTTCGCAGTTCTGATGCTCGAAACGAATGACTAGAACGGCCTAGGGGAGAAGTACGCATACCGTTGTAATCGGGCGAGTTTCTACTTTCAGATGGCACAGAAATTTTGCGGATTGCTCTATCCGTTCGCGTGATATGGCAGTTTAGAGATAAGAAACGCTTGAGAAACTCAAAATTTTCGCAGTTTTGATGCTCGAAACGAGTAACTAGAACTTCCTAGGGGAAAACTACACCTACTGTTGTAATCGGGCGAGTTTCTACTGTCAGATGCAACAGAAATTTTGCGGATTGGTCAATCCGTTCGCGAGATATGGCAGTTTGGAGGTAAGAAACGCTTGAGAAACTCAAAATTTTCGCAGTTCTGATGCTCGAAACGAATAACTGGAACGGCCTAGGGGAAAACTACACATATCGTTGTAATCGGGCGAGTTTCTACTTTCAGATGCAACAGAAATTTTGCGGATTGGTCAATTCGTTCGCGAGATATGGCAGCTTGGAGGTAAGAAACGCTTGAGAAACTCAAAATTTTCGGAGTTCTGATGCTCGACACGAATAACTAGAACGGCCTAGGGGCAAAGTGCGCATACCGTTGTAATCGGGCGAGTTTCTACTTTCAGATGCAACAGAAATTATGCGGATTGGTCAAATCGTTCGCGAGATATGGCCGTTTGGATGTAAGAAACGCTTGAGAAACTCAAAATTTTCGCAGTTCTGATGCTCGAAACGAATAACTAGAACGGCCTAGGGGAAAATTGCGCATACCGTTGTAATCGGGCGAGTTTCTACTTTCAGATGCAACAGAAATTATGCGGATTGGTCAATCCGTTCGCGAGATATGGCAGTTTGGAGGTAAGAAACGCTTGAGAAACTCAAAATTTTCGCAGTTCTGATGCTCGAAACGAATAACTAGAACGGCCTAGGGGAAAACTACACCTACCGTTGTAATCGGGCGAGATTCTACTTTCAGATGCAACAGAAATTATGCGGATTGGTCAATCCGTTCGCGAGATATGGCAGTTTTGAGGTAAGAAACGCTTGAGAAACTCAAAATTTTCGCAGTTCTGATGCTCGACACGAATAACTAGAACGGCCTAGGGGCAAAGTGCGCATACCGTTGTAATCGGGCGTGTTTCTACTTTCAGATGCAACAGAAATTTTGCGGATTGGTCAATCCGTTCGCGAGATATGGCAGTTTGGAGGTAAGAAACGCTTGAGAAACTCAAAATTTTCGCAGTTCTGATGCTCGAAACGAATAACTAGAACGGCCTAGGGGAAAATTGCGCATACCGTTGTAATCGGGCGAGTTTCTACTTTCAGATGCAGCAGAAATTATGCGGATTGGTCAATCCGTTCGCGAGATATGGCAGTTTGGAGGTAAGAAACGCTTGAGAAACTCAAAATTTTCGCAGTTCTGATGCTCGAAACGAATAACTAGAACGGCCTAGGGGAAAACTACACCTACCGTTGTAATCGGGCGAGATTCTACTTTCAGATGCAACAGAAATTTTGCGGATTGGTCAATCCGTTCGCGAGATATGGCAGTTTGGAAGTAAGAAACGCTTGAGAAACTCAAAATTTTCGCATTTCTGATGCTCGAAACGAATAACTAGAACCTCCTAGGGGAAAAGTGCGCATACCGTTGTAATCGGGCGAGTTTCTACTTTCAGATGCAACAGAAATTTTGCGGATTGATCAATGCGTTCGCGAGATATGGCAGTTTGGAGGTAAGAAACGCTTGAGAAACTCAAAATTTTCGCATTTCTGATGCTCGAAACGAATAACTAGAACCTCCTAGGGGAAAAGTGCGCATACCGTTGTAATCGGGCGAGTTTCTACTTTCAGATGCAACAGAAATTTTGCGGATTGATCAATCCGTTCGCGAGATATGGCAGTTTGGAGGTAAGAAACGCTTGAGAAACTCAAAATTTTCGCAGTTCTGATGCTCGAAACGAATAACTAGAACCGTCTAGGGGAAAAGTGCGCATACCGTTGTAATCGGGCGAGTTTCTACTTTCAGATGCAACAGAAATTATGCGGATTGGTCAATCCGTTCGCGAGATATGGCAGTTTTGAGGTAAGAAACGCTTGAGAAACTCAAAATTTTCGCAGTTCTGATGCTCGACACGAATAACTAGAACGGCCTAGGGGCAAAGTGCGCATACCGTTGTAATCGGGCGTGTTTCTACTTTCAGATGCAACAGAAATTTTGCGGATTGATCAATCCGTTCGCGAGATATGGCAGTTTGGAGGTAAGAAACGCTTGAGAAACTCAAAATTTTCGCACTTCTGATGCTCGAAACGAATAACTAGAACCTCCTAGGGGAAAAGTGCGCATACCGTTGTAATCGGGCGAGTTTCTACTTTCAGATGCAACAGAAATTTTGCGGATTGATCAATCCGTTCGCGAGATATGGCAGTTTGGAGGTAAGAAACGCTTGAGAAACTCAAAATTTTCGCAGTTCTGATGCTCGAAACGAATAACTAGAACCGTCTAGGGGAAAAGTGCGCATACCGTTGTAATCGGGCGAGTTTCTACTTTCAGATGCAACAGAAATTATGCGGATTGGTGAATCCGTTCGCGAGATATGGCAGTTTTGAGGTAAGAAACGCTTGAGAAACTCAAAATTTTCGCAGTTCTGATGCTCGACACGAATAACTAGAACGGCCTAGGGGCAAAGTGCGCATACCGTTGTAATCGGGCGTGTTTCTACTTTCAGATGCAACAGAAATTTTGCGGATTGGTCAATCCGTTCGCGAGATATGGCAGTTTGGAGGTAAGAAACGCTGGAGAAACTTAAAAATTTTCGCAGTTCTGATGCTCGACACGAATAACTAGAACGGCCTAGGGGCAAAGTGCGCATACCGTTGTAATCGGGCGAGTTTCTACTTTCAGATGCAACAGAAATTTTGCGGACTGGTCGATCCGTTCGCGAGATGTGGCAGTTTGGAAGTAAGAAACGCTTGAGAAACTCAAAATTTTGGCAGTTCTGATGCTCGAAACGAATAACAAGAACGGCCTAGGGGAAAAGTGCGCATATCGTTGTAATCGGGCGAGTTTCTACTTTCAGGTGCAACAGAAATTATGCGGATTGGTCAATCCGTTCGCGTGATATGGCCGTTTGGATGTAAGAAACGCTTGAGAAACTCAAAATTTTCGCTGTTCTGATGCTCGAAACGAATAAATAGAACGGCCTAGGGGAAAAGTGCGCATACCGTTGTAATTGGGCGAGTTTCTACTTTCAGATGCAACAGAAATTTTGCGGATTGATCAATCCGTTCGCGAGATATGGCAGTTTGGAGATAAGAAACGCTTGAGAAACTCAAAATTTTCGCAGTTCTGATGCTCGAAACGAATGACTAGAACGGCCTAGGGGAGAAGTACGCATACCGTTGTAATCGGGCGAGTTTCTACTTTCAGATGGCACAGAAATTTTGCGGATTGCTCTATCCGTTCGCGTGATATGGCAGTTTAGAGATAAGAAACGCTTGAGAAACTCAAAATTTTCGCAGTTTTGATGCTCGAAACGAGTAACTAGAACTTCCTAGGGGAAAACTACACCTACTGTTGTAATCGGGCGAGTTTCTACTGTCAGATGCAACAGAAATTTTGCGGATTGGTCAATTCGTTCGCGAGATATGGCAGCTTGGAGGTAAGAAACGCTTGAGAAACTCAAAATTTTCGGAGTTCTGATGCTCGACACGAATAACTAGAACGGCCTAGGGGCAAAGTGCGCATACCGTTGTAATCGGGCGAGTTTCTACTTTCAGATGCAACAGAAATTATGCGGATTGGTCAAATCGTTCGCGAGATATGGCAGTTTGGAGGTAAGAAACGCTTGAGAAACTCAAAATTTTCGCAGTTCTGGTGCTCCACACGAATAACTAGAACGGCCTAGGGGAAAAGTGCGCATACCGTTGTAATCGGGCGAGTTTCTACTTTCAAATGCAACAAAAATTTTGCGGATTGGTCAATCCGTTCGCGAGATGTGGCAGTTTGGAATTAAGAAACGCTTGAGAAACTCAAGATTTTCGGAGTTCTGATGCTCGACACGAATAACTGGAACGGCCTAGGGGCAAAGTGCGCATACCGTTGTAATCGGGCGAGTTTCTACTTTCAGATGCAACAGAAATTTTGCGGATTGGTCAATCCGTTCGCGAGATATGGCAGTTTGGAGATAAGGAACGCTTGAGAAACTCAAAATTTTCGCAGTTCTGATGCTCGAAATGAATAACTGGAACGGCCTAGGGGAAAACTACACCTACCGTTGTAATCGAGAGAGTTTCTACTTTCAGATGCAACAGAAATTTTGCGGATTGGTCAATCGGTTCGCGAGATATGGCAGTTTGGAGATAAGAAACGCTTGAGAAACTCAAAATTTTCGCAGTTCTGATGCTCGAAACGAATGACTAGAACGGCCTAGGGGTGAAGTACGCATACCGTTGTAATCGGGCGAGTTTCTACTTTCAGATGGCACAGAAATTTTGCGGATTGCTCAATCCGTTCGCGTGATATGGCAGTTTGGAGATAAGAAACGCTTGAGAAACTCAAAATTTTCGCATTTCTGATGCTCGAAACGAATAACTAGAACATCCTAGGGGAAAAGTGCGCATACCGTTGTAATCGGGCGAGTTTCTACTTTCAGATGCAACAGAAATTTTGCGGATTGATCAATCCGTTCGCGAGATATGGCAGTTTGGAGGTAAGAAACGCTTGAGAAACTCAAAATTTTCGCAGTTCTGATGCTCGAAACGAATAACTGGAACCGTCTAGGGGAAAAGTGCGCATACCGTTGTAATCGGGCGAGTTTCTACTTTCAGATGCAACAGAAATTATGCGGATTGGTCAATCCGTTCGCGAGATATGGCAGTTTTGAGGTAAGAAACGCTTTAGAAACTCAAAATTTTCGCAGTTCTGATGCTCGACACGAATAACTCGAACGGCCTAGGTGCAAAGTGCGCATACCGTTGTAATCGGGCGAGTTTCTACTTTCAGATGGCACAGAAATTTTGCGGATTGCTCAATCCGTTCGCGTGATATGGCAGTTTGGAGATAAGAAACGCTTGAGAAACTCAAAATTTTCGCATTTCTGATGCTCGAAACGAATAACTAGAACATCCTAGGGGAAAAGTGCGCATACCGTTGTAATCGGGCGAGTTTCTACTTTCAGATGCAACAGAAATTTTGCGGATTGATCAATCCGTTCGCGAGATATGGCAGTTTGGAGGTAAGAAACGCTTGAGAAACTCAAAATTTTCGCAGTTCTGATGCTCGACACGAATAACTAGAACGGCCTAGGGGCAAAGTGCGCATACCGTTGTAATCGGGCGAGTTTCTACTTTCAGATGCAACAGAAATCTTGCGGACTGGTCGATCCGTTCGCGAGATGTGGCAGTTTGGAAGTAAGAAACGCTTGAGAAACTCAAAATTTTGGCAGTTCTGATGCTCGAAACGAATAACAAGAACGGCCTAGGGGAAAAGTGCGCATATCGTTGTAATCGGGCGAGTTTCTACTTTCAGATGCAACAGAAATTATGCGGATTGGTCAATCCGTTCGCGTGATATGGCCGTTTGGATGTAAGAAACGCTTGAGAAACTCAAAATTTTCGCTGTTCTGATGCTCGAAACGAATAAATAGAACGGCCTAGGGGAAAAGTGCGCATACCGTTGTAATCGGGCGAGTTTCTACTTTCAGATGCAACAGAAATTTTGCGGATTGATCAATCCGTTCGCGAGATATGGCAGTTTGGAGATAAGAAACGCTTGAGAAACTCAAAATTTTCGCAGTTCTGATGCTCGAAACGAATGACTAGAACGGCCTAGGGGAGAAGTACGCATACCGTTGTAATCGGGCGAGTTTCTACTTTCAGATGGCACAGAAATTTTGCGGATTGCTCTATCCGTTCGCGTGATATGGCAGTTTGCAGATAAGAAACGCTTGAGAAACTCAAAACTTTCGCAGTTTTGATGCTCGAAACGAGTAACTAGAACTTCCTAGGGGAAAACTACACCTACCGTTGTAATCGGGCGAGTTTCTACTGTCAGATGCAACAGAAATTTTGCGGATTGGTCAATCCGTTCGCGAGATATGGCAGTTTGGAGGTAAGAAACGCTTGAGAAACTCAAAATTTTCGCAGTTCTGATGCTCGACACGAATAACTAGAACGGCCTAGGGGCAAAGTGCGCATACCGTTGTAATCGGGCGAGATTCTACTTTCAGATGCAACAGAAATTTTGCGGATTGATCAATCCGTTCGCGAGATATGGCAGTTTGGAGGTAAGAAACGCTTGAGAAACTCAAAATTTTCGCAGTTCTGATGCTCGAAACGAATAACTAGAACCGTCTAGGGGAAAAGTGCGCATACCGTTGTAATCGGGCGAGTTTCTACTTTCAGATGCAACAGAAATTATGCGGATTGGTCACTCCGTTCGCGAGATATGGCAGTTTTGAGGTAAGAAACGCTTGAGAAACTCAAAATTTTCGCAGTTCTGATGCTCGACACGAATAACTAGAACGGCCTAGGGGCAAAGTGCGCATACCGTTGTAATCGGGCGAGTTTCTACTTTCAGATGCAACAGAAATTTTGCGGATTGGTCGATCCGTTCGCGAGATGTGGCAGTTTGGAAGTAAGAAACGCTTGAGAAACTCAAAATTTTGGCAGTTCTGATGCTCGAAACGAATAACAAGAACGGCCTAGGGGAAAAGTGCGCATATCGTTGTAATCGGGCGAGTTTCTACTTTCAGATGCAACAGAAATTATGCGGATTGGTCAATCCGTTCGCGTGATATGGCCGTTTGGATGTAAGAAACGCTTGAGAAACTCAAAATTTTCGCTGTTCTGATGCTCGAAACGAATAAATAAAACGGCCTAGGGGAAAAGTGCGCATACCGTTGTAATCGGGCGAGTCTCTACTTTCAGATGCAACAGAAATTTTGCGGATTGATCAATCGGTTCGCGAGATATGGCAGTTTGGAGATAAGAAACGCTTGAGAAACTCAAAATTTTCGCAGTTCTGATGCTCGAAACGAATGACTAGAACGGCCTAGGGGAGAAGTACGCATACCGTTGTAATCGGGCGAGTTTCTACTTTCAGATGGCACAGAAATGTTGCGGATTGCTCTATCCGTTCGCGTGATATGGCAGTTTGAATGTAAGAAACGCTTGAGAAACTCAAAATTTTCGCAGTTCTGATGCTCGAAACGAATAACTGGAACGGCCTAGGGGAAAACTACACATATCGTTGTAATCGGGCGAGTTTCTACTTTCAGATGCAACAGAAATTTTGCAGATTGGTCAATTCGTTCGCGAGATATGGCAGCTTGGAGGTAAGAAACGCTTGAGAAACTCAAAATTTTCGGAGTTCTGATGCTCGTCACGAATAACTAGAACGGCCTAGGGGCAAAGTGCGCATACCGTTGTAATCGGGCGAGTTTCTACTTTCAGATGCAACAGAAATTATGCGGATTGGTCAAATCGTTCGCGAGATATGGCCGTTTGGATGTAAGAAACGCTTGAGAAACTCAAAATTTTCGCAGTTCTGATGCTCGAAACGAATAACTAGAACGGCCTAGGGGAAAATTGCGCATACCGTTGTAATCGGGCGAGTTTCTACTTTCAGATGCAACAGAAATTATGCGGATTGGTCAATCCGTTCGCGAGATATGGCAGTTTGGAGGTAAGAAACGCTTGAGAAACTCAAAATTTTCGCAGTTCTGATGCTCGACACGAATAACTAGAACGGCCTAGGGGCAAAGTGCGCATACCGTTGTAATCGGGCGAGTTTCTACTTTCAGATGCAACAAAAATTTTGCGGATTGGTCGATCCGTTCGCGAGATGTGGCAGTTTGGAAGTAAGAAACGCTTGAGAAACTCAAAATTTTGGCAGTTCTGATGCTCGAAACGAAAAACTAGAACGGCCCAGGGGAAAAGTGCGCATATCGTTGTAATCGGGCGAGTTTCTACTTTCAGATGCAACAGAAATTATGCGGATTGGTCAATCCGTTCGCGTGATATGGCCGTTTGGATGTAAGAAACGCTTGAGAAACTCAAAATTTTCGCAGTTCTGATGCTCGAAACGAATAACTAGAACGGCCTAGGGGAAAAGTGCGCATACCGTTGTAATCGGGCGAGTTTCTACTTTCAGATGCAACAGAAATTATGCGGATTGGTCAATCCGTTCCCGAGATATGGCAGTTTGGATGTAAGAAACGCTTGAGAAACTCAAAATTTTCGCAGTTCTGATGCTCGACACGAATAACTAGAACGGCCTAGGCGCAAAGTGCGCATACCGTTGTAATCGGGCGAGTTTCTACTTTCAGACGCAACAGAAATTTTGCGGATTGGTCAATCCGTTCGCGAGATATGGCAGTTTGGAGGTAAGAAACGCTTGAGAAACTCAAAATTTTCGCAGTTCTGATGCTCCACACGAATAACTAGAACGGCCTAGGGGAAAAGTGCGCATACCGTTGTAATCGGGCGAGTTTCTACTTTCAAATGCAACAAAAATTTTGCGGATTGGTCAATCCGTTCGCGAGATGTGGCAGTTTGGAATTAAGAAACGCTTGAGAAACTCAAGATTTTCGGAGTTCTGATGCTCGACACGAATAACTGGAACGGCCTAGGGGCAAAGTGCGCATACCGTTGTAATCGGGCGAGTTTCTACTTTCAGATGCAACAGAAATTTTGCGGATTGGTCAATCCGTTCGCGAGATATGGCAGTTTGGAGGTAAGGAACGCTTGAGAAACTCAAAATTTTCGCAGTTCTGATGCTCGAAATGAATAACTGGAACGGCCTAGGGGAAAACTACACCTACCGTTGTAATCGGGATAGTTTCTACTTTCAGATGCAACAGATATTTTGCGGATTGGTCAATCGGTTCGCGAGATATGGCAGCTTGGAGGTAAGAAACGCTTGAGAAACTCAAAATTTTCGCAGTTCTGATGCTCGAAACGAATAACTAGAACGGCCTAGGCGAAAAGTGCGCATACCGTTGTAATCGGGCGAGTTTCTACTTTCAGATGCAACAGAAATTTTGCGGATTGATCAATCCGTTCGCGAGATATGGCAGTTTCGAGATAAGAAACGCTTGAGAAACTCAAAATTTTCGCAGTTCTGATGCTCGAAACGAATGACTAGAACGGCCTAGGGGTGAAGTACGCATACCGTTGTAATCGGGCGAGTTTCTACTTTCAGATGGCACAGAAATTTTGCGGATTGCTCAATCCGTTCGCGTAATATGGCAGTTTGCAGATAAGAAACGCTTGAGAAACTCAAAATTTTCGCAGTCTTGATGCTCGAAACGAGTAACTAGAACTTCCTAGGGGAAAACTACACCTACCGTTGTAATCGGGCGAGTTTCTACTGTCAGATGCAACAGAAATTTTGCGGATTGGTCAATCCGTTCGCGAGATATGGCAGTTTTGAGGTAAGAAACGCTTGAGAAACTCAAAATTTTCGCAGTTCTGATGCTCGACACGAATAACTAGAACGGCCTAGGGGCAAAGTGCGCATACCGTTGTAATCGGGCGAGTTTCTACTTCCAGATGCAACAGAAATTTTGCAGATTGGTCAATTCGTTCGCGAAATATGGCAGCTTGGAGGTAAGAAACGCTTGAGAAACTCAAAATTTTCGGAGTTCTGATGCTCGACACGAATGACTAGAACGGCCTAGGGGTGAAGTACGCATACCGTTGTAATCGGGCGAGTTTCTACTTTCAGATGGCACAGAAATTTTGCGGATTGCTCAATCCGTTCGTGAGATATGGCAGTTTGGAAATAAGAGACGCTTGAGAAACTCAAAATTTTCGCAGTTCTGATGCTCGAAACGAATAACTAGAACGGCCTAGGCGAAAAGTGCGCATACCGTTGTAATCGGGCGAGTTTCTACTTTCAGATGCAACAGAAATTTTGCGGATTGATCAATCCGTTCGCGAGATATGGCAGTTTCGAGATAAGAAACGCTTGAGAAACTCAAAATTTTCGCAGTTCTGATGCTCGAAACGAATGACTAGAACGGCCTAGGGGTGAAGTACGCATACCGTTGTAATCGGGCGAGTTTCTACTTTCAGATGGCACAGAAATTTTGCGGATTGCTCAATCCGTTCGCGTGATATGGCAGTTTGCAGATAAGAAACGCTTGAGAAACTCAAAATTTTCGCAGTTTTGATGCTCGAAACGAGTAACTAGAACTTCCTAGGGGAAAACTACACCTACCGTTGTAATCGGGCGAGTTTCTACTGTCAGATGCAACAGAAATTTTGCGGATTGGTCAATCCGTTCGCGAGATATGGCAGTTTTGAGGTAAGAAACGCTTGAGAAACTCAAAATTTTCGCAGTTCTGATGCTCGACACGAATAACTAGAACGGCCTAGGGGCAAAGTGCGCATACCGTTGTAATCGGGCGAGTTTCTACTTTCAGATGCAACAGAAATTTTGCGAATTGGTCAATCCGTTCGCGAGATATGGCAGTTTGGAGGTAAGAAACGCTTGAGAAACTCAAAATTTTCGCAGTTCTGATGCTCGACAAGAATAACTAGAACGGCCTAGGGGCAAAGTGCGCATACCGTTGTAATCGGGCGAGTTTCTACTTTCAGATGCAACAGAAATTTTGCGGATTGGTCGATCCGTTCGCGAGATGTGGCAGTTTGGAAGTAAGAAACGCTTGAGAAACTCAAAATTTTGGCAGTTCTGATGCTCGAAACGAATAACAAGAACGGCCTAGGGGAAAAGTGCGCATATCGTTGTAATCGGGCGAGTTTCTACTTTCAGATGCAACAGAAATTATGCGGATTGGTCAATCCGTTCGCGTGATATGGCCGTTTGGATGTAAGAAACGCTTGAGAAACTCAAAATTTTCGCTGTTCTGATGCTCGAAACGAATAAATAGAACGGCCTAGGGGAAAAGTGCGCATACCGTTGTAATCGGGCGAGTCTCTACTGTCAGATGCAACAGAAATTTTGCGGATTGGTCAATCCGTTCGCGAGATATGGCAGCTTGGAGGTAAGAAACGCTTGAGAAACTCAAAATTTTCGGAGTTCTGATGCTCGACACGAATAACTAGAACGGCCTAGGGGCAAAGTGCGCATACCGTTGTAATCGGGCAAGTTTCTACTTTCAGATGCTACAGAAATTTTGCGGATTGGTCGATCCGTTCGCGAGATGTGGCAGTTTGGAAGTAAGAAACGCTTGAGAAACTCAAAATTTTCGCAGTTCTGATGCTCGAAACGAATGACTAGAACGGCCTAGGGGAGAAGTACGCATACTGTTGTAATCGGACGAATTTCTACTTTCAGATGCAACAGAAATTATGCGGATTGGTCAATCCTTTCGCGAGATATGGCAGTTTGGAGGTAAGAAACGCTTGAGAAACTCAAAATTTTCGCAGTTCTGATGCTCGACACGAATAACTAGAACGGCCTAGGGGCAAAGTGCGCATACCGTTGTAATCGGGCGAGTTTCTACTTTCAGATGCAACAGAAATTTTGCGGATTGGTCGATCCGTTCGCGAGATGTGGCAGTTTGGAAGTAAGAAACGCTTGAGAAACTCAAAATTTTGGCAGTTCTGATGCTCGAAACGAAAAACTAGAACGGCCTAGGGGAAAAGTGCGCATATCGTTGTAATCGGGCGAGTTTCTACTTTCAGATGCAACAGAAATTATGCGGATTGGTCAATCCGTTCGCGTGATATGGCCGTTTGGATGTAAGAAACGCTTGAGAAACTCAAAATTTTCGCAGTTCTGATGCTCGAAACGAATAACTAGAACGGCCTAGGGGAAAAGTGCGCATACCGTTGTAATCGGGCGAGTTTCTACTTTCAGATGCAACAGAAATTATGCGGATTGGTCAATCCGTTCCCGAGATATGGCAGTTTGGATGTAAGAAACGCTTGAGAAACTCAAAATTTTCTTAGTTCTGATGCTCGACACGAATAACTAGAACGGCCTAGGCGCAAAGTGCGCATACCGTTGTAATCGGGCGAGTTTCTACTTTCAGACGCAACAGAAATTTTGCGGATTGGTCAATCCGTTCGCGAGATATGGCAGTTTGGAGGTAAGAAACGCTTGAGAAACTCAAAATTTTCGCAGTTCTGATGCCCCACACGAATAACTAGAACGGCCTAGGGGAAAAGTCCGCATACCGTTGTAATCGGGAGAGTTTCTACTTTCAAATGCAACAGAAATTTTGCGGATTGGTCAATCCGTTCGCGAGATATGGCAGTTTGGAGGTAAGGAACGCTTGAGAAACTCAAAATTTTCGCAGTTCTGATGCTCGAAACGAATAACTAGAACCGTCTAGGGGCAAAGTGCGCATACCGTTGTAATCGGGAGAGTTTCTACTTTCAGATGCAACAGAAATTTTGCGGATTGGTCAATCGGTTCGCGAGATATGGCAGCTTGGAGGTAAGAAACGCTTGAGAAACTCAAAATTTTCGGAGTTCTGATGCTCGACACGAATAACTAGAACGGCCTAGGGGCAAAGTGCGCATACCCTTGTAATCGGGCGAGGTTCTACTTTCAGATGCAACAGAAATTATGCGGATTGGTCAAATCGTTCGCGAGATATGGCCGTTTGGATGTAAGAAACGCTTGAGAAACTCAAAATTTTCGCAGTTCTGATGCTCGAAACGAATAACTAGAACGGCCTAGGGGAGAAGTACGCATACCGTTGTAATCGGGCGAGTTTCTACTTTCAGATGGCACAGAAATTTTGCGGATTGCTCAATTCGTTCGCGTGATATGGCAGTTTGGAGATAAGAAACGCTTGAGAAACTCAAAATTTTCGCAGTTTTGATGCTCGAAACGAGTAACTAGAACTTCCTAGGGGAAAACTACACCTACCGTTGTAATCGGGCGAGCTTCTACTTTCAGATGCAACAGAAATTTTGCGGATTGGTCAATCCGTTCGCGAGATATGGCAGTTTGGAGGTAAGAAACGCTTGAGAAACTCAATATTTTCGGAGTTCTGATGCTCGACACGAATAACTGGAACGGCCTAGGGGCAAAGTGCGCATACTGTTGTAATCGGGCGAGTTTCTACTTTCAGATGCAACAGAAATTATGCGGATTGGTCAAATCGTTCGCGAAATATGGCCGTTTGGATGTAAGAAACGCTTGAGAAACTCAAAATTTTCGCAGTTCTGATGCTCGAAACGAATAACTACAACGGCCTAGGGGAAAATTGCGCATACCGTTGTAATCGGGCGAGTTTCTACTTTCAGATGCAACAGAAATTTTGCGGATTGGTCAATGCGTTCGCGAGATATGGCAGTTTGGAGGTAAGAAACGCTTGAGAAACTCAAGATTTTCGCAGTTCTGATGCTCGACACGAATAACTAGAACGGCCTAGGGGAAAGGTGCGCATACCGTTGTAATCGGGCGAGTTTCTACTTTCAGATGCAACAGAAATTTTGTGGATTGATCAATCCGTACGGGAGATATGGCAGTTTGGAGATAAGAAACGCTTGAGAAACTCAAAATTTTCGCAGTTCTGATGCTCGAAACGAATAACTAGAACGGCCTAGGGGAAAACTACACCTACCGTTGTAATCGGGCGAGATTCTACTTTCAGATGCAACAGAAATTTTGCGGATTGGTCAATCCGTTCGCGAGATATGGCAGTTTTGAGGTAAGAAACGCTTGAGAAACTCAAAATTTTCGCAGTTCTGATGCTCGAAACGAATAACTAGAACCGTCTAGGGGAAAAGTGCGCATACCGTTGTAATCGGGCGAGTTTCTACTTTCAGATGCAACAGAAATTATGCGGATTGGTCAATCCGTTCGCGAGATATGGCAGTTTTGAGGTAAGAAACGCTTGAGAAACTCAAAATTTTCGCAGTTCTGATGCTCGACACGAATAACTAGAACGGCCTAGGGGCAAAGTGCGCATACCGTTGTAATCGGGCGTGTTTCTACTTTCAGATGCAACAGAAATTTTGCGGATTGGTCAATCCGTTCGCGAGATATGGCAGTTTGGAGGTAAGAAACGCTTGAGAAACTCAAAATTTTCGCAGTTCTGATGCTCGACACGAATAACTAGAACGGCCTAGGGGCAAAGTGCGCATACCGTTGTAATCGGGCGAGTTTCTACTTTCAGATGGCACAGAAATTTTGCGGATTGGTCAATCGGTTCGCGAGATATGGCAGCTTGGAGGTAAGAAACGCTTGAGAAACTCAAAATTTTCGCAGTTCTGATGCTCGAAACGAATAACTAGAACGGCCTAGGCGAAAACTACACATACCGTTGTAATCGGGAGAGTTTCTACTTTCAGATGCAACAGAAATTTTTCGGATTGGTCAATTCGTTCGCGAGATATGGCAGCTTGGAAGTAAAAAACGCTTGAGAAACTCAAAATTTTCGGAGTTCTGATGCTCGACACGAATAACTAGAACGGCCTAGGCGCAAAGTGCGCATACCGTTGTAATCGGGCGAGTTTCTACTTTCAGACGCAACAGAAATTTTGCGGATTGGTCAATCCGTTCGCGAGATATGCCAGTTTGGAGGTAAGAAACGCTTGAGAAACTCAAAATTTTCGCAGTTCTGATGCCCCACACGAATAACTAGAACGGCCTAGGGGAAAAGTCCGCATACCGTTGTAATCGGGCGAGTTTCTACTTTCAAATGCAACAGAAATTTTGCGGATTGGTCAATCCGTTCGCGAGATATGGCAGTTTGGAGGTAAGGAACGCTTGAGAAACTCAAAATTTTCGCAGTTCTGATGCTCGAAACGAATAACTAGAACCGTCTAGGGGCAAAGTGCGCATACCGTTGTAATCGGGAGAGTTTCTACTTTCAGATGCAACAGAAATTTTGCGGATTGGTCAATCGGTTCGCGAGATATGGCAGCTTGGAGGTAAGAAACGCTTGAGAAACTCAAAATTTTCGGAGTTCTGATGCTCGACACGAATAACTAGAACGGCCTAGGGGCAAAGTGCGCATACCCTTGTAATCGGGCGAGGTTCTACTTTCAGATGCAACAGAAATTATGCGGATTGGTCAAATCGTTCGCGAGATATGGCCGTTTGGATGTAAGAAACGCTTGAGAAACTCAAAATTTTCGCAGTTCTGATGCTCGAAACGAATAACTAGAACGGCCTAGGGGAGAAGTACGCATACCGTTGTAATCGGGCGAGTTTCTACTTTCAGATGGCACAGAAATTTTGCGGATTGCTCAATTCGTTCGCGTGATATGGCAGTTTGGAGATAAGAAACGCTTGATAAACTCAAAATTTTCGCAGTTTTGATGCTCGAAACGAGTAACTAGAACTTCCTAGGGGAAAACTACACCTACCGTTGTAATCGGGCGAGTTTCTACTTTCAGATGCAACAGAAATTTTGCGGATTGGTCAATCCGTTCGCGAGATATGGCAGTTTGGAGGTAAGAAACGCTTGAGAAACTCAATATTTTCGGAGTTCTGATGCTCGACACGAATAACTGGAACGGCCTAGGGGCAAAGTGCGCATACTGTTGTAATCGGGCGAGTTTCTACTTTCAGATGCAACAGAAATTATGCGGATTGGTCAAATCGTTCGCGAGATATGGCCGTTTGGATGTAAGAAACGCTTGAGAAACTCAAAATTTTCGCAGTTCTGATGCTCGAAACGAATAACTACAACGGCCTAGGGGAAAATTGCGCATACCGTTGTAATCGGGCGAGTTTCTACTTTCAGATGCAACAGAAATTTTGCGGATTGGTCAATGCGTTCGCGAGATATGGCAGTTTGGAGGTAAGAAACGCTTGAGAAACTCAAGATTTTCGCAGTTCTGATGCTCGACACGAATAACTAGAACGGCCTAGGGGAAAGGTGCGCATACCGTTGTAATCGGGCGAGTTTCTACTTTCAGATGCAACAGAAATTTTGTGGATTGATCAATCCGTACGGGAGATATGGCAGTTTGGAGATAAGAAACGCTTGAGAAACTCAAAATTTTCGCAGTTCTGATGCTCGAAACGAATAACTAGAACGGCCTAGGGGAAAACTACACCTACCGTTGTAATCGGGCGAGATTCTACTTTCAGATGCAACAGAAATTTTGCGGATTGGTCAATCCGTTCGCGAGATATGGCAGTTTTGAGGTAAGAAACGCTTGAGAAACTCAAAATTTTCGCAGTTCTGATGCTCGAAACGAATAACTAGAACCGTCTAGGGGAAAAGTGCGCATACCGTTGTAATCGGGCGAGTTTCTACTTTCAGATGCAACAGAAATTATGCGGATTGGTCAATCCGTTCGCGAGATATGGCAGTTTTGAGGTAAGAAACGCTTGAGAAACTCAAAATTTTCGCAGTTCTGATGCTCGACACGAATAACTAGAACGGCCTAGGGGCAAAGTGCGCATACCGTTGTAATCGGGCGTGTTTCTACTTTCAGATGCAACAGAAATTTTGCGGATTGGTCAATCCGTTCGCGAGATATGGCAGTTTGGAGGTAAGAAACGCTTGAGAAACTCAAAATTTTCGCAGTTCTGATGCTCGACACGAATAACTAGAACGGCCTAGGGGCAAAGTGCGCATACCGTTGTAATCGGGCGAGTTTCTACTTTCAGATGGCACAGAAATTTTGCGGATTGGTCAATCGGTTCGCGAGATATGGCAGCTTGGAGGTAAGAAACGCTTGAGAAACTCAAAATTTTCGCAGTTCTGATGCTCGAAACGAATAACTAGAACGGCCTAGGCGAAAACTACACATACCGTTGTAATCGGGAGAGTTTCTACTTTCAGATGCAACAGAAATTTTTCGGATTGGTCAATTCGTTCGCGAGATATGGCAGCTTGGAAGTAAGAAACGCTTGAGAAACTCAAAATTTTCGGAGTTCTGATGCTCGACACGAATAACTAGAACGGCCTAGGGGCAAAGTGCGCATACCGTTGTAATCGGGCGAGTTTCTACTTTCAGATGCAACAGAAATTATGCGGATTGGTCAAATCGTTCGCGAGATATGGCCGTTTGGATGTAAGAAACGCTTGAGAAACTCAAAATTTTCGCAGTTCTGATGCTCGAAACGAATAACTAGAACGGCCTAGGGGAGAAGTACGCATACCGTTGTAATCGGGCGAGTTTCTACTTTCAGATGGCACAGAAATTTTGCGGATTGCTCAATCCGTTCGCGTGATATGGCAGTTTGGAGATAAGAAACGCTTGAGAAACTCAAAATTTTCGCAGTTTTGATGCTCGAAACGAGTAACTAGAACTTCCTAGGGGAAAACTACACCTACCGTTGTAATCGGGCGAGTTTCTACTTTCAGATGCAACAGAAATTTTGCGGATTGGTCAATCCGTTCGCGAGATATGGCAGTTTGGAGGTAAGAAACGCTTGAGAAACTCAATATTTTCGGAGTTCTGATGCTCGACACGAATAACTGGAACGGCCTAGGGGCAAAGTGCGCATACTGTTGTAATCGGGCGAGTTTCTACTTTCAGATGCAACAGAAATTATGCGGATTGGTCAAATCGTTCGCGAGATATGGCCGTTTGGATGTAAGAAACGCTTGAGAAACTCAAAATTTTCACAGTTCTGATGCTCGAAACGAATAACTACAACGGCCTAGGGGAAAATTGCGCATACCGTTGTAATCGGGCGAGTTTCTACTTTCAGATGCAACAGAAATTTTGCGGATTGGTCAATGCGTTCGCGAGATATGGCAGTTTGGAGGTAAGAAACGCTTGAGAAACTCAAGATTTTCGCAGTTCTGATGCTCGACACGAATAACTAGAACGGCCTAGGGGAAAGGTGCGCATACCGTTGTAATCGGGCGAGTTTCTACTTTCATATGCAACAGAAATTTTGTGGATTGATCAATCCGTACGGGAGATATGGCAGTTTGGAGATAAGAAACGCTTGAGAAACTCAAAATTTTCGCAGTTCTGATGCTCGAAACGAATAACTAGAACGGCCTAGGGGAAAACTACACCTACCGTTGTAATCGGGCGAGATTCTACTTTCAGATGCAACAGAAATTTTGCGGATTGGTCAATCCGTTCGCGAGATATGGCAGTTTTGAGGTAAGAAACGCTTGAGAAACTCAAAATTTTCGCCGTTCTGATGCTCGAAACGAATAACTAGAACGGCCTAGGGGCAAAGTGCGCATACCGTTGTAATCGGGCAAGTTTCTACTTTCAGATGCTACAGAAATTTTGCGGATTGGTCGATCCGTTCGCGAGATGTGGCAGTTTGGAAGTAAGAAACGCTTGAGAAACTCAAAATTTTCGCAGTTCTGATGCTCGAAACGAATAACTAGAACGGCCTAGGGGAAAACTACACCTACCGTTGTAATCGGGCGAGTTTCTACTTTCAGATGCAACAGAAATTTTGCGGATTGGTCAATCCGTTCGCGAGATATGGCAGTTGGGAGGTAAGAAACGCTTGAGAAACTCAAAATTTTCGCAGTTCTGATGCTCGACACGAATGACTAGAACGGCCTAGGGGAGAAGTACGCATACCGTTGTAATCGGACGAGTTTCTACTTTCAGATGCAACAGAAATTATGCGGATTGGTCAATCCTTTCGCGAGATATGGCAGTTTGGAGGTAAGAAACGCTTTAGAAACTCAAAATTTTCGCAGTTCTGATGCTCGACACGAATAACTAGGACGGCCTAGGGGCAAAGTGCGCATACCGTTGTAATCGGGCGAGTTTCTACTTTCAGATGCAACAGAAATTTTGCGGATTGGTCGATCCGTTCGCGAGATGTGGCAGTTTGGAAGTAAGAAACGCTTGAGAAACTCAAAATTTTGGCAGTTCTGATGCTCGAAACGAAAAACTAGAACGGCCTAGGGGAAAAGTGCGCATATCGTTGTAATCGGGCGAGTTTCTACTTTCAGATGCAACAGAAATTTTGCGGATTGGTCAATCCGTTCGCGAGATATGGCAGTTTGGAGGTAAGAAACGCTTGAGAAACTCAATATTTTCGGAGTTCTGATGCTCGACACGAATAACTGGAACGGCCTAGGGGCAAAGTGCGCATACTGTTGTAATCGGGCGAGTTTCTACTTTCAGATGCAACAGAAATTTTGCGGATTGGTCAATCCGTTCGCGATATATGGCAGTTTGGAGGTAAGGAACGCTTGAGAAACTCAAAATTTTCGCAGTTCTGATGCTCGAAATGAATAACTGGAACGGCCTAGGGGAAGACTACACCTACCGTTGTAATCGGGAGAGTTTCTACTTTCAGATGCAACAGAAATTTTGCGGATTGGTCAATCGGTTCGCGAGATATTGCAGCTTGGAGGTAAGAAACGCTTGAGAAACTCAAAATTTTCGCAGTTCTGATGCTCGAAACGAATAACCAGAACGGCCTAGGCGAAAACTACACATACCGTTGTAATCGGGAGAGTTTCTACTTTCAGATGCAACAGAAATTTTTCGGATTGGTCAATTCGTTCGCGAGATATGGCAGCTTGGAAGTAAGAAACGCTTGAGAAACTCAAAATTTTCGGAGTTCTGATGCTCGACACGAATAACTAGAACGGCCTAGGGGCAAAGTGCGCATACCGTTGTAATCGGGCGAGTTTCTACTTTCAGATGCAACAGAAATTATGCGGATTGGTCAAATCGTTCGCGAGATATGGCCGTTTGGATGTAAGAAACGCTTGAGAAACTCAAAATTTTCGCAGTTCTGATGCTCGAAACGAATAACTAGAACGGCCTAGGGGAGAAGTACGCATACCGTTGTAATCGGGCGAGTTTCTACTTTCAGATGGCACAGAAATTTTGCGGATTGCTCAATCCGTTCGCGTGATATGGCAGTTTGGAGATAAGAAACGCTTGAGAAACTCAAAATTTTCGCAGTTTTGATGCTCGAAACGAGTAACTAGAACTTCCTAGGGGAAAACTACACCTACCGTTGTAATCGGGCGAGTTTCTACTTTCAGATGCAACAGAAATTTTGCGGATTGGTCAATCCGTTCGCGAGATATGGCAGTTTGGAGGTAAGAAACGCTTGAGAAACTCAATATTTTCGGAGTTCTGATGCTCGACACGAATAACTGGAACGGCCTAGGGGCAAAGTGCGCATACTGTTGTAATCGGGCGAGTTTCTACTTTCAGATGCAACAGAAATTATGCGGATTGGTCAAATCGTTCGCGAGATATGGCCGTTTGGATGTAAGAAACGCTTGAGAAACTCAAAATTTTCGCAGTTCTGATGCTCGAAACGAATAACTACAACGGCCTAGGGGAAAATTGCGCATACCGTTGTAATCGGGCGAGTTTCTACTTTCAGATGCAACAGAAATTTTGCGGATTGGTCAATGCGTTCGCGAGATATGGCAGTTTGGAGGTAAGAAACGCTTGAGAAACTCAAGATTTTCGCAGTTCTGATGCTCGACACGAATAACTAGAACGGCCTAGGGGAAAGGTGCGCATACCGTTGTAATCGGGAGAGTTTTTACTTTCAGATGCAACAGAAATTTTTCGGATTGGTCAATTCGTTCGCGAGATATGGCAGCTTGGAGATAAGAAACGCTTGAGAAACTCAAAATTTTCGCAGTTCTGATGCTCGAAACGAATAACTAGAACGGCCTAGGGGAAAACTACACCTACCGTTGTAATCGGGCGAGATTCTACTTTCAGATGCAACAGAAATTTTGCGGATTGGTCAATCCGTTCGCGAGATATGGCAGTTTTGAGGTAAGAAACGCTTGAGAAACTCAAAATTTTCGCAGTTCTGATGCTCGAAACGAATAACTAGAACCGTCTAGGGGAAAAGTGCGCATACCGTTGTAATCGGGCGAGTTTCTACTTTCAGATGCAACAGAAATTATGCGGATTGGTCAATCCGTTCGCGAGATATGGCAGTTTTGAGGTAAGAAACGCTTGAGAAACTCAAAATTTTCGCAGTTCTGATGCTCGACACGAATAACTAGAACGGCCTAGGGGCAAAGTGCGCATACCGTTGTAATCGGGCGTGTTTCTACTTTCAGATGCAACAGAAATTTTGCGGATTGGTCAATCCGTTCGCGAGATATGGCAGTTTGGAGGTAAGAAACGCTTGAGAAACTCAAAATTTTCGCAGTTCTGATGCTCGACACGAATAACTAGAACGGCCTAGGGGCAAAGTGCGCATACCGTTGTAATCGGGCGAGTTTCTACTTTCAGATGGCACAGAAATTTTGCGGATTGGTCAATCGGTTCGCGAGATATGGCAGCTTGGAGGTAAGAAACGCTTGAGAAACTCAAAATTTTCGCAGTTCTGATGCTCGAAACGAATAACTAGAACGGCCTAGGCGAAAACTACACATACCGTTGTAATCGGGAGAGTTTCTACTTTCAGATGCAACAGAAATTTTTCGGATTGGTCAATTCGTTCGCGAGATATGGCAGCTTGGAAGTAAGAAACGCTTGAGAAACTCAAAATTTTCGGAGTTCTGATGCTCGACACGAATAACTAGAACGGCCTAGGGGCAAAGTGCGCATACCGTTGTAATCGGGCGAGTTTCTACTTTCAGATGCAACAGAAATTATGCGGATTGGTCAAATCGTTCGCGAGATATGGCCGTTTGGATGTAAGAAACGCTTGAGAAACTCAAAATTTTCGCAGTTCTGATGCTCGAAACGAATAACTAGAACGGCCTAGGGGAGAAGTACGCATACCGTTGTAATCGGGCGAGTTTCTACTTTCAGATGGCACAGAAATTTTGCGGATTGCTCAATCCGTTCGCGTGATATGGCAGTTTGGAGATAAGAAACGCTTGAGAAACTCAAAATTTTCGCAGTTTTGATGCTCGAAACGAGTAACTAGAACTTCCTAGGGGAAAACTACACCTACCGTTGTAATCGGGCGAGTTTCTACTTTCAGATGCAACAGAAATTTTGCGGATTGGTCAATCCGTTCGCGAGATATGGCAGTTTGGAGGTAAGAAACGCTTGAGAAACTCAATATTTTCGGAGTTCTGATGCTCGACACGAATAACTGGAACGGCCTAGGGGCAAAGTGCGCATACTGTTGTAATCGGGCGAGTTTCTACTTTCAGATGCAACAGAAATTATGCGGATTGGTCAAATCGTTCGCGAGATATGGCCGTTTGGATGTAAGAAACGCTTGAGAAACTCAAAATTTTCACAGTTCTGATGCTCGAAACGAATAACTACAACGGCCTAGGGGAAAATTGCGCATACCGTTGCAATCGGGCGAGTTTCTACTTTCAGATGCAACAGAAATTTTGCGGATTGGTCAATGCGTTCGCGAGATATGGCAGTTTGGAGGTAAGAAACGCTTGAGAAACTCAAGATTTTCGCAGTTCTGATGCTCGACACGAATAACTAGAACGGCCTAGGGGAAAGGTGCGCATACCGTTGTAATCGGGCGAGTTTCTACTTTCAGATGCATCAGAAATTTTGTGGATTGATCAATCCGTACGGGAGATATGGCAGTTTGGAGATAAGAAACGCTTGAGAAACTCAAAATTTTCGCAGTTCTGATGCTCGAAACGAATAACTAGAACGGCCTAGGGGAAAACTACACCTACCGTTGTAATCGGGCGAGATTCTACTTTCAGATGCAACAGAAATTTTGCGGATTGGTCAATCCGTTCGCGAGATATGGCAGTTTTGAGGTAAGAAACGCTTGAGAAACTCAAAATTTTCGCAGTTCTGATGCTCGAAACGAATAACTAGAACCGTCTAGGGGAAAAGTGCGCATACCGTTGTAATCGGGCGAGTTTCTACTTTCAGATGCAACAGAAATTATGCGGATTGGTCAATCCGTTCGCGAGATATGGCAGTTTTGAGGTAAGAAACGCTTGAGAAACTCAAAATTTTCGCAGTTCTGATGCTCGACACGAATAACTAGAACGGCCTAGGGGCAAAGTGCGCATACCGTTGTAATCGGGCGTGTTTCTACTTTCAGATGCAACAGAAATTTTGCGGATTGGTCAATCCGTTCGCGAGATATGGCAGTTTGGAGGTAAGAAACGCTTGAGAAACTCAAAATTTTCGCAGTTCTGATGCTCGACACGAATAACTAGAACGGCCTAGGGGCAAAGTGCGCATACCGTTGTAATCGGGCGAGTTTCTACTTTCAGATGGCACAGAAATTTTGCGGATTGCTCAATCCGTTCGCGTGATATGGCAGTTTGGAGATAAGAAACGCTTGAGAAACTCAAAATTTTCGCAGTTTTGATGCTCGAAACGAGTAACTAGAACTTCCTAGGGGAAAACTACACCTACCGTTGTAATCGGGCGAGTTTCTACTTTCAGATGCAACAGAAATTATGCGGATTGGTCAAATCGTTCGCGAGATATGGCCGTTTGGATGTAAGAAACGCTTGAGAAACTCAAAATTTTCGCAGTTCTGATGCTCGAAACGAATAACTAGAACGGCCTAGGGGAGAAGTACGCATACCGTTGTAATCGGGCGAGTTTCTACTTTCAGATGGCACAGAAATTTTGCGGATTGCTCAATCCGTTCGCGTGATATGGCAGTTTGGAGATAAGAAACGCTTGAGAAACTCAAAATTTTCGCAGTTTTGATGCTCGAAACGAGTAACTAGAACTTCCTAGGGGAAAACTACACCTACCGTTGTAATCGGGCGAGTTTCTACTTTCAGATGCAACAGAAATTTTGCGGATTGGTCAATCCGTTCGCGAGATATGGCAGTTTGGAGGTAAGAAACGCTTGAGAAACTCAATATTTTCGGAGTTCTGATGCTCGACACGAATAACTGGAACGGCCTAGGGGCAAAGTGCGCATACTGTTGTAATCGGGCGAGTTTCTACTTTCAGATGCAACAGAAATTATGCGGATTGGTCAATCCGTTCGCGAGATATGGCAGTTTTGAGGTAAGAAACGCTTGAGAAACTCAAAATTTTCGCAGTTCTGATGCTCGACACGAATAACTAGAACGGCCTAGGGGCAAAGTGCGCATACCGTTGTAATCGGGCGTGTTTCTACTTTCAGATGCAACAGAAATTTTGCGGATTGGTCAATCCGTTCGCGAGATATGGCAGTTTGGAGGTAAGAAACGCTTGAGAAACTCAAAATTTTCGCAGTTCTGATGCTCGACACGAATAACTAGAACGGCCTAGGGGCAAAGTGCGCATACCGTTGTAATCGGACGAGTTTCTACTTTCAGATGGCACAGAAATTTTGCGGATTGCTCAATCCGTTCGCGTGATATGGCAGTTTGGAGATAAGAAACGCTTGAGAAACTCAAAATTTTCGCAGTTTTGATGCTCGAAACGAGTAACTAGAACTTCCTAGGGGAAAACTACACCTACCGTTGTAATCGGGCGAGTTTCTACTTTCAGATGCAACAGAAATTTTGCGGATTGGTCAATCCGTTCGCGAGATATGGCAGTTTGGAGGTAAGAAACGCTTGAGAAACTCAATATTTTCGGAGTTCTGATGCTCGATACGAATAACTGGAACGGCCTAGGGGCAAAGTGCGCATACTGTTGTAATCGGGCGAGTTTCTACTTTCAGATGCAACAGAAATTATGCGGATTGGTCAAATCGTTCGCGAGATATGGCCGTTTGGATGTAAGAAACGCTTGAGAAACTCAAAATTTTCGCAGTTCTGATGCTCGAAACGAATAACTACAACGGCCTAGGGGAAAATTGCGCATACCGTTGTAATCGGGCGAGTTTCTACTTTCAGATGCAACAGAAATTATGCGGATTGGTCAATCCGTTCGCGAGATATGGCCGTTTGGATGTAAGAAACCCTTGAGAAACTCAAAATTTTCGCAGTTCTGATGCTCGAAACGAATAACTAGAACGGCCTAGGGGAAAAGTGCGCATACCGTTGTAATCGGGCGAGTTTCTACTTTCAAATGCAACAAAAATTTTGCGGATTGGTCAATCCGTTCGCGAGATGTGGCAGTTTCGAATTAAGAAACGCTTGAGAAACTCAAAATTTTCGCAGTTCTGATGCTCGACACGAATAACTAGAACGGCCTAGGGGAAAAGTGCGCATACCGTTGTAATCGGGCG
Source organism: Ptiloglossa arizonensis (assembly GCF_051014685.1). Lineage (NCBI taxonomy): Eukaryota > Metazoa > Arthropoda > Insecta > Hymenoptera > Colletidae > Ptiloglossa > Ptiloglossa arizonensis. Next base: position 6,922 of record NW_027478767.1, on the reverse strand, counting down.
AGTTTCTACTTTCAGATGCAACAGAAATTTTGCGGATTGGTCAATGCGTTCGCGAGATATGGCAGTTTGGAGGTAAGAAACGCTTGAGAAACTCAAGATTTTCGCAGTTCTGATGCTCGACACGAATAACTAGAACGGCCTAGGGGAAAGGTGCGCATACCGTTGTAATCGGGCGAGTTTCTACTTTCAGATGCAACAGAAATTTTGTGGATTGATCAATCCGTACGGGAGATATGGCAGTTTGGAGATAAGAAACGCTTGAGAAACTCAAAATTTTCGCAGTTCTGATGCTCGAAACGAATAACTAGAACGGCCTAGGGGAAAACTACACCTACCGTTGTAATCGGGCGAGATTCTACTTTCAGATGCAACAGAAATTTTGCGGATTGGTCAATCCGTTCGCGAGATATGGCAGTTTTGAGGTAAGAAACGCTTGAGGAACTCAAAATTTTCGCAGTTCTGATGCTCGAAACGAATAACTAGAACCGTCTAGGGGAAAAGTGCGCATACCGTTGTAATCGGGCGAGTTTCTACTTTCAGATGCAACAGAAATTATGCGGATTGGTCAATCCGTTCGCGAGATATGGCAGTTTTGAGGTAAGAAACGCTTGAGAAACTCAAAATTTTCGCAGTTCTGATGCTCGACACGAATAACTAGAACGGCCTAGGGGCAAAGTGCGCATACCGTTGTAATCGGGCGTGTTTCTACTTTCAGATGCAACAGAAATTTTGCGGATTGGTCAATCCGTTCGCGAGATATGGCAGTTTGGAGGTAAGAAACGCTTGAGAAACTCAAAATTTTCGCAGTTCTGATGCTCGACACGAATAACTAGAACGGCCTAGGGGCAAAGTGCGCATACCGTTGTAATCGGGCGAGTTTCTACTTTCAGATGCAACAGAAATTTTGCGGACTGGTCGATCCGTTCGCGAGATGTGGCAGTTTGGAAGTAAGAAACGCTTGAGAAACTCAAAATTTTGGCAGTTCTGATGCTCGAAACGAATAACAAGAACGGCCTAGGGGAAAAGTGCGCATATCGTTGTAATCGGGCGAGTTTCTACTTTCAGATGCAACAGAAATTATGCGGATTGGTCAATCCGTTCGCGTGATATGGCCGTTTGGATGTAAGAAACGCTTGAGAAACTCAAAATTTTCGCTGTTCTGATGCTCGAAACGAATAAATAGAACGGCCTAGGGGAAAAGTGCGCATACCGTTGTAATCGGACGAGTTTCTACTTTCAGATGCAACAGAAATTATGCGGATTGGTCAATCCGTTCCCGAGATATGGCAGTTTGGAGGTAAGAAACGCTTGAGAAACTCAAAATTTTCGCAGTTCTGATGCTCGACACGAATAACTAGAACGGCCTAGGCGCAAAGTGCGCATACCGTTGTAATCGGGCGAGTTTCTACTTTCAGACGCAACAGAAATTTTGCGGATTGGTCAATCCGTTCGCGAGATATGGCAGTTTGGAGGTAAGAAACGCTTGAGAAACTCAAAATTTTCGCAGTTCTGATGCTCCACACGAATAACTAGAACGGCCTAGGGGAAAAGTGCGCATACCGTTGTAATCGGGCGAGTTTCTACTTTCAAATGCAACAAAAATTTTTCGGATTGGTCAATCCGTTCGCGAGATGTGGCAGTTTGGAATTAAGAAACGCTTGAGAAACTCAAGATTTTCGGAGTTCTGATGCTCGACACGAATAACTGGAACGGCCTAGGGGCAAAGTGCGCATACCGTTGTAATCGGGCGAGCTTCTACTTTCAGATGCAACAGAAATTTTGCGGATTGGTCAATCCGTTCGCGAGATATGGCAGTTTGGAGGTAAGGAACGCTTGAGAAACTCAAAATTTTCGCAGTTCTGATGCTCGAAATGAATAACTGGAACGGCATAGGGGAAAACTACACCTACCGTTGTAATCGGGAGAGTTTCTACTTTCAGATGCAACAGAAATTTTGCGGATTGGTCAATCGGTTCGCGAGATATGGCAGCTTGGAGGTAAGAAACGCTTGAGAAACTCAAAATTTTCGCAGTTCTGATGCTCGAAACGAATAACTAGAACGGCCTAGGGGAAAACTACACCTACCGTTGTAATCGGGCGAGATTCTACTTTCAGATGCAACAGAAATTTTGCGGATTGGTCAATCCGTTCGCGAGATATGGCAGTTTGGAAGTAAGAAACGCTTGAGAAACTCAAAATTTTCGCATTTCTGATGCTCGAAGCGAATAACTAGAACCTCCTAGGGGAAAAGTGCGCATACCGTTGTAATCGGGCGAGTTTCTACTTTCAGATGCAACAGAAATTTTGCGGATTGATCGATCCGTTCGCGAGATATGGCAGTTTGGAGGTAAGAAACGCTTGAGAAACTCAAAATTTTCGCAGTTCTGATGCTCGAAACGAATAACTAGAACCGTCTAGGGGAAAAGTTCGCATACCGTTGTAATCGGGCGAGTTTCTACTTTCAGATGCAACAGAAATTTTGCGGATTGGTCAATCCGTTCGCGAGATATGGCAGTTTGGAGGTAAGAAACGCTTGAGAAACTCAAAATTTTCGCAGTTCTGATGCTCGACACGAATAACTAGAACGGCCTAGGGGCAAAGTGCGCATACCGTTGTAATCGGGCGAGTTTCTACTTTCAGATGCAACAGAAATTTTGCGGACTGGTCGATCCGTTCGCGAGATGTGGCAGTTTGGAAGTAAGAAACGCTTGAGAAACTCAAAATTTTGCCAGTTCTGATGCTCGAAACGAATAACAAGAACGGCCTAGGGGAAAAGTGCGCATATCGTTGTAATCGGGCGAGTTTCTACTTTCAGATGCAACAGAAATTATGCGGATTGGTCAATTCGTTCGCGTGATATGGCCGTTTGGATGTAAGAAACGCTTGAGAAACTCAAAATTTTCGCTGTTCTGATGCTCGACACGAATAAATAGAACGGCCTAGGGGAAAAGTGCGCATACCGTTGTAATTGGGCGAGTTTCTACTTTCAGATGCAACAGAAATTTTGCGGATTGATCAATCCGTTCGCGAGATATGGCAGTTTGGAGATAAGAAACGCTTGAGAAACTCAAAATTTTCGCAGTTCTGATGCTCGAAACGAATAACTAGAACCTCCTAGGGGAAAAGTGCGCATACCGTTGTAATCGGGCGAGTTTCTACTTTCAGATGCAACAGAAATTTTGCGGATTGATCAATCCGTTCGCGAGATATGGCAGTTTGGAGGTAAGAAACGCTTGAGAAACTCAAAATTTTCGCAGTTCTGATGCTCGAAACGAATAACTAGAACCGTCTAGGGGAAAAGTGCGCATACCGTTGTAATCGGGCGAGTTTCTACTTTCAGATGCAACAGAAATTATGCGGATTGATCAATCCGTTCGCGAGATATGGCAGTTTTGAGGTAAGAAACGCTTGAGAAACTCAAAATTTTCGCAGTTCTGATGCTCGACACGAATAACTAGAACGGCCTAGGGGCAAAGTGCGCATACCGTTGTAATCGGGCGTGTTTCTACTTTCAGATGCAACAGAAATTTTGCGGATTGGTCAATCCGTTCGCGAGATATGGCAGTTTGGAGGTAAGAAACGCTTGAGAAACTCAAAATTTTCGCAGTTCTGATGCTCGACACGAATAACTAGAACGGCCTAGGGGCAAAGTGCGCATACCGTTGTAATCGGGCGAGTTTCTACTTTCAGATGCAACAGAAATTTTGCGGACTGGTCGATCCGTTCGCGAGATGTGGCAGTTTGGAAGTAAGAAACGCTTGAGAAACTCAAAATTTTGGCAGTTCTGATGCTCGAAACGAATAACAAGAACGGCCTAGGGGAAAAGTGCGCATATCGTTGTAATCGGGCGAGTTTCTACTTTCAGATGCAACAGAAATTATGCGGATTGGTCAATCCGTTCGCGTGATATGGCCGTCTGGATGTAAGAAACGCTTGAGAAACTCAAAATTTTCGCTGTTCTGATGCTCGACACGAATAAATAGAACGGCCTAGGGGAAAAGTGCGCATATCGTTGTAATCGGGCGAGTTTCTACTTTCAGATGCAACAGAAATTATGCGGATTGGTCAATCCGTTCGCGTGATATGGCCGTTTGGATGTAAGAAACGCTTGAGAAACTCAAAATTTTCGCTGTTCTGATGCTCGAAACGAATAAATAGAACGGCCTAGGGGAAAAGTGCGCATACCGTTGTAATTGGGCGAGTTTCTACTTTCAGATGCAACAGAAATTTTGCGGATTGATCAATCCGTTCGCGAGATATGGCAGTTTGGAGATAAGAAACGCTTGAGAAACTCAAAATTTTCGCAGTTCTGATGCTCGAAACGAATGACTAGAACGGCCTAGGGGAGAAGTACGCATACCGTTGTAATCGGGCGAGTTTCTACTTTCAGATGGCACAGAAATTTTGCGGATTGCTCTATCCGTTCGCGTGATATGGCAGTTTAGAGATAAGAAACGCTTGAGAAACTCAAAATTTTCGCAGTTTTGATGCTCGAAACGAGTAACTAGAACTTCCTAGGGGAAAACTACACCTACTGTTGTAATCGGGCGAGTTTCTACTGTCAGATGCAACAGAAATTTTGCGGATTGGTCAATCCGTTCGCGAGATGTGGCAGTTTGGAGGTAAGAAACGCTTGAGAAACTCAAAATTTTCGCAGTTCTGATGCTCGAAACGAATAACTGGAACGGCCTAGGGGAAAACTACACATATCGTTGTAATCGGGCGAGTTTCTACTTTCAGATGCAACAGAAATTTTGCGGATTGGTCAATTCGTTCGCGAGATATGGCAGCTTGGAGGTAAGAAACGCTTGAGAAACTCAAAATTTTCGGAGTTCTGATGCTCGACACGAATAACTAGAACGGCCTAGGGGCAAAGTGCGCATACCGTTGTAATCGGGCGAGTTTCTACTTTCAGATGCAACAGAAATTATGCGGATTGGTCAAATCGTTCGCGAGATATGGCCGTTTGGATGTAAGAAACGCTTGAGAAACTCAAAATTTTCGCAGTTCTGATGCTCGACACGAATAACTAGAACGGCCTAGGGGCAAAGTGCGCATACCGTTGTAATCGGGCGAGTTTCTACTTTCAGATGCAACAGAAATTTTGCGGACTGGTCGATCCGTTCGCGAGATGTGGCAGTTTGGAAGTAAGAAACGCTTGAGAAACTCAAAATTTTCGCATTTCTGATGCTCGAAACGAATAACTAGAACATCCTAGGGGAAAAGTGCGCATACCGTTGTAATCGGGCGAGTTTCTACTTTCAGATGCAACAGAAATTTTGCGGATTGATCAATCCGTTCGCGAGATATGGCAGTTTTGAGGTAAGAAACGCTTTAGAAACTCAAAATTTTCGCAGTTCTGATGCTCGACACGAATAACTCGAACGGCCTAGGGGCAAAGTGCGCATACCGTTGTAATCGGGCGAGTTTCTACTTTCAGATGCAACAGAAATTTTGCGGATTGGTCAATCCGTTCGCGAGATATGGCAGTTTGGAGGTAAGAAACGCTTGAGAAACTCAAAATTTTCGCAGTTCTGATGCTCGACACGAATAACTAGAACGGCCTAGGGGCAAAGTGCGCATACCGTTGTAATCGGGCGAGTTTCTACTTTCAGATGCAACAGAAATTTTGCGGACTGGTCGATCCGTTCGCGAGATGTGGCAGTTTGGAAGTAAGAAACGCTTGAGAAACTCAAAATTTTGGCAGTTCTGATGCTCGAAACGAATAACAAGAACGGCCTAGGGGAAAAGTGCGCATATCGTTGTAATCGGGCGAGTTTCTACTTTCAGATGCAACAGAAATTATGCGGATTGGTCAATCCGTTCGCGTGATATGGCCGTTTGGATGTAAGAAACGCTTGAGAAACTCAAAATTTTCGCTGTTCTGATGCTCGAAACGAATAAATAGAACGGCCTAGGGGAAAAGTGCGCATACCGTTGTAATCGGGCGAGATTCTACTTTCAGATGCAACAGAAATTTTGCGGACTGATCAATCCGTTCGCGAGATATGGCAGTTTGGAGATAAGAAACGCTTGAGAAACTCAAAATTTTCGCAGTTCTGATGCTCGAAACGAATGACTAGAACGGCCTAGGGGAGAAGTACGCATACCGTTGTAATCGGGCGAGTTTCTACTTTCAGATGGCACAGAAATTTTGCGGATTGCTCTATCCGTTCGCGTGATATGGCAGTTTGGAGATAAGAAACGCTTGAGAAACTCAAAATTTTCGCAGTTTTGATGCTCGAAACGAGTAACTAGAACTTCCTAGGGGAAAACTACACCTACCGTTGTAAGCGGGCGAGTTTCTACTGTCAGATGCAACAGAAATTTTGCGGATTGGTCAATCCGTTCGCGAGATATGGCAGTTTGGAGGTAAGAAACGCTTGAGAAACTCAAAATTTTCGCAGTTTTGATGCTCGAAACGAGTAACTAGAACTTCCTAGGGGAAAACTACACCTACCGTTGTAAGCGGGCGAGTTTCTACTGTCAGATGCAACAGAAATTTTGCGGATTGGTCAATCCGTTCGCGAGATATGGCAGTTTGGAGGTAAGAAACGCTTGAGAAACTCAAAATTTTCGCAGTTCTGATGCTCGACACGAATAACTAGAACGGCCTAGGGGCAAAGTGCGCATACCGTTGTAATCGGGCGAGTTTCTACTTTCAGATGCAACAGAAATTTTGCGGATTGGTCGATCCGTTCGCGAGATGTGGCAGTTTGGAAGTAAGAAACGCTTGAGAAACTCAAAATTTTCGCATTTCTGATGCTCTAAACGAATAACTAGAACCTCCTAAGGGAAAAGTGCGCATACCGTTGTAATCGGGCGAGTTTCTACTTTCAGATGCAACAGAAATTTTGCGGATTGATCGATCCGTTCGCGAGATATGGCAGTTTGGAGGTAAGAAACGCTTGAGAAACTCAAA